>NC_083354.1:87652036-87955066 GCF_030254825.1 Meriones unguiculatus | reverse complement strand
AAGGTGCTGTCTTAGTCAATGTTCCATTGCCATGAAGATACACCATGGCCACAGCAACTGTTACAAAGGAAACCATTTAAGTGGGGCTGCTTACAGTGGCAGAGGTGTATTCCATGCTTGGCAGAAAGCGTGCTGGGAAGCGGGCGGGTGCTGGAGAAGAAGCTCAGAGTTCTACCTCTGGATCTACAGGCAGCAGGATGAGAGCAAGCCTGGCCTTGGTGCGGGCTTTTTACTATGTGTCCAAGGTTGTCCTAGTTCTCACTATGTAGCCCCCCTTGGCCTCAACCCCACAGCACTCTTTGTGTGTTTATGTCCTGGCACTGGGATTGTAGGCTCCATCAAGTCTGACCGTAGTTTTCTTTATAGACTGTGGCTTTTACATGTACTGTGCTGTTCCTTTCTGTTTCCAACTGAGCCTCATTTTTAAAGAACTTCTGTTATTTTTAAAAATTTTTAAGTGTGTGTGTGTGTGTGTGTGTGTGTGTGTGTGTGTGTGTAAGTATAAATATGTGTACGCAAGGACCCACGGAGGCCAGAAAGGAGTGTTGGATTCCTTGGAGCTGGAGTTAAAGGAGGTTGAGTGCCACCTGATGTAAGTGCTGGAAATGGAACCCACCTTTCTTTCTTTCTTTCTTTCTTTAGAAATAAGTAGTTTATTCTAGAGCCAAACATGGGTTACTATGGCCCATGAACACAGATTTAGGTTATCCCGAATTCCATGTTCAACGTAAAAGCAGTTTCATGAAGTTTTATAGTTTTGCAAAGTAAGTCATAAGTCAAGGCAAGTTTACAATACATTGTTGGGTACATCAGAGAGGTGGTTACAGAGAGATGGGAAGAAGCTTTTCTGTAGGCTGCAGATGGCATTACCTGATGATTCTTAGATTTTGGGTTGGTGGGCAAGAGTTCTCTAATGGTTGACCCATGCCTCCAGACCCACCTGTTCTTTTAAAAATTATCTGTTGGGACTTGGGAGATGGCTCAGAGGCCGAGAGCTCTGCCTGCTCTTCCAGAGGTCCTGAGTTCAATTCCCAGCAACCACATGGTGGCTCACAACCATCTATAATGAGATCTGGTGCCCTCTTCTGGCATGCAGGTGTACATGCAGGCAGAACACTGTATACATAATAAATAAATTTAAAAAATTATTTGTTTTCTTGTTGCTTCAATGTTATATTTCAATGCTATAATATATATATAATATATAACACAATATAATATATAGTAATATATATTACTAATAATTAACCACTCAAGCAAAAACTTTATCCTGAGTATCAATCTCTAGCCTTTTCATTGTTTGTTTGTCTCTTGTAATCTAAGCTTATTTATTTATTTGGTTTTGCAGTGCAGTTTAAGCTGGCCTGGAATTCATAATCTTCCCATCTTGGCACTCCAAGTCCCTGGAATTACGGCTCATGCCACCTCACCTGGCTTAGTCTGAGCTTCTTAAAGACATGAATCTTTTAGATTTGTGTTACAACGTTTCTTCCAGATAGAGAATTTTCAGATAGGTGTTCAATAACAAATAAATAATAAATATGTTTTTCTTAAATATTTTCTAATACTGGAGCTCAGCAAACAGACTACTCCCTTTTAGCTTCTCTGCTCCTCACACACAGAGCGAGTGAAGCACGTTTCCTAAAATAGCTTTTTCTTAATAGCTCCAGGGCTATTAGATGTTTTCTTCTCCTGGCTCTTTCACTTTCAGCTGAAATTGCTCCCCCTCCCCCATTATAAAAAGACGATCTCAATTAGTGTGCTCTTTCCTCAGGTCCCTTCCTCTACCTGCCTTGGTGTGTGGGTGTGTGTGTGGGGGGGGGAGGTGTTTCTTGGTGTTTTTCCAGCTCTTTTAGACTCCACAGTGTAGATTCTGCTGTGCTGGGGTTGCACACTGGTGGAGCTATGTATAGAGTATAATTACAGTGATGACTTTGTGGTCCCAATTTATCCCTTACACGTTTTGAAGAGGCTCTCACAAAGTTTGCTAAAAGCATTCGTGGAAGTCATGGATACAAAAAGCAATCAACTCTCTTTCTCTGTCTCTGTGACTCTGTCTGTCTGTCTACCTCTCTCTCTCTCTATCTCTCTCTCTCTCTCTCTCTGTCTCACACACACACACACCCCTTCTTCTCTCTGTGTTGACTGTACCACTCTTCAGGTCTCCTACACGACTGCAGATTGTTACTGAGTTAGCCAGGTCCTCTGTGAAACAGACACTGAGACAGTCTGGAGCGTGAAGTGTGCTGGGTCAGGCCTATGGTAGAGGAAAGTAAGAAAGGAAACTGGATTGCCTAGAGAACACTTCGTATCATGATGCAAATTAGAAGCCTCTTCAAGAAAAATGGGCAGGATGAGGGGACTAGCAGGTTGGCTACATCACATCATGATACATGAATTACAAAGTTCAGGACAATCCAGCGGAGACCTCCAGATCAAAGATGGCTTGTCAGAGAGATTCTGAGCTGTGAAGAAAGGCTGAGGCTCTAGTATTTTGGTGATGCTTAGCTATCAGTGTGGTATCTTGGCGTACAAGTGGCTTCAACTCCAATTAGAACAGACTCTGAAGGCAATAACAGGAGTCTGGAGGCTTGCTCCATTTTTGTCCCAATCCTTTCCTCCTCTCTCTAAAAAAATAAAATAAAATAAAATAAAAATAAAAAAACCTTATTTATTTAGTTATTCACTTTACATGCCAGTTGTAGTCCTCCCTCTTCTGTCCTCCTAGTCCCACCCCCTTCCTCTTCCCTCCTATCTCCCCTTCTCTACCCCTCAGAAAAGGGGAGCCCCTCCCAATAACCCACCCCAGCATATCAGCACATCAAATTGAATCAGGACTGAGCACATCCTGTTCCCCTGTGGCCTGGCGAGGCAGGCGCATCAAGGGAAAGTTATTGAAAAGCATGCAACAGAGTCCATATCAGAGACAGCCCATGCTCCCTTTACTAGGTAACCCACATGAAGATCAAACTGCAGAGGCCACCCTCTTAACTAGAAAGGACTCCTAGTGGAGGGAGGTAAACACCACCCCACCCACAAAAATGTTGACTCAAAATTTACCCTGCCTACAAAATGTGCTTGCTCCGTTCTTGATCCTCCTAACTCCACTCTCTTATCAAAGGGAACACTTAGCATTGTATTCTGTGGACATCGAGGCCACCATGAATACCTAGGACCCATTGAGGTAACAACTTACTTGTGGGAGAGTATGTGTATACCTGGCCCCAAAACGACTGAGTAAGAGTTCTGGCCCCAGAGGGTTAATTCATGTTTTACAAAATGGCTCCTGAGACACCGGATATGCTGCGGATGAGGGGATGGATGTTTGTTTTAAAACCTATTGTCTTTATGGTGATACATAAAGTGTAAGGGTTGGAAGGCACCAAGAGGAACATTTTATCTACTCTCGTACCTAGAGTTATGATGAAATGAGAGAGAGAGACAGAGACAGAGACAGAGAGCGTGAATAGGTGCCCACAAACACTAGAGGTCTTCAGTTCCCTGGAGCTATAGTTACAGCCCGTTGGAAGCCGCTTCATGTGACTTCTCAGAACCTTTGCGAGAGCAATGCACGCTCTTAGCCACTTCCATCTCTCCAGCCAAAAAGAAGTCACATTTGTAGTCTGTTTCCATGGGTCAGAGTGTGGGGACAGGCAAATGTGATGTCTACGCTGCTGAAGTCACGGTGCTCATTGCAGCATGGACCCTCTTCCAAGCCCACTTAGCTTGTCTGATGACAGGATTCGGCTCCTCGAGATCGCTGGACTGAGCTTCGGCTCCTTAAACCCTTCTCCACTGACAGGCCACTGTGGCTAGCTGTTTCCTTTCTGAACGCGCAGGAGGAACTCTCTATTGCTTAAGAGGATTTTCATCTGTGTAAGTCAGTCAGCTCCCTCAGTACGAACTCCTTTTAAGCCTAGAATCAATTGATTTAGGGGCTGAAATTCATCAGTGCGATTCCACTTGCCACATATTGTAATAAATCTTGGCGATGGCTTGGTCAGTAAAACGCCTGCCACACAGCCATGAGCACCTGAGTGTGGCTCTTCAATACCCACATCCGAGGCCATGTGCCTGCACCTGTAACGCTGGCAGCTTGGAGATAGCTGGATCCTCAGAGCTCTCTGGCTGATGCTGCCCTCTGCCTTCTGCATGTGACTGTACATCCGCTCGCACGCGCGTGCACACACACACAATTTTTAAGGAACATAAGCTGTGTTTCAGATTTCATATGTTCAGATTCTTCTCACTCTCAAGCAGAAGGGATTGTATGGATGTGTATTAGGAGAGGAGACTTGGGAACTATTTTAGAATTCTTCTTGCCACAAATGGACTTAGTCCAAGAGCTGTAAAACTTACAGATCCAACATGAAAAAAAAAATTCCTCTTTTCTCTGACACTCACAGTGTCAATCTCCAAATTATCAAGTAAGAATCCAATCTAGACCGGATAGGAAATCCCATCCAAGTCCTATAAACTGAGACCCAGGGATATGGTCTCATGCTGTGTGGAATGGCCCCTGAAAGCTCATTGCTATGATCAGGGACACAGTCGTAGGGGAATTTTTAATCCAGCAACATGGCTATTCTGGCAAGGGATTGCATCCAAAGACCTAGGTCTGTGTGATCCGGCTGGAAAACAGACACACCCTTAGTGTACACTTTGGCTGGAATACATATATGATTTTAGTATACACCTTTAATCCCAACCAATAATGTCTAATTGAGGGATAGACAAAATGACAAATCAGAGAAAGATTTGACATAATGAGTCAGAGCTAGGATATGCCCAACTCTCATGAGGACAGACAAGCAAGAGAAGCTATTTAAGAGCAGCACAGAGAGGAAGGAGGAATTCATGGAGACAGTACAGTAGAGTTCAGAGTACAGTATAGTTTGAGTGCAGTTCAGTTTGTGGAGTTCAGAGGCAGTTTTTCCAAGCAGAGCAATTCAGTGAAAAGTGGAGAGAGGCCAGTTTGAATCAGTCAGCTTGGAGAGGAGTTTTGAGCCGGAGTATCTGAGTTGAGCCAGCCAGCCAGAGCTCAGAAAGAACTGGAAAGGGTGAATTTATTCCGTAGTAAGTCTCAGAGGCTGAAAACACTCTAGGCCTAGGTTAGGGGAAGAAAGCTAGAAGCTGAAGCTTTCAAGGTTTGGGCTTGCGGGAGATTAAGCTGTACAGAGGCTAGAAGCTTCCAGGCGTAGGCCTAGGGATAGTTAGATAGAAATCCTCTGGGCTCAGCCCAAGCCATGTATTAGTAAAGCTTGGGTATGGCTCTCATCTCATCCCCTTATCTGAGAAAAACAACATTTACACATGGGCCCATGTTGTATGAAATGGCCCTTGAGGGCTCACTGCAGTGGTCAGGAGGAGGGAGATCAGCTGGGCTGGAAGGAAGCCAGAGATTCTAGCCACAGGCTGATTTCCACTCAGCAAAAGGTACATTCTTTAGAGAGAAGACAGCAGAGGGGTAATAAGTAGAAATGACCTCGGGCAGCAAAGAGTAATTCACATGGTCATAAACCCTTTTAATGTCACTGTAAAATCTTCCATGAAATAATAAAAATGTAAGTGGGAGGCTAGTGAGATGGCTCGGTGGGTAGGAGAGTTTGTCACACAAACCTGATGAGCTCAGGTTTTCTGCAACCCACAGCAGGAAGAGAGAACCAAATCCCAGAAGTTGTCCTGTGACCCCCGCCAGCATAGTGTAGCATCTGTACGCCCCTCCCCCACCAAAACAAATATAATTGTAGATTTAAAATGTGAGTGGGGTGATAGGAGGATAATGAGGAGGAAATGTTATAAAGTCCTGTATTCCCTCCAGTGATGTCTATAGAAATGGCCTAGCAGCCATGAGACCCCTGATCCATAGGCAGAAATCTCTTAATACTGACCCTATCAAAAAGATGTCAGGTTCACTAGAAGGAGTAGATTATTTAAGGTTTGGAACATTGAAGCTCTCATGCCACCTAGCAAATCTTATGTCTGAAAGCAAAAGTTGAGATTCACAGCAGAAACAAAGTTGTGTGTTTCGGTGCCATCTTGTTCTCACAGGCTCCCGCACAAGAGAGTGTAACACAGAGACTCTCTGCCACCCACTCAGCTCGGGCTCCCCAGAGCTCCTGCAGATGCTGCTGGAGGTGAGATGGAAGGTTGCTTGTGCCACCTAGTCACTGGGGATGGTTCAGTAGTTTTAACTGTCTTTCAAGTGGTGCTGTACTCATCTTACACTTTTTTTTTGTAATATTAATCTCAGCACTCCAGAGCTCTTGAGATTTCATAATCACAGACACACTGCCCATTAATTTGTGGGCATGTTGAGTATCTTGTATTCAAATTCTTGGGACCAAAATGATTTGCATCCCAGATTTGGAATATTTGCATATATATAATAAGGTATCTTGACAATGGGAATCCCAAGTGTAAACTTGAGATCCCCTTATGTTTTATTTATACCTTATATACATAGCCACAGAATTTTACAAAGTATTTTTAGCCAATTTTGTGTGAAATAAAGATTGGCAGCATGGACTTTTCTCCTAGCCTCATGTCAGATTTGGGGACATTTCAAATGTCAGACTTTCAGATAGACATGATCTACCTCTGTTGGCTTTTAAATGGCCACCGGTCACATCATACTTATTGGTTAGTGCCAAAGGCCTACATCCTATTTCAGCTGAGGAGACACAGAACAGCAATGTGAAACAAGTGCCCTTCTGGATAATGTCAAGATGTTTTTGCAGCCAGAGGGTGGTGAGGCTGTCTCTGTCAGTTCACAGAGGGGAAGGCTATGGATTGCTCCCCATGGTCACAGGGCTGCCCTGGATGGGAAGGCACCATGCTGCTTATCACTGGAGTGGGAAAAGGCACACATGCAAAATTGGAAGACTCGTAGCCTTTGCTGAACGCATGTGCCTTTGCACCATCATCAAGCCACACCATCCTGAACCGGGGACCCACCGTGTTTGTGAAATCTACTCAGCCTGGCTTTAGAAACAAAGCTGCATCCAAGTGATGATGTTGTTTTCCAAGGCACAGTGGCAAGCCGGGAACAGCTTGGGGACTGATTCTCCGCAATTTTTCTGTTTATAGGGAGTTCCCAACTGTAAGGCAATGCTTTCCGACGATCTGTTTTCTGAGTCCTCTAACAGAAACAGAGTCAGGCAGACACGAAGACACCTGTTTTGCCTTGACCTTCTCATGGCATGATGTGAGGTATCCCATAGATGCCTCAAACAAAGCATAAAAGGACCCAATGTCCTGAGGCTCCAAATCTAAATCACTTAGGAGAGCTGGTTGAGACAGGAACATTCAGAGGGCTCAGCCCACGGCCACTCCCACTCGGATCCCTGCCTTTGAGCACATTGTGATGCAGAATTTTATGGTAGCAGGAAGATGTGGAGGAGGAAGCTGTCTCTTGGTGGACAGAAAACAGAAGGACAGTAAAGGGCCAGGGAGAAGATACCCCCAAGGACCTGTCCCTTGACGTTCTATTACTTTCAGCTATGTCCTATCATCTCAAGTTTTCAGAAACTTTTTCAGAAATAGCATCACCAGTTGGTGACCAACACCTGAAGCTCGATGGGACTCATTCAAATCTTAATAGGGCGTCAATAAGGAAAGCCTTCCTGTCTTGGAACAGGAGGAATGATGAGAAATCTCCCCTCTGCTTCCTGGCGGCATTTTTTTCCCCTCTATGATTAACTGGCTTCTTATATGTAATTCCAGAATCCCGCGATTCTGGTGCTTTTGAGGCAACTCTTCGTGAGCTTAGAGCTGGAGGTCAGCGCTGGAAGGCCGTCTTGGGTGAAATGTGCGGGAAGGGAAAGGCCGGGCAGCAGGCACACCAAGGAGAAACTTTGTTTAGAGAATGCCCGGGCAGGCTGCAGGAGTCATCATGGACGGTTTTTCTTCTTTCTCTATTTTTTAAGCCTCAAAGGCGCCCTTGTAAACTGAGTCTTTTCCTTTGCAGTATTATATTTGCCAACTGAGATCCGAGGCTGCTGGCTTCTCTCTCCCCTCCCTGCCTTCAGTTCCACATTTCCTTTAACCTGACTCTCAGCTAAGCTCCGCTGTGGAGCAGAGAACTCGTGACGTCCCGGGACCTTGTGCGCCAGCTGTATCGAGTACTTCTTTGGGATTTCCTTCAGGGTTGGACAAGCAGGTTCTCAAGGTTAGTGGCCCAGACACTCAAGAATCATGCTACCAACACGGAAGGGCTTCTGAACAGATGCGGAAAGGAACTTAGAAAATCATTTGATCCCGGCTGATAAAGACGGCTCCATAGCGATGCGTCAGTACTTTCCTCCCCAAGGTCTGGGCTGGTCTAAGCCAGCTCCAGAAGTTACGGTTTGTAAAGTTATCCAGGAACATCTAGCATTTTCCAAGGCCTCGATTAATATTTAAAGAAACTCGGCAGTGCAACCAACTGCTGAGCTGAAGTGGGTCTGTATAAAATCATCTTTCCTCTGAAGGACCTTGATCTTTTTATTATATTCCAAATGCCTATGTCTCTCTCTTACTGAACACTTACTGTGCATAGGTTCTTTTCTGTGCATTTCATTTTCTTTTTCTAACCTCACTACAAATCCAAAAGGTGTATTTTTTCATTTTACTAGCAAAAAGAAGGCAAACCTCAGAGAGATTGTTACTTGACATTGGCTCGGGTGGGTAAGTGCAGAGTAAAAATCCCAGGAGTCTTTATGTCCCTTAAATGTCTCCTTTAATCACCCAGTTTTGATACATTTCTGGGTACATTTATGTGGAATGTGGGTGTGTTAAGCTTGGGGGGTTTTCAATCAGAAAGCAAGAGTTCAAAATCTATCCTTCAAAAATTTCCCATTCCGTCTTTTCTCCTCCCACCATATAATTCAGATCATAAAAGTCTGCACGGGCCACACCAAGCAGTGTTCTGTGATGAGCATATGCAAATATTTATTTGGAAAATGTGGTCAGAAAGTTTCAAAAGGAATAGTTTGGAATTCCAGTTCTCAAGAATCAGGCTTCTGGTCATAAAATTCCAGGCACTACCACCAGAGGGCAGACACAACATTTAAAAAAAAACAAAAAACAAAAAAACACAAGAGGACCTGTGTCCCCACCGTCAGACCATTGGGACACACTAAATATGGATTTGGTTTCATAGTTCAGTTCACATCCTGAGAAGATCTATTTCTTTCAAGTTTGAAATTAACATATCATGCCACATTTAAAGAATATATAGACGCTCAATGGAGCATACGGCACGTTAGAAGCCATTTCTTCATATAGGAATGTTAAAATGGACCAGGGACAGATGCTACATACTGATTTCATTGGAGAAGTATAGACACGCTCCATTGAATATTCAGTAGCATAGTCAAAAGCAGCCTCCTCTGTCCAGAAATTTAGAGGTTACTCAGTTACAGACCATCTGGGTTTCACTAGACTGTTCCACCCACCCCCACCCCACTCCAGAATAATAAATAACAGCTAAGAAAAAGGACTGAAGGTGTGTGTGTGTGTGTGTGTGTGTCTCCATGTGTTTGTACATGGGCGTTTGGCTAAGCTGCTGGGGCCAGAAAGCCCTAGCAATCCCCCTGTCTCTACTCCCCGAAATTCTGGGGTTACAAGTACTACAAGTAAAACTACAGCTGCATTTTTACGTGAGTGCTGGGGACCCAAACTCAGGTCCTCCTGTTGCACAGCAGGCACTGTCACCCACAAACCATGTCCCCAGCCTCAGCCATGAAGCTTTTCACAGACCAAAGAGTTTAGGCCATAAGAAGGGAAAATACCAAAAATGTAGACTCAGAAAGAGTTACCAAAACAGATTGTGTGGTGGTCATTTTAACACAGGGAAGCTAAGCAATGATGCTTATATTTGACTGGGGAGGATGATGTAATTGTCCCAGAGCTTCTGGAAAGCGGCTCTCTTCGTCCTCTCAAACCCTCTCCAAGTGTGTGTGTGTGTGTGTGTGTGTGTGTGTTTGTGTGGTGATAACTCCTATTTATTGGGCTATAGCATGGACCAATTAAACCCCTCTATGCATATTATAGATACCATTAGGCATGCATATATGTTCATATTTATTTAGTTTTTGTTTTGTTTTAATCATTTTCTAGTCTGAAGAGCCCTTTGCCCAGATCTATAGAGTACATGAGACCCCTTTCTTAACTCTCATAAGGCCTCGTTGACACCAGGTTTCATTATGGATAGAACCTTACTGATGGGAAACTTGTGAATGGAAGGCTAAAACTACTGGATTTAAAGGCAATATCTGAAAATGAACTATTGCCCATGTAGGGACCAGACTCCGCCCACTAAAGTCGACTAGGACCTCTTGCCAGTCCTTCCTTTCAAGCAGTCCAATAGTTGGTTTTCTTAAAGATGTCTTATTAAAATGAAACAAACCCCGTGGTAGGCCCTGGCTGGTTCTTTCTGTTTCTTCTCACCCAGGTTATTTAAAATTGTAACTTAAAGGCAGCGTTCCTGACATATCACACATAGTGTGTTTTCTCTACCCTGCCACTGACTCTTGCCTCTAAGCCTGATTCCTCTTTTATCCCTTCACCTCTGAAGCAGTTGACTGAGCCATGCCTCTCCCTGCCACCATTCTGCTTCCTTCTCTACCTGCTCAGAGTCGTACAAAGCTACAGACAAAATTATGCAGAAGCTACATTTACCCTGAGACAGGAAAGTTTTTGTCTCTGTCTTGCCCAGTAGCGTTGACATCCCAGGTGGGTGTTTTTTTAAACTGTGACTTGTCATCAATCTGGGGTTTGAAATCAATTCAGGCGGCTGCAAGTGCCATCATCAGAGGATTTCTGTGCAGTAAGACAGAATTAAAGCCTGCGTGATAGTTGTGCAGAGGCCTTTGTCTTCTGTAATCACGACCCTCTCTTTTGGCTTCCGTACACCATATATATTATTCCATGGCTCTTTCTACAAAACTTCCCCGTACTCCAAGCCTAACTGCTGTTGGCATCTCCCAAATCAGCCGCTGAGCCATGGAAGCCTCGGTAAGCAATTAACAAAAGAGACTGCACGATGCGTCTCATCTTTTAATTACGGTCTCTTTGCCCCTCCTCTGGGGATGGTTTTGGTTACGCTCCACCCTAGTTCTCTTCCCACTTCCTCATAAGAATGTAATGCCATACACACACACATGTCTCTGTGCCCTATGGCTATAGGGACCCGCAACCATTGTACCATTATACAGTATCTGGGATTTTATATAATCTCCCCCTAGATCTATACCCCTGTTCCTCCTTCTCTCTTTCTCCCCATAAAAATTAGAGTTTTTGCCTTCCTGAGAGTAGGATGGCCTCCGCTGAGAATTCAGGAAGCGAAGCTCAGAAAAAACCTGCGTGTACTCCAAAGATAGTTAAGAGCAAACGCATCAACAACCCGCGGTTCTTCCTTTCTGCTCACAGGTCTCTGTCACATTTCAAGGAAGACGAGGATGACATAAACAGGAAGGTCAGACTGTCTTTGACAGAGCCAAGGGTGGAGTCAGTTGGTAGTCAGTTTGCAGAGCTGTAAAGCCTTGAACGTAGCCTGTAAGCCAGGGCTGGGCTATGAGGTAGAGGTGCACCTTGGTGGGAGGGCCCTGGACCAGCACCCAGACTTTGTTTTTACGTAGCGTGTCTTGGAGATGTTCTGTAGCAGCTGCCTCATTCTTTTTTCAGTGGAGGGTCAATATAAAGGGTGCTTTCGTTGAGAAATGACTCGTATAACACCCTTGCCCATTCGATAACATGGTGGATATCAACTAGATTAATCTGATGTGCATCAGATGTCCCTTACGCACAAAAGGGTAAAAAAAAAAAAGGTATATGATAAGAAAGGTACATCATATATTGGCTGTTTTCTGGTGGCGCATGTGTCTTTATTTCTCTTAAGCCACAGCTAGCATCTCTTCCTCTGCTTGGCCTTTTCAGGCAAGGGCAGAGGCCCACTAGCTGGTAGCTCGTGGCTCACGGGGAGGTCTCGTATGGAGACCTTTAAGCACTGCTTCCGGTATCTGCTTTGTCCATTGGGGTGTGACAGGTCTGCCAAGGCCAAGGGAGCGATCCCTGCCTGGGCCGCTTGTGCAGGCGGTGAGCTAAATGCAACTCGGAGAGGCGGCTATAAATAGCCGTTCATTGTCAGTGTGTGTGAGAAGACAGGAGTGAGTGTGCTGATCTGACTCAGGCCCAGTTAGGCGGCTGTCTGGGCAGGACTGTAAACCGAGCTGCTGGGACTGGAAATCGAGCCGGGAGGCAACGCCAGGGGCTCACACTCGCGGAAGGGAAGCTGCCGAGCGCCGGGGCTGCCTCTGCTATGGCCAAAATCGTTCTGAGGCACCTCATAGAGACGCCGGTGCGTTACCAGGAGGAGTTTGAGGCTCGAGGCCTGGAAGACTGCAGACTGGATCACGCTCTGTACGCACTGCCCGGGCCAGCCGTCGAGGACCTGAGGAAAGCCAGAGGCTCGCCACGGGCTCTCGCAGAGGACCCATCCTCCACCGAGAAGCCGCCGCCGCCGGGAGAAGGCAAATCCCGCTTCCAGATCCTGCTGGATGTGGTCCAGTTCCTTCCCGAGGACATCATCATCCAGACCTTCGAGGGCTGGCTGCTGATCAAGGCGCAGCACGGGACCAGGATGGACGAGCACGGCTTCGTCTCGCGGAGTTTCACCAGACAGTACAAACTGCCAGCCGGCGTCGAGACCAAAGATTTGTCTGCCGTCCTCTGTCACGATGGGATCCTGGTGGTGGAAGTGAAGGATCCAGCAGGACCTTCTCGGTTCCCGTTCGCCCCACAGGAGGAAGGTGAAAGGCAGTGACACCCGGGGAATGTTTCATTTTTCGAGATGGGTTTGCTGTAACTTTTGTGAGGATTAAAAATGTAGCCACAGCTCCCTGTATGTGGAGGTTGTCTTTCTTGGTAGGTCGGAAAGGAAGGTTTCCAAATGTGTTTGTGAGGTTCGAAATGGTGGTCCTTTTAGAGAGGAGCCAGCATTGTTCCTTTGGTGACTCTAAAATTCCAGGGCAGCGGTCTGTGCGACCCAAACAGCCATGTTCAGTGAAGAGAGAGTGCTCTCCCTCAGGTTCCTGCACCGCTAGAAGGAGTTGGGGCCCCTTCGAAGAAGAGTGTTTACTTCTTGTATGATAATTCAAGAGTATGATAATTCAAGAACGTGGAGCTTGGGAACCGGGTCTGAATGTGATTAGGAGTCACGCGACAGTTGTTGCTCCCTAAACACCAGTGGGAATTTTCAGGTATCTTAGTTTTAATCAATAGACCCTCACTCAGGTTTTTTTTTTTTTTCCAAAGCTAAACTTTGAACCCTAACAGGAGTTTTATCTTAGTGTATAATACTTGTTTCGTGTCCTATTTCTTAACCCGTAGTGTATATAGTCTAATAAATTAGCTATAGAAAATGAAAACATTGAATTGCTGAATCCGATAAGACTTAGTCCTTGCTCTTTTGGAGAGGAACGGCGAGTGGCACGCATCTGCCGTCTCTGCTGGTCAGAAGTTTTAAATAGCTTGGACGGCAGTGAGGACACCTGAGCTCACGGCCCCAGGAGTTCACAGGGCGCATGCTCGGCACAGCTCTTTGAGTGCCTGCGTTCTCCCAGCCTCGGCTCCGGCTCCGGACTGAGCTGGTAGATTAAGGATTCCAGCTTTGGGAGGTCTGCCTCCAGCAGCTGCTCACAGGCATTTAGAATATTTGCTATCTCATTCTGTAAGCTCTGAACACTCCTTTGGAGGAAGTGACTGCTTTCGTTTTACTAGGCGCCGGCTGTGAGCTGACAGGGAGCCCCAGGACAGTGCTAAGAATAGAAGAGGGACTCAGAGCGTGGCTCGCACCTGTGCCGACGCAGAGGTGACAGTCGCTGTGCTCCTCTGTCTTGCCTTCCCTGTATCCAAGTTAAAGCAGGGAAGATGTGAAGTGAGTGAGAAATCAGAAACCAAACAAAATCTGAGAATGACATTTGCTACTTATTTTGTCTGTGTGTTTTGTTTTTCAAGACAGGGTTTCTCTGCCTAGCCTTGGCTCTCCTGAAACTCATCCTGTAGACCGGGCTGGCCGCGAACTCAGAGATCCACCTGCCTCTGCCTTCCAAGTTCTAGGATTAGAGGTGTGTGCCACCACGCTCCGCTCATTTGCTACTTTTTAATAACCATTGAAAGGATTTTCAAGTTGCTTGTTTATATGAAGTTCACGTCTATAGCTGACATTTGGGGTCGGAAGTCTGGGGTGAGCCGTTTTTGAGAAACCGAGTCGCAGAGATCAGCCGCACAACAAAGATAACAGGTGTGAGTGGGATGCCTTAGGCCTTACCTGCTGACAGGATTAGAGGGGGGTGCAGGCCATTCCCATCAAATGTTGTTGCCATCAGAGTAATGACATAACCAACAGTGTTTGGAGAAACAGCCCTCATTTGGTCTTGACCTTTCTCTAGATAACAGCTTCCTTCTTCCCATGAGAATTTTTTATTCCTTCAAAAATGAAAATTCAGCACATCTCCAGTTAGGACTTTTTTTTTTTTCCTAAGATAAAATTCAAAGGCAGACATGACCATTTTAGGTTTTCAAACACTATCCAGCACATGTTTCCATACTGCTTTTGGCAAAGTTACAATTATCCTTGCATGAACTCGGACATCCTGATTGCAGTGGTCACTGTCCCTGCTGCTATCAGCTCAAACATTCTCTGGGCTTCCCAGCCGCTCCCTGACACAGGCTCTACGGTTCTGGTTCCCAGTTGGTTTCCCGAAATGAGAAGCACCTGGTGCAGCGCACAGGAAGCTCATGGGAGGGACTGGCCCAGGGCTTGTTTTCTGCTTACCTCAACAGTGCAGTAGACCCGAGGCTAGCCAGGGCCAGCATCCCTCGGCAGACAGTCTCCTCCGTTCTTATGGTTCTTACGGCACTCTGGGGTAATAAAACCGGTGCTTTCAATTCAAAGGTGTGGCCTTCTCACCTTCTTGACCCTTCTTAATCCCCTGTTTCTGCCAGCTCTTTCATAGACAGAGCTCTCATTAACTTAAGTTCCTTGAGAAACAGAATTCCGTTTCTGGTTGGAACCTGGTCTGCTTGGCATTTTATGTGACAAGAAGAAGGAAAAGGAGGGGGAAGAAGAGGAGGAGCAGGAGCCCAAGGTTGTATTTACACTTTGTGCTTCTCATGAGGCAAAAGTGGCAGCTGAGTGGTCTGAGAGGCAGGCGACACCTTCAGAAAGGTTTCCATGCGGTGCACTTGCAAACCTAGAGCTGTAGGAAGCAAAGGGAAGGCAGATGTGACAACCTCTGACATCTGTTGACCTCCATCTTAATGCTGCCTTCAAATTTTGTCAGCTCCCCATGTCCCCCTTTATTAAATTGAAAATTTAACCTCTGGTGCAAATAGAATCTTCTCACACCTCTCCAATGTTTTTGTTTCCCTGTAGTTTGTAAATAAAAGTTGGTCTGTCTCCACATGTGTTTAAACTGTCTGCCTCTCATCCTGGAAGTCTAGAAGCCACTGACTTTTGGAAGAGTTAGTTTCACGCTCACCTCCCAGGGTCTGAACCACATCCAGGTCTCAATCTGCCCTTGACCTCATCACTCCCTGCTTGCCTTCTAAGGTGAAGACAACACTGGAAACGTTGTGTGGACAGCAAAACAAAAGAAAGAGCACAGGCCCAGCTGGGTCTCCTCACCACCTTCTGCCCTTACAGCGGAGTACTAAGAAGCATGCACGAAATGCCAAAGACATCCAGCTATTCCAAGCTTACTGTTAGCTTCCAGTGTGTCGATCATATTAGCGATTCAGTGTACTTACAGGGCACAAGGACAGTTCTCAAAGTCACCTCCTAAGTTGTTGTTTTTGCTTAGTTTCTTGTTGTTGTTTTCTGGTTGAGTTTCCCTTGTTTTCTCTAAATGAACGTACCTGGGCTAATGTCTTTTACTCTCCCTTTCTCTCTCTCTCTCTCTCTCTCTCTCTCTCTCTCTCTCTCTCTCGATTTTTCAGTCGATGTTTCAGTAGCCCAGGCTGGCCTCCAACTTGCAGCAATTCTACTGCTTCAGGCCTCAAGTGCTGAGGTTACAAGCTGCAGGTTACAAGCTGAGGTTACAATCCCTTTAGCATTTTCGGCTACACTCATCATTAGGCTGAGAAGAATGACTCTCCTGCTTCACAAGGATGTTTTCAGCAAATAGCTACACAACACTCGTTGGCCCTCGACCCTTCCTAGAAAAATTTTGGATGTGAGGAAGAAAAATGAGCTCGGTCGGGGGTTTTAATGCTTTCCTCCTTATATGTTAGTCTTAAGAGTCTGTTATAGACACAGCCTCTTGTTCCAGAGATGAATTCCTGTAACCTGCACAGTGGCCGCTACTAAATAATAAGGCGGAGAGAAGAATTAAAATATTGACTTGCTGTATTAAGAGTTTATTAAGAAGCTGGGCGAGGCTGTGCATGCCTGTGATCCAGCACTCAGATCCCAGCAGGAAGATCTCTGTGAGTTTGAGGCCAGCCTGGTCTACAAAGTGAGTCTAGGACACTCAAGGATACACAGGGAAACCCTATCTCCAAAAACCAAAGAAACAAACAAACAAAAAAGAGTTTAAGAGTTATACTTCGTCTTGCTTTTCCTTTTTCGGATAGGGACTCCTTACATACTCAGACTCCCACCCCCTGAGAATATCAGCATGAATCACCAGGTTCTCACACACTGCGTATGGGCAGAACGTCTTTGTTTTAGCCAGCGGGTGCCCACAAGATGACAGGCACAGTGTTCTACACCTGAAGAATAAAAGGTTCCCCGCGACAGACGGTTACACTTCCTGTGTTGCTTACTGGACTGTGCACACCAATACAGCCCCGCTCACGGATGCTTTCCAGCCTGAAGGACCAGCACAAGGGGCGGCCAATGTGGTGACGCACAGCGGTCCCTGTGGTGCCGCTCTCGGTGATCAAGCGCTCTGTGTTCTTCCTGTCATTTTTTTCTTTCTTGGTGGTGAGTAGAAACACAGACTGGCATATTAAAGTCAACATGAAAAGGCAGTTTTCTCGCTTAAAAAAAAAAAGTTCCAACTTCTTTCCATATATTTTCAGGTTGTGTTGTTGTGTTTTATAAATGTATGGAACTCGTAGTAAAAAATGTGTGTAACTGTAATTTATTATAGAAGCCTGCTTCCTTTTGGAAGCCTTTACCCTTAACCTATTTTAAGTGAAATATCACTTTCTAGTATGTTATTGCCACTGTATCTTTTTTTTTCTTTAGGTTCAGTGTGATAGTTTGTTTTTTAGTATTTTCAGTCTATTTGATTGTTTGTTTGTTTGTTTGTTTGTTCACTGCTGGGGACTGGACCTAAGGCCCACACACCCAGCAGGGACTGTGTTGCTGAGGATCTCAGCCTGGTGGTTTTCTTTGAAGAGGGTCTCAGAAGCAGCAGCATATGATAGACTTAAAAAAATGTAACCCGATAATCTGTTTTATAGTATTTGAGCTTAATCTATTTACTTATCAGAATTAAATATTTAGATATCCTCATTTGTTTATGGTGCTTTTAAGAAAATTTGTGTTCAACTACTTGTTTTCTACTGATCTTCGGGATATTAAGATTTAAATATTTGGGCAGCGGTGGTGGCACATGCCTTTAATCCCATCACTCGGGAGGCAGAAGCAGGCAAATCTCTTGAGTTTGAGGCTATCCTGATCTACAGAGAGTTCCAGGATAGGCAGGGCTACACAGAGGAATCTACACTTGAAAAACAAAGAAAACAAAGAGACAAAAAAGTTAAATATTTTCTGATCATTTATAGGTTAATATAGTCTTAAAGCTAAATACCAAAGGCATACAAGTTTAAATATTTAAAATAATTATCTAGTATATCTATCCTTAACTTGAGTGTGACTGGGACTTTTGTATTGAGGCCTTTTGTATTTTTGTACTTATTTTATAAACATATCCATAAGTATATAATGTTTTCTAAATCCTCAACAACCCTCAACATATTTAAACTCAAAATTTTGCCAGTCCAGTTATCAGCACATTTCTGATGCCATCACAGAATAACTGAGGGGGGGTTAATTTATACACAACAGAAACTGACATCTCACAGTTCTAGACATTGGGTAGTTCAAGACCAAGGCGTGGGCATTTGCAGTGGGTCTTAGTGTGTCCTCACAGCGTGGAAGGCAGGAGGAAAAGATACAAAAGCCCTTGTACAAGGAAGCAGCCTCATGGCCTGGTGTCTTTTTAAAAGCCTTGCTCCTTAATTCCATCACATTCACAGAACCTGGATTCTGAACTTTCAAATTATAGCAGTGTGTGAAATAATGCACAGAAAAAGGGCAGGTCTCATTTCTGTTGTCTTAAAGTCTATAACATTTCTTATGTGTGCTTTGCCACGCCTGTGAGGTTAATGGGGTTCTTTTGCCTACACACCTATCTTTCTTTGTGTCACTTATTTCATAACGGAATTTATTTTTCCAATGGACGTATCCCTCTTATGTAATTCCTTGAGCATCCCTCCCAGAACTATTTTCAAAGTAATTATCAGATTATTCTATACATAAATTCAAACTGAAGGAAATCAGGTTCCGAGCTTGGATGTTTCTGGTTTGCTCAGCATTAACTTTCTCTGGGTGTTTAGGAAATCTGGGGTTCGCGCTTGTTTTGTGTAACAGGATAGTTGATGTCTCCTCTTGAACTGCAAAGTAGCTTTTCCTCAGGGAGGCTGAACTTCATTGCTTGTGCCCCGGTTTTTCACATAGGGGTTGTAGAAATCCTGCCTTGAAGTGACTTTGCCAACATCAAAGATGGCAGTCGTCACGCAGGCAGCAGGCGTAGGCCCAATGCCTCTTTTTTCTTCTTAGAGAACCTGGAGGGAGGGATGTGTTTCCTTCCCTGAGCAGGAAGGGCTCCTCTCACCTGGCTCACCCAGGAAGCTTGAGTCCAGTCCCTGGAATTTTGCATTTCTTTAATATGCAAAATCCAAACTCCCAAGGAAGCCAGCAGGTACAGGGGTTGTGTTAGGATTTCGTTTACAGTAACGAAAGGCCCGAGAAAAATCAATTTTAAAAGTGAAAAGATTAATTCCGGCTCATAGTTCTGGAGGTTTCACTCTACAGCTGGTTGGTACCATTGCCTTGGGCCTGGGGTACAAACCATGGCTCCCACGCGCAGAGAAGCAAACTGTTGGCCTCACAGGCAGGCATGAGGAGAAACGGTGTTTCGCTGTCTTCTCCAAGGAATCCCCGCAGTGACTGACAACCTTCCCCCCCCCCCCCCCCCCCCCCCGAGACCCCACTTCTTAAGCTTTTCATCCATCGCTTTCTAACACGCCCCAGCCTGGGGGCCACGCCCCTAGCTACGCAGGGGTCCTCTGCGAATGTTCCAGTTCTAAACTGCAGTACCAGCCCCAAGGCTTTCTGCTTCTGTCTAGTTTGGGTCTACAGAGCTGCTTATGTGGGTTTTGAAGCTGTCTATGTCTTTCATTTTCTCCTCTTCTGTTTGATGTACCCTCGCTGAGTGTCAGAGTAGCACAGGCTCTTCCCGAGGGCTGCACTGTCCTGTGAGATGTAGTAACTCACGGAATAAAAGTGGAGGCTCGCACCGAGTCAAGCTGTGAGGGGTCTTCCCTCCTCGCAAAGGCTCTGTGCACTGCAGCCGCAGCTATGGCTAAAAGTAGCGCTTTCCCCTTCTCCTCTTCTCAGTTGGCGCCTCTTAAAATAGCGTGCAGAAATGACTTTACAACGTTTAACACTTCTCTTTTCCCTCCCCCGGAGTTTGCAAACTCCCCTACCTCATTTCTAGAGCAGGTCTTTGGGAAAAAAAAAAAAAGAAAATTGTATACTGTTTTTGTTTCCTTCCTTCCTTCCTTTCTTCCTTCTTTCTTTCTGTCTTTCTTTCTTTTTTTGTAACCACACTCACACTTGAAGAAAGTCTGGCAGATTCACAGCCATCTCCAGACACAAGAGACAGAGCATAAATGAGCTTTGGAAATACTGACATAACTCCAGCTCTCATGATTTCCAGTGCAGTAAAGAAGGGAGGTGGATTAATGATGCCAAAAAACGCTCTTAGACTCCAGCTCCTCAAGAGAAGCAGTTATCTGCCCTCTCCTCCAAAACAGACAGCCGTGGGCTTGTCTTGGACCAACACCTGAGATGGAGTGGCCCTTTTGTGCCTCTGTGGCTCTGACAAATGGAGTGTCCACCGTGGCACCCTGTAATGCTGCAGCGTGCCGTTCTGCTCTTCGTGCTGGCTGGCATCTCCTGTCCCTCTTAACACTGATCCTTACAGGGTCAAGTTTCTCTGTGCGCCTGTGTTTTCTTTCCAAGGCCAACATCCTCCATTTCTCAAAATAACATTTCAAAAGCTCTAGAAAACTCAACGTGCCTTAAATTTTCTGTTGCTATTGAATGAGATACTAGTTTCTTGTGTAACTATTTTTTTTTTTTTTTTTATTTGACAACAGATGTGAAATAGCTCTTTTGGTCCAAATACCATAGAACATGACCCCAGGGATGAGGACAAAATAAGGAAACCTTCAAAGACTATAGCTTCATGGCTAAGACCAGGATAATTAGGGATGTAGACTCTGAAAGCAAATGAATGTAAAACAACAGGAGCATGAGGTCCGAGTTTGCTACTTTCTAGACTGGAAATTTTTGGACAGTTTGCTCACCTAATTTTCCTATCTTTGGAATGGGGACAGCCATAGTACCTGCGTCAGGCACTTGGGTATTGTTTTGGCCATATTATATTTTAATTGTACAGATTTGTGGGACGAAGTGATCATCTGCTACGTACATATATGTAATGGTTAAATCAGGGTAGTTGACATTTTCATGGAAATGTTTAAAATTTGTATGAAGTGTAATTATTTTATATATTTGTGTGGTACCACGTGGTATTTTAACCCGTGTACAGAATATACATTACATTTATAATTGTTTTGAAGATTAGATGGGATACAGACATGGCGCAGCCAGCAAACCTGGCTCACCCTCAGGAATTTCTCAGGATTCTAAACTGAACAGTGCTGAAACTGGGCATTCCACACAAAGTAGCATGTTCGGTCTTCGTATGAGGTGTCAAGTCCTTGGCAGAAAACACAAAGTGTGAGTTCAAGAAATAGGACCCATCGTTTTCTGTAGTTCAAATGTTCTTTGAGTATATTTTCATAGATGAGTTTTCTATATAGATTAACAAAGCATCCCCGCTCTATCCAAAGACTAAAATATAAGTTGAAGGAGACTGCTTTCATAGTTGAGTATATTATTTCTAAACTTTTTATGATCCTATTTTTAAATTATTGTTTGTTGAAGTGCAATTTTAAAAACACTACACATTGCTCTATGAAATATTACGCTTTGTAGGCTTCTTCAGAAGTGCAGCTTTAGGGAGACGAGATACATTCCAATAACAAGAAACTAAGTGCAGATCATTCTTTTGGGTACTGAGGGTACAGGATTATGTAAATCATGCTCACTCTTTGAAAACAGTATTTCCACACAGAACATTTTCAGTTAGAATCGAAGCTGAGCAAAATTGTTTGGTCCACTTGTCAGTCTCCTCTTGCTCCACAAATTATTCTTCTATTTTCTTGCCTGCCACTGGGACCTCAGACGGTCGAAAACTTCTAGATGATAGCGAGCAGCTGACAAATTAGAGAGAGAGGGAGAGAGTTTTCCTGCTCTCTATTTTTCCTTGTTGAAACAGTCCCTCGGGCTTATGTTGAGCTCCGGTATTTTGAACTGCGCTAAAACTGAACGCTTTGGAGTGCTGGCATGGCATCACAAGTGGAAAATTTTACAACTGCCCAGATGTGACAGTTGCTGTCAGAATGTTGGCACACTGAAAATAGCACATAAAATTTCTTTCGTGCTCTGTGTATAAGGTATATATAAAATGTAAATTAATTTCATGGAACTAGGTCCTATCCCCAGGACATTTTGTTACCTGTATTCAAACAATTCAGGCATGGAATATTCCATGTATCGAGCTTTTCAGGTCCAATAAATAGACTCTGGTTCTAGCAGAGGTGGGAGGCCCTCGAATCCATATTTGATTGATGTCCCCATGGTATTTACAATAGGACAAGTTTTGGAAGAGTTCTCCATCAGGGATTGCCACTGGCCTCTTGGCCTTTAGCATGTGGGAGCCAGGATTATTAAGCATTCTACAATGCTCAGCCAAAGATCCTTAAAAGGCTCATGTTCCATTGAGAAGGGGACTGTGTGACAAGCAGAAGACCAAAGTGTGGTGACATTTGTGGAAGATGACAGGGAAAAATTAAAATAAGAGAAGCTATGGCTCCAATGGTGGAAAAAAAGATTGATAAAGAATGCCAGCCTTTGGCGGTAATAGTATCTACAGAGGGAATGAGCACCTCCTTTCTCAAAAGACGGTGGCTATCAGGAAGGGTCCTAGGCCAGGAGGACACAGTGGACCAACTGGCTATGGCGGTGTGAAGCCCGTGTTCTACAAATATGGAACACAGCCATCATACTTATAGAGTCTGTCTCAGCCTGTTTTCTGTTGCTCTGACAGAGTCCTTAAGACTGTAAGACTGGGTGATTAACAACAGAGAGAAGTTTATTTCTGGCTTATGTTTCTCAGAACTGGTTAGTCCAAGGAGCACGCTAGTGAGGAGCTTCTGCTGCTTTGATTCATCTTGAAAAGTAGAAGAGCAAGCAAGTGAAAGAGCAAGAGCATGAGGACAGGGGAAATGGACATGGTCATGCTGTAACGACCTATCCCTATGGTTGCTGATCTAGTTCCTTGGGACCCAGTCCCACCATGACGTCATCAACCCCTCCTAAGGACTCAGTCAGCTCTTAAACATCCCACCTTCCAACGCCACCACAAAGGCAAGCAAACTTCAGCGTGAGTGTCTGAGGGCACCAACCATCTTCAAACCTACTTATGTTACAGCCGTACAGATTGAAAAAGGCTACGCTGCTGCTCTTTTGCAGAACAAAGAATAATTTATATCCTTCCCTGAAGACATGTAGAGAGGAAGAGGGAGAAACAAGTAAAGCCTGGGTGACAGTCACCGGGTATCGCCTGAACTACACTCTGTAAGTTATTCACGTACGTACATACGTCATTAGCTATCGGTTAACTGGGTGTGACCACTTACAGCTGCTCCAGAGAGCAAGACTGAACACAGGCCAGCCTAGCGACCCTCCAGAGATGACAGAGGTCTAGTTAAGGGCTAAGGGGAAGAAGAGTACTTCAACAAGAGCAATTACTTTTCACTGATTTATTCCTGTCCTCTTCTTCTCCAAATGTTATACAAGGCAATGCTTTCTATATTCTCCAGGAAAGAGAAGCAACCCCCGGAGAGAAAAGAAATAACCTCCCGTAGAAGGGTGTGTTTCCGGCTGCTCCACTGCATGCTTACCGTCAGCTCAACACACGTGCTTCTTCTCCTTCTGTTCACCCTCAAACCTTTACTCTGCCCAAGATTACTCTCAGATATCTTAAACTAGGTCGAAAGCTTCATTTGTCCAGGTCTGTCTTCCCTTACTTGGATTTTTTTTTTCTGGTATTTTCTTCATCTATGAATGACTCCTTTTATCCTGTGTTTTTGCCAATCTGTTTCCCTTTTCTTCACTTTCTCTCCAGCATTCCCTTCTTTGGTTTTCTGAAGTCCCCCATTATCCAGACAGTTGCCATTAGTGGCCAACAATGCTATGCTAGCAGCCTATATACAGAGGCTCATTCCCCGGCCAGTGAGGATGGTGGGTCACTCACTCTAACACGTAACCTGGGGAGTTATTCTGCTGGTTCTAATATGGAGGGAACAGCACCCACAGTCAGCAGCTGCTTGCTGCACTCCTATTGCTTCCTAATTAGCAATGGCTGGAGGGGAACGACAATTCAAGTAGATCAAATGGGGTCATAATCAATGACTACCAAGATTCTAACTACTGAGGAAGCCAAGAGACAAAGAGAGTGAGTGAAAGAGACTTTAACGTAAGTATTAAGTAAGTGTTAAAAAACCAAATAAATCCTTAGAGCCACGTGCATTTCAGTTTGTGTGCAGGCTCCACTTTTGGGGGGAGGGACGGGAAACAGAATTTAGAAACTGCTTTAGAATTGAAGGGTTTGAATTGTGTAAAATCATCTCATGAATGGTGTGGTCTACTGCAGAATAACTGACAGAATGGGAGGAGACCTTGAAGAAGTAACAGCAGGACTTCTGGGAAGCCTCAGGGCTGAGGGATTTTTCTAGTCTATGTTCTTGCCCAAAACTTACCATAGAAGTGAGGAGGTATCAGCCTAGACTAAAATCACAGACTTCCCACTCCCCCTGCCCCCCCCATTCCAGCAAAAGAGCACTCTTCAGACGGTCTTTGAGCATGCCAGTCTCCTTGTTAAAGATGATTGTAGAATGTGATCCAACAAATCTCTGCTAAGATTGAAATGGATGACTACATATTCACTTTATTTCTAGAAGTTGCACAGACAGCGCATCGGCTGTCTCTTTACTTTCCCCAGGGGTGGGGTGGAGGGAATTTCTGCTCCAGAAACACCCAATGGCTAGTTGATAGGACAGCTAAGACCACTCTGAAAATCCCACAAACTATCATAACTCATTCTAGTGCAAATCCTGGAACTGAGGTATTATTTAGAAATGAAGGGATCAGAACTCAAAAGACTCATAAGAGGCTATGTAGAAAGACAGACCAAAAAAAAAAAAAAATCTCTTTTGCTTTCATTCAGCAACTGTTCTGAACACTTACTGTCTGAGCACTCACCATGTCTGAGCACTCACCCACCGTGTCTGACAGCCTCGCTGTGGTACAAGAAGCCCCAAGACAGAGCCTGACCCAAGACACCGGGGGTTAATGTGATTGTTGTTTTCCGTTGTCATTTGTTATGTGACATATGATAATGAGTAAAAGCTGACCCTTGTTGTCTGAGGGCGTCAGGTCCTGCTGTCAGATTCACTGGACAGTCACCGGTTGCAGGATGTCCTTGAGGAAGCCATGGCCTTCAGAGAAGGATATAATAGAACTGAAGTCGACGGCATCCTTACAGGCTAGCCTCCTGAGACCGAAGGTAGGGTATAGGAGGGTGAGAATGAAAGCTGCTCCGCAGATAAGAGTGAGGCTATGCCCACAGGTGAACTCCCTCCCAGCAATCCCAACTTCAGCCTGACTGCTTGGGCGTAGTGCTGAATTGTAAGGATAGTGTTAGAAAAACTCCTACTGTCTTTGCCCGTAAGTGTTCTTGGTGACATTTGGTCCTCACTAAAGACCTCTGGGATGATTCAGTATGGTTTCCAGAATATCTGTATATATTGACTGGATCAAAGTCAGTATTCCAGATGCAGTATTGTATCATTACATTGCACGACGCTATCCGTGGGACAAGCGGGTGAAAGGGAGAGGGAGATGTCTATGTATTCTTATCACAATTGCATGTGAAGCTATGGGTATTCCAAAGGAACAAAAATTATTTCATTCCTTCATACTTATCCATTTGAAAGAGTCAAGAATATATTATCCTAAAACATGAACTAAGGACACTTGAAAACAACAGATAACAGAAACTGACCTCTCTGTGTCTCTCTTTGTGTGTGTTTCTGTCTGTCTGTCTCCGTCTCTCTGTCTCTATCTCTGTTTCTGTTTCTCTCTCTCACACACACACATACGTGTTTCAGAGAATAACTTTGGGTGCTGGTCCTTGTCTTTCCCCTTGTTTGAGACAGGGTCTCTTAGTTGCCCCATGTTGCACTCCCACACTAATTGGCCCCTGAGATTTCCAGGTTCCTCCTGCCTCCACCTTGCGTGTTGCCACAGGAGCACTGGCATTACAGGCGTGTACTATAGTGCCAAGCATTATTGAGTTCCTGGGGATTTGAACTCTGGTCCTCACGCTTTTCCAGCAAGTGCTTTACCCACTGGACCATCTCCCTGGTCCTGTCTGTTTTGGAAAAGCAGGGAGTGACAGCCGCACGGGAAAGATGCTCTCCTCGCCCCAGAAGGAAAGTGTTTGTTTTGGAGGGGAGGCGGAGCCGGTGAATCAACACAAGCAAACCTGCTAAGGTCACTTTTCAGCTGACTTACTTCCTCGTCCAGTTCCCCAGCCTTGCTCAAGCCGCTTTGCCTTTTCCTGTCTTTATGTACTAGTCTCCATCCTACTCAGGACAGAATTTATTCTGTCTTTGGGTCTGCATTGGCTTAGGAGGACTCTCACAATATGTACAGTTAGTCTATTTGCATGCTTTTCTTTTTTCCTGGTAATCTGCATCATATTAATTTAAACTGAAAAACATGTAAAATATCATCTTCCCTGCATACTTGTGATTGTTTTGTTTGAGGTTTTAGACATAGAGTTCCCCAAAGTAACTGCTACTTCGGGTTATATAATAACCTTATCAGAATGAAAGCATGCAGAGACGCGGCTGTCCAGGAGAGGGCCCTATGACCTTACAAAACCAGTTAAGGACCCACAGCTCCATCAGCCTTCTGAGAGTACAGGTTTTTTTTGTTTGTTTGTTTTGTTTTGTTTTGTTTTGTTTTGTTTTGTTTACCTCTTACACCCTGGGCGAACTTTTCTGCATGACAGTGGGCCGTTTTAATGGCAAATGCTAGAATTCTTGTGTGCTCTTGCCCTCACAGAGGCTTTTGTATTAATGGAATTAGCTAACTTAATTGCCTTTAGAGTCAACTCACAATTAAAAAGCGAAATCTGCATTAGCAGGCTCTTTTCGAAGAACAACAGCTGCTCCCAAGATCCCGGAGGAGAAGAGAAATCAAAATAATTGATGGCAACTTCTAGACAGAAAGTGTCCCAAGTCTGACTCAGATGAAATGAGTGTAAATGGATTCGGGTTCTATGAATTTTCATGTACTTTCACCTTCTCAGATTCTGAGAGAGAAAGAATAGCTCCCTGCATTCACCTTTCCTAGCATTAATAAGGAAATTGCCTGCAGGTTGGAGGCAGGAGGTAGTTCTTGTCCTGTGTATGAAACAACCATCTTGCTGTTTCATCATCGCTTTCAAGATTAATATTTAAGTAGGGTTTGGGAGGTGGATAGAGTGTGTTTCACAGAGGGTGAACCTGGATGCCTTTTTTCTCTGTAACTGGCGATGTTTCATTTGCCATCTTCTTGTGAAAATATCAGCAATGCATTAAACAGAGCTTCCCCGGAAAGTACAGGATTGCACTGATTACTCTAAGCTTGTTCAGATCTTAGTAAGCAGGTTCATACAGAGAACAGCACTGGAAAGGAAATTCACTAAAACTTGGTGGCATGCAGTGAGTGACCAATCAGTTTCCAGGGAGTTATTTTTTTTAGCACGTGGGATAGATTGAATGCATGTTGGTGCCAAAGGCAGCCATGTCCGTGGGAAAAATGGGACATCGTTATAACACAACTTCATGACAGAAGTCATGCTATCAAGACCCTGAGATGCTGCATGTAAAAAAGCCAGTTTCCTAAGCAGATCTGCTTATATCTTAGTAATCAAAGGAAGATTGCTAGTTACAGTCTAAGTTAGAAACACAGATTTTATCAAGTAAGCTGTTTTTTCATACTGGCTCTTAAATGATGGCACTAATTACATTCAAGTAAAACAATACGGACAAATTAGGTTAGCGGACAATTCTAGACAGCTGATTTTATAGAATCCGTTTAGCTACAAATTTCATTTAGTGCTGTTATTATTTATCTTTGAGTCCCTTTGACCTTCCATCATCAAACCGAGCCTTCAATTGTCCTATGAAGGAACAGAACTCCCACGAGGCATTTCTTGAGTCAGGAAATCAGTGGACTGGCGTCATTAAGATCAGCCCTATTCTCTCCCACATCCCGATCTAGCCTCACGGCCTGGTCTGGTGGCTGTGATGTGCCGGGAAGGTACATTTTCCTGAGCTATGCCTCCCTCACCTGTGAACTGAGAGTAGGTCACTGAATAAGATCCTGACCCACAGTTAGCTCCAGAGCCAGTGACAGTCACCTCAAATACAGAACACCCATGGGAGCAATTAGAAACCTTCAACTTTAGATGCTTTCAGGATGATGAGCCTGAGAGAGGGAGGAACAGCCTCCCTGACAGACCCTTTGGAAACAGCACACTGCAGGCTTGGTTAAAAGATAGAAAGAAGATATAGTACCCTCTAGTGGACAACAGATAAAACAACTTAAGAGAGATTTCTTTTTACAATTTCCCATCTGGAATTTAGACTAAAATTAATCACAGAAATGCAATATAAAGTTATGAAACCAAATGTTAATACCTAGACACTGTTTTAATACCTTTGTATTATCTCATAAAACAATGGAGTACACGAAAGCTTTCTTATCCTTTCATTAGATAAGCATTTACATGAATGATGTAAGAATAAGACACACACACTTTTTTTTTTTGCCAAATAAAACATGGTCTATTGCGATCATTTTTTCAAAAATTATTGGGTTTTACACCATAAAATCACTTCAGCTGTGCCTGATTGTGATTCCCAACTACTCTGGACACAGACATGTGAATGCTAAGTTTAAGGCCAGCCGGGGCAACTTAGAGTCTCTCAAGATAAAAAGTGAAGAGGGGGCGGGGTTATTATCGATTAGTACAGCACTTCCTGGCATGTGTGAGGCTCTAGGATCAATCTTCACTACTTGAGACAGATTTCAGGTCACCGTAAGGGAGACTTTCCGTCTACGTGTCGTCCTACCCACCTGCTCGCTCACAGGATCTCTGATTGTCTCCGAGATGTGGGCTATCCAGCGTAATGATGAATTCCTGTAACCCTGGCATAGGGGAGACTGAGGCAGGAGGACTGACAATTTAAGACCTTCCTGGTGTACACACCAAGCCCCTGCCCGTTCTGTCCAAAGGGAACTTGTCATGGGACCGTCTCTAACGACAGTGCCTGTCTCCAGCTGTTACTCAGAACACCCTTTAACTGGGTGTTATCAGGGCTGGTTTCGCACCAGCTCCCGACTCTTATAATTTCCTTTTCACCAACACTGCTGCCCTTAAAACTCAGCAGGGACAGCGTATATGTGCCCAAAGGCAGACACCCTGAGCCCAGACTGGGCGTGGGTTTCAGCGGTAGCATTTATTGACAGCAGGGGCCCCGTTCTTCAGCAGAACACAACGGTGCTGATGCCAGCGGCTTCCCAGGATGCATCCCGCACAGGGTGATTACCACAGGGGTGTATCATCGAGCGACCATTACGGGCCTTCTGTGTACTAGAGATTCAAGAGGCCATAGTCTACGTGGGGACGAGCCCACTCGGAAATGGGCCCTCACTCTCTGTACTGTTTTTTTGTTTTGTTTTTTTGTTTTTGTTTTGTACTGGTTTTTAGGGGGAGAACTTTTCCATACAGTCCTCTGGCTTTTCCTCTCCCTGTCCTGTTCTTCCCTGAGAAGCAGGATGACGTACTCACAGTGGACAGACTTTGAACGCATCCTGTGAAGAGAAGACAAAGCCGCTTCCATGATGGGGTTTATCCCTCACTCTGTAAGAGGCTAGCACTTCAGCTCTGTCAGTAACGAGAGCAGCGGGCGCTCCACCAGCCAGTGGTGTACTGTGGCTCTCTCCCCGACTTAGCCCGAGAAGTAGAAGAATTTATAGAGGGAGACATTTGTAGACTCCAGTCGCACATGCTAACCTACAGAAGCAACTTATAAAGTGTGGGCTTGTACAGGGAATTGACTGCACAAACATTTCTCAGGAAGGAGACTTTGGTGTTGGCCAAAGTGACAGAAAAGAGCTTCAAAAGGGTCATTCTTCACCTGGTTCTTGAAGGGTGTGATAGAATTTGGCCAGGAAGAAAAGTGGAAAAAAGATTTTTGGAAACAGATCGTTTTCTAATATCTCAATAATTTATAGTAATATACATTATAAAAATGTAAAACACTGGTCAAAATGAGTAACTCCTAATCCTGTTTGATGAGGTATGGTGTCATGCCTAAGCTATAGCAGTGAAACTGATGAATGATTCCTCAACATCTGTTTTCTAACTGTGAGGCATCATTGCCAAGAATGCTGTAAGCACATTCTCTGTGTGTGTTTATGTGTGTGTGTGTGCGTTGTAGTCTGTGCGTATGGTGTGTGCTTTGTTGATTGGTGTGTGTGTGTGTGTGTGGTAGTGTGTGTGTATGATGTGTGCTTGTGTGATATGTGTGTGGTATGGCATGTATATGTTTGTGGTATAGTGTATGTGTGTACTCACTCTTTAAAACAACCCTAGTTCCTCCATTTTGCAGCTGATGATGCTGAGACACAGAAAGCAGCAATTTGCCCGGTGTCACATGATGGCTGATACTGATTGTCAGCTTGACAGGGTCTGCGATCACCTGGGAGACAAATCTCAGGGCACGTCCTAGAGGGAGTTTCCAGACTGCCTTAAACCAATACAGGAAGGTCCACTCAAAATATGGACAGCACAATTCTGTGGCCTGAATAAAAGGACTGAATAAAAAGGAGAAGGCAAGCTGGGAACCAGCGTTCACCCTCTGTGCTTCCTGGGTGAGGATGCAGTGTGACCAGCCATCTTACCTTCTGCTGCCGTTCTCTCCCTCTCATGATAAACTGTACCCCCCACATTGTAGGCCGGAATAAAATGTTCATCCCTGAAGCTGCTTTTGTCACGTCCAATCCTAGCAATGAGAACCAGAACTAACACAGTCAGATAGCCAGTAAGACATAGAGCTAGCTGGGTTTGAACCCAGGCACTCTGATCCTTAAGCCTATCCTCTCCCATCACCCTACTTTTCAATTTCTCAGTCAAAAGTGAAACGGGGGAGTGGGAATCTTTTGTGAAAGGAGGCAATGAACAGCCAAACTGACCACAATGGGCTTAGGCTGCTGTGGGAAGCTGGGAGACAGGGGAGGCTGATTGATGGATGGTTGGAAAAATAGACATCCTAAGCCAGGTACAATGGCACACTCAGAGAATCCTAATACCTACGAGGGACAGGCAGGAGTCTGGAGTCAGATTGAGCTATGTAGTGTGGCTTTATTTCAAAACAAAACGCACAAGCAAAACCAACCAGGAGTTTGTTGATGAAAAGGAATGATCAGGCTATCATGAGTCTGTTAGTCGATGACTTATTTCAAGGAAGACTTCATTGGCTCCTGTTTCATAGATGAGACATTAGAGAAACATGAAAGGACAGTAGGATAAAACTAGAACTTGACCTTGGCTAGGCCACTGATGGGAAAGGGCGGGGCTGAAAGTGGAAGTAAGTTCTTTCATCCTTTATCTCTATCCAAGGATGGAGACATGAATTGGAGGTTTCATTTCTATTGGAAAGCTGAAACTACAAAGAGTAAAACTCCCTGGGTGGGGGTTCGGGGGCTGTTGAAGAGGCTCAAGAGGAAGTGCAGCTGAGGTGGAATTAAGAACCTCCTGGTGCTGTGGAATTTAACTGGTCCACACAGTTTCAGAGTCCCTAGCCAGGTACTTCAAAGGGGACAGAGAAGGAGAACTTGGATGCAGCAGCTAGGGAGTTTCACAAGGCCTTTCAGAGCACTGGAGAGAAGAAACCTAACCTAACCTAACGTGGTCTCTGCCCCAATCACACTGCTGCAGGGGTTGAAGCAAGTAATGGCTGTTTAACACCCTCTTCGCTCTCCACCCTCCCCGGGCAGAGGGCTCTTTTGGAATCAGTTAGGATGGTGAAGTGGGGAGGAGGGTGAGGATCAAAGACCTCATGCTAAAAAACTAGGATACTTTTAAACATTCAGTGTGCATACTTGGTGCCATGTGCGCAATTTCGGCCCTCCTGATCTTTTGCTAGGCCCTTGGTGTGCAGTTCACTTGCTTCTGACCAACTGCACTTTCAAGGGAGGGCTCCTCCTATGAATGCTCCAAGTTCCTATGAGTCTCAATCCTGCCTCAGCCTGGCACATCCTATTAATACTTCTATCAGGAACTAGCTAGACTCTTTGCTCTTCTTGTTTCTAAAACCTAACCTGCCACACCCAGACTATCTTGAAAAGAATCAGCTGTGCTCAGATCTGTTGCTTTGTGCGTTCGACGGCCATCTGGTCAACATGGAAGCAGTGTGGTAGACATGAAAGATCAATCTAAGTGAGCCGTGTGCCCTTGGTACAATCTTCTTCCCTGGGTGCTGGGAGAACCTGTGACTGCCTTCCAAACTGTAAGACAGTGGCAAATATGATCAGATGTCACCCTGTCGATCAGGTTTTGTTATAACAGACTGTTTTAACTGGACGGAAAGACTTTCTGGATGGCTTTGAAGATGCCGTGTTGTGGGAGAGGGACCACAGGTGGCTTCTTCAAGGTGACAGGGGCCCCAAATGCCAGCAGAAAAATGTCCCTTGGTGCCTTAGCCTCAAGGGACAGGTCTTGTCAACACTGAAAGAGCTCAGAAGTAGGAGCTGGTTTCCCCTCATTCAGGCCTCTAAATGAGTGTGGCATCCAGCTGACCCCTTGTAGCTTTAGAATGCCCTGAGCTCAGGATATAGCTGAGCCATGCTCAGCTGCCTCCCACTGTAGGAAACTCTGAGCTCATAGCAGGGCATGCTTTCAAAAGGGCGAACTCTGCACAGCAGTCGATAGCCAAGAAAGGCAGTATAGCCAACAGAGGCACTTTGGAGAGGCTTGGTGATAAGAAGAAGTCAGGAGAGGCAAGAGCTCTTCCAAAGCTCTTTTTAAACATAGGAGCACTTCACAGAGTGCCCCACCCAGTCTTTGCTGTATCAGTCATGTAGAATTCGGCTTGCATAAACACTGTGATTATAGCTTTGAGATCTTTGCATTGGTCAGGTTTCAGGCAGGGAAACGGAAATCACTACGCCGCGTGAATGATGTAATGCACATGCATTTTTAAGCAGGCAATGAGAGCGGACGGGAAGCCTGAGGATAGCAAGGCAGCCTAGAGATTAACAGTATATCCATGGAGATCTGAGCAGCCTTTGGGCTCCTCCCTGAGTTTCGTATTTTATACGGTGCTTGTGTGTATGTACATGTTAGTGTATTTTGCTTTGTTTGAGCCTGAGTCTGGCTGTGTTGCTTAGGCTGGCCTCATACTCAAGATTCTCTTGTTTTGGGCCCCCACATTCCTCAACCAGTAGCTGGGATTACAGGTATATACCACAATGCTCTGCTTTGTTAGTGAAATTGTATGCCATATCTGTTAATTTTTCTATTATTCAGCAGATTTGATTCCTGGAAGTTTGAGCTTCCCTACAGTAGCCAGGAAATAGAGTCATGAATAGAGCCAACAAAATGACTGAAAAGTAGATTGACAGGGGATCTGGATACTGGAACTGTTATGGGAAAACTGGAAAACAACAGGATCTTAGTGATAAACAGAGAGGTCATGCTTATGTAGATTTTGTTGCAGGATGTTACCATAATTGTTCTATTTCATTAACGTGAACAATAAGACAATTCAGAAAACTAGCTGGCTTGAGATAATAGGAATGTTCATAATAGAAGGGTAATGTTTTGACACATTCTGGTGAGTTTCTATCTGTAAATGAGATCTGAATGAAGTGAAGGGCCATTGAGTCACGAGATTCTTCTTCAGTGGGGCTTCCTCTTGTGGTACCAGCACACTGCTCATTTTTTTTTGTTGTTGTTATTTTTTGTTTCAGTAAATGATATTACTTAACCTGGTTGCCTGTAAATGTTGTTTTTATTTCCTCAGATAAGGGGGACGAGATAAGAACCATTCCCAAGCCTTTCTGAACTCTCTCTGTCTGATTCATGTTAGCTGTTCTAGCCCAAACTTCTCTCTAAACTTACAGATTCCAGTTGGCTTCTTTTTTTGACTTCTGACTGAATTGCTCTGCCTGGACTTAAACTAATTCTAGCAATATGTTTTATCCTTCTGGCTCCTTTTCATTCTGTTGCTTATTCTGTCTTTACCTGTGTCTAGATTGTTCTTTCTACAACCTGTCTCTGTAAAACTGTCCTGGTTAAACAAAACAAAATGAAACACTCCATAAAAATTCCCGTTAAAAAACTCTTGGTAGCTAGCCCTGGTCGCATACACCTTTAATCCCAGTACTCAGGGATGTAGAGGCAGATGGATATTTGTGAATCTAAGGCTAGCCTGGTCTACAAAGTGAGTCCAGGACATGGGGAAATCTGTCTCAAAAACAAAACAAAACAAACAAAACCCCCAAAAACCTCTTGGTTTTAAAAAAAAATCCCAGTAAAACTTCTTTCTCTCTCCCTGCACTGCTCTTAAGTAGCCTCCCATCTCACACTCATTCTGTCAAATCTCTCTGTGATTCTTCACTTTGTCTGCCCCTCAATTAGACATCACTTTCATACATGGCTGCTTCCTTCCATAAACTAACCTTTCCTTCTTTCTTTGGGATTAAAGGTGTGTATTAAAGGTTTGTCTGTATTCCAGCTAGATCATATTGTAATCCAAAGTGTGTCTGCATTCCAGCTGGTTAACATAGACCTAGATGGTCTCCAGATGTGATCCCTTTCCAGAGCAGCCATGATGCCTCTACAGATGCCAAAACAGCCTTTTCAGATTTACTCCAGTTACTTCCTCATTTCTGTAGGTTATCTTCCATGAATGTAGGAAGTAGAAATATCAAAAAAACCTATTCCTTTTCTCTTGTTACTCTTTCACTATAAAGTTCCCTTAAAGTAGCATAATTGAGGATTAAGAGGAAATTATCTTTCTTTCCCTACACTGTATACTGACATGGAGTTAGTAAGATAAATCATAAATTTAGAAGGTGAATTCCAGGGCAATGTATAATACACAGCCTATAGGATAAAGGAGAGGATGATGGTTAATTTTGTCAGTTTGACTGGAAGTAGAATCACCTTGAAAACAAACCCTGGGTGTGTCTATGGAGGAGTTCCTAGACTGGATTAATTGAGGTGGGGAGACATCCCAGATGTGGGCGCCACCATTCCATAGGTTCATAGACTGAGCGCCGGAGTTCACCTCTCTCTCTGCTTCCTGACTGTGGATGCATCGTGACTGGCTGATTCATGTTCCAGCCACACTGCCCTCCTGCTACAACGGGCCGCAGTCTGTGAGGCAAAAATCACGAATGTAAGCCATATGCTTAGGTACATAAGCAGCAGGCAGAACTGGGGAAAGATTTTCCACTGTGTGATTTAGGTGTTAGGTCTCAGGTCCTGAGGGATGTCATGTCCTCACAAAGCCTCAGACCCTCTGCTCCTCTTGCAAGGCAGGGTAGAGCAATGGAGCCGCAAACTAAAGCCTGGCATCTGGTAGACCTGGGTTTAATCCCAGGCCCTGCACCGACCAGCTCTTGACCTTAGGGAAATGCTTTTTATAAAGCTAGCAGTTGGTGTTTTACATACTCACATGATGTACATATATATTTTCTTAATTTGGTTTCTCTTGCTGTGATTAGAAAAAAAAAAAAAAAAAGAAGAAGAAGCAGCAGCAGCCAGGGGAGGAAAGGGTTTATTTGGCTCATGCATCTCAGGCCCAGTCTACTACCGAGGAAACTCAGACAGAGCAGGAGTGGGAACCGTGGCTTGTTCTACACGTCTGCTCAGCTCTTTTTCTTGTATAACACAGGACCACCTGTCTGGTGGTGGCAACCCCCCACCCATAGTGTGCTAGGACCTTCTCCATTAATTAGCAATCAAGAAAACACAGACATGCCTACAGGCTAATCTGATCGAGGCAATTTTCTTCAGTTGCTGCATCCTCTTCCCAGGTACTGCACCGACCACTGACCACCGAGGTTAACTTCGGCATATGTGTTTTTAACTCACATAATTGTGTTTGTAATATGTGGCACATGATTCAAACATGTTTGAAATGATCAAATGATCTCTTAATGTCTCTTTCCCTTTTCTTTTTCGAGTGCTTAACTTTCCCTACTCCCATGATGGCACAGGAGACTGCTATGATTAGAATGTAGATTAATTCCAATAACTGACACATTGTGGGTACCCGAGAAATAGTTGCTAAGTTGTTGGTGTAGTAATACATCCAGTTCTTCGGAGCACCTGAGTTGTGTCTGGGTTGGAGTGAGTGTGTAAAGGGAGGGCAGGGAGGATGAGGTAAACAAACCCCAAATAAGGACATTCTGAAATCAGTCAGTCAAGGGTTCCAAACCCCAACAGCTGGTATACTGTAAGCCCTCATTCCCTCCCTCCTGCCCTGATTCAGTGATGACCAGAAACATGTCAGGATGTGGACACTTTTCATATCCGTCTGCATCCTGGTAGGAAGATGTTTTTCTCTCATGTATTAGGTCCTCCATACGCATAGCTGAAGGCTAACTGAAGGGCAGGCTGTGTGGCAAGCTTGACCATCTTAGGGCGTTTCCCAGCAACCAAGGCATCTGAGCCTTTATGCTGGCAGAACTTCAGAGATCCAAACTACTCAGACATTTGCTGACCACACTTGGCGTATATTTTGTGGGAATCCAGATTTTGGTAACAAGGACAAAGAGACAATACAAAAGTGAATTTTAAACTTGCTTAATAATTAGCTATGGTACTGTTCTCCAGAGACGAGGCTGTTATTTTATATAGAAACATGTTTATACAGAAATAATAATTAAAAAGACCCTTTAGATATTTGTCCTGTTTTTCAAAAGAATTTCTTACTGAAGAGTACACTTTCAGTATTTTTAAAACATAAAATTGGCTGTTTTTTTTTTTAATATTTTGTTTACATGAATTTTTGTGATTTTTGGGGGTTTTGTTTGTTTATGGTCTTTTGAAACAGGGTTTCTCTGTGTGGCCTTGGCTGTTCTGGACTTGCTTTGTAGACCAGGCTGGCCTCAAACTCACAGAGATCTGCCTGCCTCTGCCTCCCTGAGTGCTGGAATTACAGGCATATGCCACCGCACCCAGCAAATTTTAAGTTTTTAATCTGATTCAGCGGTGTGTGTGACCCTGAGTTACTCTTGAAGCATATTTCTGAGTTAGTTTGGAAAGCTGTGTGAAATTTGTTGATCTCTATGCCACAGGAAGGCCGGCTGATCCATTCTTGCCCCTCTGCTAGCTATAAACACTCTTACCTTGGAGAACATGTGTAAAACTTGTTCACTCGCAAGCAGCCTGCTTTTTCCTGCACTGGCAAGGAGCTTGTGGGTTTGTGTCCAGGGGGCAGTGTGGGTCATGACTGTTCAGGGACAGTCCCCAAGACCCACCCAGGAAGCAAGCACCTGCCTTCCAGGTTTCAGCCCCTCTGTGGCTCCAATGCCTGAATTTTTTTAAACATTGGCAGAAACAGAGCACAGGCCACACACCACCAGGCGGATTCTTAGATCTTTCTTCCCAAGTCAGGATGAGAGCAGAGAAGAAAGAACTCGAACCTGCCAAACGGGAGCTGCCTACTCAGGGCAGGAAGTAGATCCTGCCATTGGGTGTATGCTGTTTGGCGCATGGGTTGTTTTCAAAATCAGGACGTTTTACAAACAAATCATGCTTCTCAGAGAAACCAAATCGTGCAGGAACATAAGTCCCACACACCTTGGGGGTAGGGGCTATTCCCGAGTCCCCTTTTAGATGGGGTGAACTCTCAGTCCCCATGGGTCATCTCACCACTTCCCGCCCCACTGCAGAGCGCACGTGGGCATCTGAATCAATGGTTTCTTTAAACTGCTTCCAGACCACCACCCCCCAGCCTCAGAGACAACCTGCAGTAAACTCTCACGACGTTTGCTTTACTCTGTGCATTTATGTCTTTGGATTTCCTTCTGCGGTTTCTGACCTCCAGGCAAATGTGGACGGATGAGGCTCTGTTGGATTAATGAGAGAGAGGCCTCCCTAGAGGTCATTAGCAAAAGTAAGTGACAAGGCCCTCCTGGGAGAGCCACCCTCGTTACCAGGAGGGAGAACTGGAGGAAAAGCTTCTCCTGGGACAGGCTGCCCCACTTCCCTCCCTTCTTCCCCTACTCCCTTTTTTCCTCCTTTTCTTTCTTCCTGCCTATCTTACCTTCCTCCCTCCCTTCTTCCTTCCCTTCTCTTCCTCTCCTTTCCTTCCTTTTTTTTTCTATGAATGGCCTTCTACATTTGAATTGACAAATGACAATTTTTTTCTTTTCTGAATGAAAGAATGAGAACAAAAGAGTCTTTGTGCTCCCATATCCAGAAACGAATTCTCCCCAAAACATCTTCTATTCTTCTTCCAAATGTAGATAATGCCTGCATTTATAACATGCCTCCTTCGTTACTCAGGCATCATGGTTGCTCATAAGCATAACCCAGTACAGATGGAAAGGCAGTAGGATCATGAACTCAAGGCCAGCCTGAGCTACATGGTAAGACTCTGTAAAGGAGGAGCGGAGAGGAGGAAGAAGAGGAAGGGAAACCACTGGTGCCTGTATTGATCTATATAAACCATCACTTCAAACTCCTGGATTTTTCTTAGCTGCAAATTTGATATTTGTTTCCATCTCTTCTGCTACCACCTAGAACTAGGCTGCCTCTCTAACATTAATTATCATTGCTTACCTTCTCTTTAGTCATGGTGGCTATCTCAACCCATTTCCTTGCCAGCCTAGATGCCTGTCGAGACTTGAGACTTGTACACATACATGCTCTTTCCTCTGCCTAGAACATCCATCTTGCCTTATCTGTTGGACAAAACTGTAGGTCATCTTCCAAGACCCCACTCCTCCTCTTCCCAGAAGCCTCTCTTTGTCACTGTAGAACAGTTTATTCTTTCCTGGTGTTCTCAGTGCATTTCATATGGACACATCTGTCTGTGGCATCTGCCCCCGCTGTGCTGTAAAGGTTTATTACCAGTCTATCTATTTGCCCATTTGCATGAATTGCAGCCAAGAAAAATCCAGGAGTTTGAAGTGATGGTTTATATAGATAACTAGAGTTTGCATCTTGGGGAAAGGTGTTGCTCTATCAGAGAGGTGAGAGCCCTCCCATGTTAGGTCTAGGGTCAGTCTAAATCAGAATCAATGCTCTTTGTCTTCTAGTGATGACTGCATCCTTCTCTTCCTCGGAATTTCTTGTTCTCTTGCCTTCCAAATGTGCTCTAGTGTGTCTGGATGTGTCTAATGTGTCTGGATGTCTTCCGGTTTCTTCAAATATAATGTCTAACATCCCTAGACTCTTCAGTGTGACTGTCTTCCTATGCTCATAAGTGGTTTGGTGGGTGTCAGACCCTAGGTAGCTTCAGCATTGGGCATGGACACTGATAAGACTCAGCTTGTTCAGAGGGTTGGGATTTCAGCTCTAACCCCTAGACTCTGGGAGGACCTGTGAGTTTCTTGAAAAAAAAAAAAAAATTCATGCCCCTCCCTAGTAAGGAAGTGTGGGTTCCTCAATTTATAGCTGTTCAGAAGTACAGGCCAGGCTCTGAGCTAGCTAATCAAACACAGAGCACCCTAGCTTTGATCCCAAGGAACACAACAAACAAGCCAACAAAATATAGGGCTCCAGCTTGAAGTTTGAAGTCATGCTCTACAGTGGGGTTCAGTTTTGAAACTGAGCCTTCAAGGTGGGGGATCAAGTGGTCCTTCCAGGTTTAATTTCCACACAAATTAGAGGCACGCCTGCTGGTGTCTGCTTGCTCATTTCTTGGGAGGAATCTCCATCTCTCTCTTGAGGCCACAGTTGTCTTTGTTTGACAGCTTTGGATGAGTATAGGTGAACAGCTAGGAAAGTTCCTTGGATCTCCAAGGCATGGAAAAGGAAAAGAGCAATTTCAGAATGTTCCTGCCCTGGGTGTACTGCTCATTTTTGTCAATGTGCTCATTCACTGACAATTTCCCATCTTCCTGTCTTTAGCTGCAGCTATGAACTGGTGACTTCTAGCTCGAGGTATATGCACATCTTATGGGTTCCTTTTCAGGCAACTGCCTGGTGAAGATTTCCTTCCTGGTGTCTCGCAGGCACCTCAAATGCTTCCCCAAACTCTATCCACTTATCTTAGCCCAGTGGTTGTCAACCTTTCTAATGCTGACTTTTCTTTCTCCATGGTGATAACATATAGTCCTGGGAGTAGGATCCTGAGGATAAGTGGAGACTGTGACTCTGTACAGAAAAACATACCCTGTGCAACAGAGGCAAGCTAATAACCTATGCAAATAGGCTGGTTCAGTGTGGCTCTACCTTCCTAGGTAGCTAAAGGCTTCACGTTTGGATTAGGAAGTTGGAATTAGGCTTTGGAGTTAAGTCCCCTCCCCCACTGACACTTCTCAACATATGCTGGGTGACAGCCGATTAAAGTGATCATACACTGGAAGCGTTGTAAGTTGGAACTGTGATTAGTTGGGTATCCCATGAGGCACCAGAGCTCAGCAGCCCAGCACACCCTAAAGGACAGGCTGGGTAGTTTCCCCTAGTGAACACAACGCCTCACTAAGCACCATGACACCCTGCTGTTACAGCGCCACAGCCACAAGCAAACCGGGAAAGACCAATGCTCAAAATGCAAGGGACGGTTCTGCTGGATTCATGTTTCTTTGCACAACAAAAGGCCTAAGCCAGCCCAAACACGGAGAAGCATGCCTGTAACCCCGGCACACGGGAGGTAGAGGTGCGGGGATCAGGAATTTGAGGTTGTTCTGGGCTACATGAAACAATTTCTTAGACAAACACAAAGAGAAAACAGTGAACAACAACACCCGCCCGCCCCCCCCCCACGCACTTACTCATATATAGCATCTTTGGGTCAAACAGTGGTATGTCAGGGTAGAGATATGTGGCTCAAAGCAAACACTAACCCAGATTCGGGGCTTGGTTTAACAATCTGCGACTTCCCCTTGAAACTAGACTATAGAAATGTGAATGTTAATGGGCGGTGGGTGTGGGGGACTGGAGGCCACACTTGAAAGGGCGACAGACAGCTAAAGGGGAAATAGGGAAATATATCCAAAAGAGCGCACCCACAAGCCAGCATCTGAGTGATTTAGTGAAACACATGTCTGAGGAAACTGAAGCATTTGCACAACGTGCAGACAGGTAGTGACTATTGAATTTGGCTTCTTGATTTGATTTTGGAGCAGAAATGAGCTGTGCATGAGGGAGGCTCAAGCATGAAAATGAAGAATTTCTCCAACAGTGGCAGATAAATGTTTACAGAAGTTTATGTTCTCAACCGTAAATACTGCTGCAAGGAAAATTAACATCATAGCAGCCAAGTATAACAGAAAACCCATCCAGGTGCACACTCCAGCTTTGCCTTAGAAATAGACTGTATAATGTAAGAAGCTAATATTAATAAAAAGCTAGACTGTCTTAGTAGTACTTGTGGTAGTATTTGTAGGATTTATTTCCTTAAATCCTGATATGACCCGAGGAAGGGGATTTTAGAAGTTTTATTTTATGTTTATAGGTATTTTGCCTACAGGCATGTCTGTGCATCACTTGTACCCCTGGTGTCCACAGAAGCCAGAGAGCATCAGATCCGATAGGACGGAAGTTACAGACAGTTGCGGGCAGCCATGTGGATGCTGGGAACCAAACCTAGGTTCTCTGGAAGATTAGCTGGTCGTTTTAACCCCTGAGACAACTGACCAGCCCCTGAGGTTGATTCTCTGGACCCCACTATGTAGACCAGGCCTGCCTGGAATTGACAGAGGTCCGGTTGCCTCTGCCTCCTGAGTGCTGGGATTGAAGGCAGGTATTACCATGCCTGGTGCTGACATAGATTTTTTTTTTATTATTCCTATTTTTGAGAAGTAAGGTTGGAAAACTTTGTCCATTTATTTATCCATTTGGTGAGTATTTCACTCAGTATGCAGGGCATATATGGTAGCGAAGGAAGACGATTTTTTGAAAAATTGTCCCCGTAATGTTCAAATTCCAGTGTTACCAAGTAGACCCAGGGACAGGGTCAGTGGCCGTTCCCCCACATAGCTTTGCTCCCGAATCCAGGCCTTCCAGCAGACCTCAGACACAGTTTCTAGTAGGTGGCCAGCCCTTTTAATGATAACAGTCATTTTGAGGAAGCAGCAGAGTACAGGCCCAGGGACTGTGGGAATGGAAGTTCTCCATGACTCAGGGAATGGAAGTTCTCAAGACAGCTGAGTCGCTTCTAGGCCACTCACCAACCACGCGTCTTAGCCAAACACCCAGTCTGTGGTTGACACAGTGTCAGCTACATGCCTGGAGGAGCCGCTGTGAAAACAGCAGGGAATGACACAATGCAGGTGGAAGTGTTTATAAAGTCATTTGTGTAACGCTTGACATATTATATGCACGGTATCAGGTAATTATGTAAATAGAGTGTTATTTTTCTTAAAAAAATGGCCTTTTCAGCCAAGGCCAGGGCATTTCCAGCGATCTCAGAAATTCTGCAGTCATTCTGGGTGGATGAGTCAGTTAAGTTTGTTGACTTGAGGAGAAGTATTGTTCAGTTGCCCTTTGAAACATTGAGTTTTAGCAGGAAGCAGCAGGGCCCAGTCCAGAAAGCCCAGACACAGTAAGAACCACTTCTCAGACCTTTCATCATTTTGGGAGGAAATAAGGGGGGCATTTTCTCATTCATTCATTAAACAAATATTTACTGGTTGCCTACTCTGTTTTGTTCATTGCTGTGTCCTTGGTGTCCAGAATAACAGCATTGCTACGAAGTGGTTTACATTCTACTAAGGAAACATAATTAATATATAGAAATGTGTTTATGTTAGGTAGTAAGTACTGCAAAGAAAAAGGAGATGGGGCTGCGGATGGTGGCATGAAGGGAGGGAGAGGTTCTTCATGATAATTAATGCCAGCTGTCTCAACAACAACAACAACAAAAACCCGTGCTATTTTGGCGGCTTAGACCTGCAAAGCCTTTCTCTTATAAAGTAAGATCGGGAGTGGAGGCTGAGGGACCTAGGCCCCAGGCACTCTCTGCCTCACTTCTTGAGTCTTCAAAGCAGCAAAAGAAAGGAGGCTTGGTGGAGTGAGGCTGATTCTGGATGAGGGAAAGGTGCAGCATGGTGACTTCTAGGGTAGGTGGGGCCCAAGCAAAGGAACAGCAAAGGCGAAATCCGGGGCAGTCCCTGGAAGAGTAAAGAAAGCCAGAATGCCCTCTCCTCTGGGGAAGAGGCAGTCAAGAGCCAAGCCTCTTAGGCCTCTTCAGCTATGGGAGAAAGTGAGAAAATACAGGTGTTTTTTACTACCATTCTAGTGTCTCCTGAAGAATTTTAAATATTATAATGAAATAGAAATTGTTGATAGTACTAAATTACATGTTTTATTATCCAGACCGGCAGTTTTCAACCTGAGGGTCGATATTCTGCCTATCAGGTATTTACATTATAGTGTGTAACTGTAGAAAATCACAGGTATGAGGTAGCAACAAAAAAAATTTATGGTTGGGGTCACCACAACAGGAGGAACTGTATTAAAGGCCACAGCATTAGGAAAGTTGAGGACCACTGTGCTACAGACTGGGTCTTCTCAGCATTTTCCCACTCCTGACCTTCTTATCCCAAGAAAAATTTATACAACCTTAGGTATATGGCTACATAAAATCATTATAAAACTAAACACTTACTGATAATAAATCAAGTATTTCAAACAATTTTATATGCACATAATTTTACCATTTATTGAAGATAAAAATTGCACACTAATGAGGCAAGCATGCCTGTCTGTTTGTAAATGGGAGCTGCATCTTGGATGAATGTTTGATATTGGAGGGCACAGCATTGTCAATGTTTTCCAGAGCTGGTTGACATTTGTTTTTATAATCATCAAGGCTCGAGACCTATATATTTTACATAAATATATAGTACAAAAACTGGGAAGTATATTGAAGGTCATTTCACAAATTGCTAACAAATCCTATCCTAATCCCAAGACAAAATTCCCTTTTTGTTTTGTTTTTTTGTTTTTCCAGACAGATTGCTCTGTGTAGCCCTGGCTGTCCTGGAACTCACTGTGTAGACCAGGCTGTCCTTGAACTCAGTGATTCACCTGTCTCTACCTCCCCTGGCTGCCAAAAAATTCACTTAAGAAATTTTTACAAATGTATGTGAGCAACTCCAACAACAGCTGTAAAATCAAGCACTTGAACACAGTCTAGAGATATTTGGACCCCTACGTGGTGAGGAAGGACAGCAGGAAACCGTTCCCTTTTTAATTACGGTTCTAGAAGAGCAGAGAACTTTACACGTACCCTAACATCACCGCTGCTCACCACACGCAATGACACATCAGCGCTGGGGCACGCGGGGCAGCCCTCACTGACATTGCATGTCTGACGGCATGCATCCCGCAAAGCGCTACTGTGGAGGCTGCAGTGAGGCTGGGCGGGCAACATGGTTGAGTATTGCCGGAAGCACCTCAGACCCATGCTGTACTTGATTCTGGATCGTTTCTGCTTGTTGCCTGTTCAGGAAGCTTCTTACCGTTTCTAATTTTTTTTCACGACCCTCACATTCAGTGATGTAGGCAGCCCCTATATGGAGTTGTGACCCACAGTTTAAGGAGCCGTGTGCTAGACAAATCATCTATACCTGCACTGTTTATATTTACTTCCCTAGGTGAATCACTGTAAGTTTGCTTAAGCAGATGTCCTCCGTCTCCAAGACCCTCTAGGGGTAGAGTATTTCCTACCATTCGGACCACAGGGCCAAGCACCCCTATCTACCAAAAGCCTGGTGCCTGAAAGACATAAAGTCCTTAACCTTGCTTTCACAAGCTGAACGCTCACAAATGCGCGTGCACCGGTCCTTAACTATTGTTTCCACAGTAGTTGCCCAGTCCTCCCGAAAGACCTTCATGTAAATTCCTGGAATTATTATGCCGGAGATAAGCCTGAAGCCACTGCAGCTACCTCTAGAATGTGAAGTTTACTACCAAGGGAGAAGAATGGTTTACCGGGTGCACCCTAGACGGGTGTCTCCTGAGTTACTACAGAATACGAGCTGTTTATTTAGTGTTGATTTTGTGTTTCTGGCCATGTCGAGTGATGAAATAGACTCCCACTGGTTGCTCTCCATGAGATTCATCATATCCGGAATCGGGGGCTGAAAATTCTACACCTGAGAATTAGCTCATGAGACTAAGGTTTTGCATACACAGAGAGGGACCCAGTGTAGTGTACTGGGTTGGTGGCTTTGAACAGGATGCTTAGATAACCACAGTGCTTGGGATAATGGAATACTCTTCTGATCTGACTCCCGGATTGTCAAGGAAAGGGACAGAGGACAGGCTGAAATTAATGACATGTGACTGAAGAAGAACTTCAATTAGAGGTATCTTCAAAAGATTCAGTAAGGAAAGGATAAGAAAACAAACCTTGGGTAAATTATATATTGAAGGAAAAGATATGAAACAAGGCAAGTACAGAATATCGCAGTTGAAAGTGAGTTTTGATCTACTTAACCTAAATATATTGAAAAGGAGAGGCATGGTCACTGACCTAGTAGGAAATGTAAAGGTATGAACGTGGGGACCTTCTGTACTGTATAGCACACCTGTAACTGCAGTTTTAGCACCTTTATTCTCGTTAGGAAAAAGGCCAGAGATGGTGCTTCCCCAAATAACAAGAACAGGAACATCAAACAAATGAACTGCGCTTACCGCGTGCCTTAGCGGTTCATTTCCTTCACCTGTAAGACACGGCTGACGGTAGGGAATCCACACAACTCCAGGAAGTAAGCACAGTGCCAGCGACTCTCGCAAGGTCACACAGCTAGTCAGTGTCAGGACCCAGACTGGCACCCGCAGCCTGGCCCCGAAGCCTGAGCGCTCATTCACTGCACCTGTGGAGTGCCATCTCTCCGCACACTTACTGGAAACTTTTCAGCTCCTCTGTTCCTATAACCACCGACCCCTCTGGTCAAGCAAGGATCTTCCCGAACTCCAACTTTGCTCTTGGCAGTCTCCTCTCCTGGCCAACACGATCAGAGAATACCGGAAGGAAAAAAGCTGTATCTCCCCCCCCCCCCCCCCCCGCAAGGACATCCTTATCAGTGCAAAAGCTAACCTTCGTGGTGAAAGCCTTTACTACGCTCCTGGGGTTGAGTCATTTTAGGAGAATCCACTCCGGGCAGGCAGGGAGGGAAAGGCTAATACGGATACAAATACTCACTTTTCTTGAAAAAAAGAGTCTTCTGCCTTAAAAAGCTACACGATTTCAGACAACTCACTCGTGAAAAGAAAACAGTCAGTGCCACCACCCGCCGCGCGGTCGGAGCTGGCCGCTGTTCTGCACGCGCCACGAGGGGGCAGCGGCGGCCGCGGAGTCGGCGCCGGGGCGGCCGCTCGGCCATCGCTTGCTCTTGCCTGGCCCGCGGCTCTCGGCAGTGGATTAGCTCGGCTGGGGACGTGGGCGGCCCGGGTCCCGCCCCCGGCCGGCGGCCGCCCGGAGCTGCAGTCGCGGCCGCGAGCAGAGCGGGTGTGCACGGAGGGCGCGAGCGGAGCGGCGGGCGGACCGTGCGCCGCCCTCAGAGCTCCCGTTCGGCGCGCGGGGACGCGAGCGCTGGCCGAGGGGCCCTCGGGCCGGCCCGGGCTCGGGACGCCGGGCTCGGGACCATGGCGCTGCGCGCCCGGGCGCTGTACGACTTCAGGTCGGAGAACCCCGGCGAGATCTCCTTGCGGGAGCACGAGGTGCTGAGCCTGTGCAGCGAGCAGGACATCGAAGGCTGGCTCGAGGGGGTCAACAGCCGCGGCGACCGCGGCCTCTTCCCGGCCTCGTACGTGCAGGTGATCCGTGCGCCCGAGCCCGGCCCTCCGGCCGACGGCGGCCCGGGAGCCCCGGCCCGCTACGCCAACGTGCCGCCCGGCGGCTTCGAGCCTCTGCCGGCCGCGCCGCCCGCCGCCTTCCAGCCGCTGCTGCAGCCGCAGGCGCCGCCGGTTTCCTTCCAGCCTCCGGGCTCCGGCTTCCCGTACGGCGGGGGCGCCCTGCAGCCGTCGCCGCAGCAGCTGTACGGCGGCTACCAGGCCAGCCAGGGCAGCGACGATGACTGGGACGACGAGTGGGACGACAGCTCCACGGTGGCCGACGAGCCGGGCGCGCTGGGCAGCGGCGCCTACCCCGACCTCGACGGCTCGTCGTCGGCGGGCGGCGTCGCGGCCGGCCGCTACCGCCTGTCCACACGCTCGGACCTGTCGATGGGCTCGCGTGGCGGCTCGGCGCCCCCTCCGCATCAGGCTTCTGGAGCCAAGAGCTCGGCCACGGTGAGCCGCAACCTCAATCGCTTCTCCACCTTCGTTAAGTCGGGCGGGGAGGCCTTCGTGCTGGGCGAGGCGTCGGGCTTCGTGAAGGACGGGGACAAGCTGTGTGTGGTGCTGGGCCCCTACGGCCCCGAGTGGCAGGAGAACCCCTACCCCTTCCAGTGCACCATCGACGACCCTACCAAGCAGACCAAGTTCAAGGGCATGAAGAGCTACATCTCTTACAAGCTGGTGCCCACTCATACCCAGGTGCCCGTGCACAGGCGCTATAAGCACTTCGACTGGCTGTATGCGCGCCTGGCCGAGAAGTTCCCGGTCATCTCGGTGCCCCACCTGCCGGAGAAGCAGGCCACGGGGCGCTTCGAAGAGGACTTCATCTCCAAGCGCAGGAAGGGCCTGATCTGGTGGATGAACCACATGGCCAGCCACCCTGTGCTGGCGCAGTGCGACGTCTTCCAGCATTTCCTGACCTGCCCCAGCAGTACGGACGAGAAGGCCTGGAAACAGGGTAAGCGGAAGGCGGAGAAGGATGAGATGGTGGGTGCCAACTTCTTCCTCACTCTGAGCACACCTCCTGCCGCCGCCCTGGACCTGCAGGAGGTGGAGAGCAAGATTGATGGCTTCAAGTGCTTCACCAAGAAAATGGACGACAGCACGCTGCAGCTCAACCACACTGCCAACGAGTTTGCCCGCAAGCAGGTGACTGGCTTCAAGAAGGAGTATCAGAAGGTGGGCCAGTCCTTCAGGGGCCTCAGCCAGGCCTTTGAGCTCGACCAGCAGGCCTTCTCAGTGGGTCTGAACCAGGCCATCGCCTTCACCGGAGACGCCTACGACGCCATAGGTGAACTCTTCGCTGAACAGCCCAGGCAGGACCTGGACCCAGTCATGGACCTCTTAGCACTGTATCAGGGGCACCTGGCCAACTTCCCGGACATCATCCATGTTCAGAAAGGTAAAGTCTGGCCTGTAGAGCAGGTGACGCGGGATGTTTTGTTCAGGCTCAAAGCAGTGACTTTGATAGTGGTGCCACTCTCCGGTGTCGGGTTCCTGGTCCTTCTCCATGGATGGGGACCCTCGGTGATGTGGACTGTCGGGGTCCGTAGGGAGTTGTCAGTGGGTTGTTAGGTTAATCCTCAGAGAAGTGGTTTTTCCCGACTGTGTTGTCATGTCAGAGTTTGAGCAGGCAGGGGAATCAGCTGCTCTGATCTATAAGCTTGGGGCAGAATTAGCAGGGGACCCAAGCCAGGCTAAGCATCCCTTTGAACACGGCACAGTGCTGGCCGAGACAGGAGGAAGAATGAATGCCTGGGAATAAAGGTAAGTCAGGCTTTCTTCTCAGTTCCTGCTGTGGCAGGGGAGTTTGGCCAACCCTGTACCCAATGCTGGGGCTGCATGGGAACTTCCTGAGTCAGTTTGCAAAATGGCCAGAAAGGCTCTCTACCGTCAGGAACGCAGCTGTCCTTTCTCTGAGGTTGGAGTTTATTAACCAGCTGACATTTTGGGCTGTTCTTTAGGAAAATGATGTAGGGAGACAAGTTAAGACGAAGTAGGAGTGTGGTGACCAAGAGCAGTAAAAATTAGCTGTCCCAGGGGCAGAGCGTGCTTTTAGTCGTTGGTGGCATTGCTGGCTTTTGTTGAAGCACTGACTATATGCAAGTGATTTTTGGTAAACTACAGCAGCCATGACAGCCTGACCTGAGGCTACTCACTAGCTGGCCTTCTGATATAATGGCTCCTTTGACTGAGCTGGGAGGTGTTTGCTATTAGGAATGTGGCCTTGCCTCTGGAGGTCCAGTGTGGGGGAGGTGGCAGCAGGCAGTCACCTACTGTAGCATCCTAGGCTGGTGGAAGGCTGTGTGGGCAACCAGGTTAGGCCGTGGGGAGGTGGGAGCTGACCTGTCCCCCCTCCCCTGCCGGGTGGGACAAAGCGTTTAAAAACATCCCTGATTTTTTACTTTCTTCTTTCCTGTATTCCACTAAGTTTTTGTTGTTGTTGTTGTTGTTGTTGGTTTTTGTTTTGTTTTGGTTTTGGTTTTTCTGGTTCGCTGGAAGCGAACAGAACAAATCAGTGTCAGGCCTTCAGACATCTGGGGATAGCTGTTTCCTTACCATCTCCTTCCTCTCTGTTCTTTTCCTTCCCCTTCTTGGTGTGACAAGGCCTCTGACTCTTAAAAAGGGTGGGGGATGGGGGAAGTTCAAAGGTCCTGAGTCCATTCTCCCTGCTGCCACACACAGTCCTGTGGATAACTGTTGCACTAGTTTCCTAGAGAATAGCAACTTTCTTAATAATTTGCAATCCGTATGCACATTGTAAGGATGAATTAGCTCTTTGAGCAATAGCTGGCCTGTATTGAGCCCACATCTGCATTCTTTATGGCTTTATTTGTAAGTTGTTACAAATCCTTACCTTCTGGTGCTAGTGAAACGTTTTGAACCTTTAATGCAAGACCTTCCCATTTAAATTCCATTGTATCACTTCAGTCAGGCCACATGTGAGCTACCTACACACTTTGCGGGTTCCTTCACTGGTTTTACTGTGGTTCAGGTGGTTGGCGTGTCCCGCTCTGGAAGCGATATATCAGCAAAGCTGTGTTTGCCCTAAGGACTCTTCAAATGTGCCATAGTCCTTGTAGTCTAGTCAGCCATTGAGTTTTTTTGTGTTTTTTTTTTAAATCCTAAAACTTGCATTGTCTCCTGTTGCTTGGGACCTGGAAAGCCTTTTCAAAACTGGTGCTGTTTTTATGTGGTTTAAACAGTTCAAGAGATTAAACATCTGTAGGCATGACAGCAGGAACACTGTTGGCTGTGCAGTTTGTTTCTGCTGTCGCCTTGGTGTGTAGTGTGCAGGGAGCCTGAGTCTCCAGATGACTTGTCTTTAGAATGTTGCCACTTAGAGCTGTCGCGTGGGTCCCATGCACATGATGCATAGGCCAAGAGCATTTGTTCAACAGCATGTCTTTTAAGGGTGCTCGTATTAGAAGTACGGAGGATTAATATCCTACCCCACCCCCAGCCTCGGGGAAGCTTTTAGAGCATGTGTGGGGACTTGTCCATGTAAAGGGCAGCTGTCCCTTCCTCTCTTCAACTGTGCACTTCCTGTTGGAAGGACTCTCTTTCAGCTGAGCACTTGAGGCTTGAGAGTTTGTTTACTGCTTGAGCTTCCCCCCCCCCCATGTAAGATCTCAAAGTATAATCACATCAAAGGGCCCGGCTGACTTTTGAGAACAGCAAAAACAAAAAGAACTAACAAGAAGAACTCAAGCAGCTTTCCAGTATTTTGTTGTAGGTGATCCAGAGTCTAAATTTTAATTTAGGAAGCGATTTTATAATTGAGAAATTAAAAACATTTGTCTTTTCTCCGGTATTCTCATTGTTTATGAGAAAGGCAGCTTTTCATTTTATGTACATGGTAAATTAAAATTAAATCTGATGAGAACTTCAATTCCTCATCCAAAGGGTCGTTAAGTAACAAGTGCTTAAATGGCAGACATTTCCATCATCTGTCTAAGTTCCACTGAACGGCACTGAGTTGGCTGTTGCTTTAGCAACCTGGGTCCTAAGCCTCCTGCAAATTGGTGTGTTTTCTTTGTAGTTTGATTCTTATTTGGTAATTTTGTAGCAACACTTAACTTCTCGTGTAAGCTCAATTGATAAAAACTGTGAGCGGAAACAGGTTCCGCTGGATCGCTGTTGCAGCCTTCCCAGTCACTGACCCTGTGAGCACTGTGTCTGAGAACACGCGCTGGCCTCCTGTGGGAATCTGAGCAGGTCGAATGAGGGTAGGCACTCTTAACTGTGGTGGGCTGGCTTTTTTTTTGCTTAGGCTAATAAAGATTTTAGTTTAGTACTTGGAGCAAAAGAGAAGAGAGCCATATGGCCCCATCAGCTAAAAGATAATTCCAGAATTGTGTTTTTAAATCAACTAATGGATTCTTAGATAAATAGACCTACTTAGTTTAATGGAGTGGAGTGGAGGGTGAAGGGGCTTGCCGTGATCTGCAGCAGTGTTTGATGGGAATTTAGAATGTACTCAGGTTGTAGTCATTTTTCTTTCTCTCCTTCCTTCTTTCTTTCCTTCCTTCCTTCCTGCCTTCATTCGTTCCTTCCTTCCTAGCTTCCTTCCTTCTTCCTTCCTTCCTTCCACGATCTCCCTGCCCCTGCCTTCCTGAATGCTGGGACCAAAGGTGTGTGCCACCATGCCTGGCTCATATTTTTCTTGATGTAACAGGAGTCCTTTCATCTCTCCAGATCCTCTGCTGGCAACGTGTATGCTCAGTTCTGTCACTGACCTAGAAACCCTGTAACTCTGATTTTGTTTCCCTCAGTGGAATCTTCTCTCTGTTTATCATTCTTGCCCGAAGTGTGCTTTGATAGTGTTGATGCCCAATGGCTTTGAAGCAGTATGTGAGATTTATTGTGGGATTCACAGCATATTCAGTTTGGTTTCCAAAGGTACAATTAGCTTCTCCAACTTAAAGCCGTATCTGAGTGGCAGCAGCTCATGGTTCGAAGTTTTACATTTATCTCCCGGGGCTTACAGTAGGGAAAGACCATAACAGTAAAATGAGGAGAGCTCTTGTTTTCATCTTTGCTTATAAATTTGGACTACAGGACTCGAGGGAGCCATGCAGAGCAGTTTCTTTATTCCAAAGAAAAGTCTGTTACATACTGAAAAAGAAAAGTCATTTGTGGGAGAATATTAGGAACGGGGTCTCTGAAGCTACAGCCTACTAGGCGGTGCTGATGACTGGAACTCTCCACAGTGATAGAAACGTCTGTGGGTGAAACCTCGTTTGTGTCCTGTGAAGCAGGACTAGATACGTAGAGTCCCGCTCGCTGTACTGGTCACGTGATGCTGCAGACTCTTTCTTCACTCTCTAAATGCTCCAGATGGTGCTGCCATTTCAACAACCACAACAAAATAGCCCCAGGACCTGAGGCATGGTGGCCAGAAGCTGGCCTATCAGTCCTGCTGGGTAGAGTTTCACCACTGTGCTGCCTTTCACTGCTCTGAGGAGGGTTTGGTCTTGTGTCCCTCACACATTAATTAAAGATAGCCAGAGTCCCAGCAGGGCAGGCAAGGTGAGGTCTTGCTGCCCCAGCTTTCATTCAGTGCCCTGCTCTCCTGTGCTAAAAATAGCCTGAAGAAGATGGTGCCAGGAATAAAGAGAAAGGGCCAAGGAGGCGGGCTGTTCGCAAGTTCATCCTTTTGAAACCCCTGGGCCAGAAATTAAGACCAGTTGTTCTTTTAATTTTATCTCAATTGGGATCATCTCCCCTCTCCTACCTCCATCTCAGCTGTTGACTTCATTTCTAGCAGTAACCTTTGTCCTAGTTTGACTTCTTTTAGTGGAACTAAGGGAACCTTTGGGTTTTTTTACATAGAGGAGTCAGTTTCTTGGTTAAAGCTTAAATGTGAATGGCCAAGGACCATTCCTGATCCATGACTGTCCTGCTCAGGCAGCTAGGTGGATGCTTGCTCTTTCTCTCTGCCAAAGGTTTCTAGACTCTGAGCCCTGCAGTCCTGTCTGCCTCACTGGGAAGCCAGTGACAGCCAGACTGAGGTGAGGCAGGGGACTTTCATTCCTTCCCAGTTCCACCAGGAACTCTTGGCACCCCTGGGCTCTATAGGACTTCCTTTCTTGTTGGGAAAATGACACCCTGTTTGGTCACCTTAGGATTTCCAAGCACGAGAAATTCTGTCATTCACTAGGAAACAGGAAACTCCCCTTAAACTTAGGTTCCTTTTTGGCAGCTTTATAAAAATCTGCTGTATTAATTGCCAATATTTTTAAACCGGGGCTTACGATTAAATTGGATTGCATCATCTCTAAAGCCTGTGATCCATGCTTAGCACCAGTAAAGTGGTGTGGTGGCTGAGCTGTGTTTAATGACATGTATCCAGAAGACATAGGCTGGACAATCTTGCAGCTGGTGTTTAGACAGCATAGACTGTGAGTTCTGGACCAGTGATAAAGGGTGGTCATCCCACTGTGGTAGTGTGGTGGTGTGCCAGGTGTGCTTGAGCCTGGAGGATACTGGGAATGTACCGGTGGGACGAGGGAGGTTGGGTGGCTTGGGTCTGACGACCGAGCTGCATTAGCCAAGAAGTCTTGTGAGCAACTTCATGGCTGTGGCACCAGGCCCATCTGTGAACCAGTGTGGTGGGGTTTGCTGGGATGATGCGTGGGTGAGTGGGAGCAACTTTGAACAAGTAATTGGAGTCTCCGCAGTCTTCAGTAGCCAGTGCTTCCTCAAGGTCATCATGAAGCTTAAGCTTTTCTGTGCTTAGTAGCTGCTTACTAAGTGTTTGGGTTTGAGACCGGAAGGTGCTTTAAAAATGGGAATCAATCCCCAGTGAAAGACGATTTTTGTATGCCCTCCCTCTGAGCACCGTCACCACCAGAACTGCAGGCACGAGCACAAATGCTGCAGGAATCATTGGTATTGATTCCTGGGGTTTCCTGTTTTAATCAGGTTTTCCTGTAGTGAATACCAGAAGTCTTACTGGCATCAGAGGAGTGAATGGAGATACTATCTGGAGTGATTGTTCCCATTAGACAGTTCATGTAAATTTGTTCTTGTAAGTCCTCTTCCTCCCACACCAAATTAATTTTGTGCAGGGACAGATTGCTTCAACATTTCTGAGCATTCTTCCCCACATCTGTAAAGATGGTGTTCCGGATTTCCTAGATACTGCTTTGTTAAATGACAGTATTTCTATATTGAAAGTAAAACAACTTGAGAATGCAGTAAACATTTAGACTCTGTTTCAGGCTGGTTTCAATAGTGTTTTGTCTGCCCATGTGACTGCAAGCTGGGAGCATGAAAATCCTTTGTCAGCTGACAAAGTTAAAAACATTAAGTTCAGATCAGTAACCATGTATTCCCGGCTTAGTTCAGCAGAGGCTTGCCGAGGGGAAGTACCTGGCCTCCTGGAGGCCTGTGAGGGCTCCCAGCGTTGCAAAACTGCCTTTGGTGAACATCGGCAAGTCCTAGGACCCAAATGAGGGACGCAATGAACGGGGACACAAAAGTGATGCATTGGAATGCTTTCTCTATTTTCTGCCTACAAAGTGGACTTTATTCTGAACTCTAAATACAGTCTCCTTTCTCAAAACAAAAGAAATCAAGTAAGTAGTTTACTTTTCGTGTTGTGACCCAAACACCTGATAACCAGCAGCTTACTTTGACTTGTGTCTGAAAGCAGAGTGCCCACCCTGGGAGGGAAGACATGGCGGCTCCGTGGTGGCTGGGGCGTGCTTTCGGTTCTCCTTACCTGTTCCCACTCTGGAACAGGAACACACGGGTGGACTCAGGCTTTCGCCTTCTCCTCTGTTCAGTGTGAGGCCCCACCCAGCCTCTGGGTGGTCCTCAGTTTATCTTCCTTATTACCCCCTCGAAGACATTCCCAAAGATGTATGTCACTAATGCCCTCACTCCAGTCAAATTGACAGTCAGAAATAGCCATCACAGTGGATATATAATGTGATTAAACTTTAGTGGGAATCACCAGCATGTCCTTTCTACCTTTTTCCTTAGAGCTTTGTAGCTCTTGATGTGGTTTGATTTTCCTCTATGTGTTATTTAGTGGGTTGAGTGATGGGAGAAAGGCAAAATCATTAAGTTTATTCATAAGAGCCTTTAAAAAATAACCTTGACTTTTATTGCATAAATATTTACATAGATATCATAGCCTAAGCACTGTCAACATTACATCAGTGACCCAAATGATTGCCGCCCTGTGTAGCCGACATTCTAGCAGGGTGGAGACACAAGGAAAGACAAACACAGCAAACCATAATGTCCAACAGGTATGTATGACACGTGTCCAGAGGTGGAGCAGTGAAGAGAAGGGTGTAGGAGGCAGCATGGCCCACAGAGAAAGATGGTCAGTGCAGACTTCACTGAGAGGGAGATTTAAATAGTACCTGAAGGAGGGGAGAGGAGGGAAGTTATTAGAATAGGTGTTGCAGTAGAGGGCTGTGCCTGAAGAAGGTTCATCTTTAACAGGGCCCTTGGTGGCTGTGGACTAGGAAGGTTGAAAAACAGCCAGGAGGTCAAAGGTTCGGTCCAAGTCTGTTCTAGTGGGAGAGGTTGTCACAGAAGATCAGATTAGTAAGGCTTTGTCGATTTGGTAAGATTTGGTAAAATAATACATTGTCCAAGGCTTTGTTGATTTGGTAAGCTTTGGTAAGATAATACATTGTCAGGACATACATGAGAAGTTCAGGGGAGATAGAAGCTATTGCAGGAGTTTAAGTGAAGCGATGACGTCCATTTGGACATTTCCCAGTTGTGCCGAGAGAAAGAATGGCTTGGAGGCTGGAGCAGGCACAAAACAGCAAGACGGTAGTAGGTGATGGCCTAGACAGGCAGAGGAGGTGCTGAGGAAGGGTTCCCGCCCACCTGAGGGAACTGTGTTGAAGGTCTATTTCGCAGGTTTGGGGCCCAGCCAACAAGATGAGACTTTTGTTTAAGCCCCGTAGATATAGTGGGCTCCTGCACTGGGCTCCACACCTCTCTGTGGCACAATATAGGCAGAAAACCCAGATTTGGACCCATTGCTTGAAGCCTTCTCCAGAGCAGCAGTCACCCCAGCAGGGCGTGGTGACGGCTGGTGTTTGTGTCTTCCTTTTGCGATCCTGTGTTAATTGATACGTTTGTAGTAAGTGCGTGTACATGTTTGTTGAGTTAATGAAGCAGGCACTCATAAATCATTTGGCTGACTTTTAAAATGTGACTTCTGTTTTGTCAGGAAATGCTTTTGTTTTTCCGTTTAAAAATGCACAGGATTTGTGGATGAAGTCACTAACATGAATGGTTTTCAGGTCTTACATGTATGTGGCTATGAAGTAACTTTCCAAAATTCACTGGAGAGAGGAAAATGAATATGTACCTCATGATATTTCTTTGTATGGATGGCTTGGTGTTTGAATGTGTAGACATATAGTTCACAAACACACACATTTTTGATAGGCTTTAGTACTTTTCTGGAGCTGTTTTTGTTTAAGTTGGAGCACAAGACCCTAAGTGTGTGCACTGATGTTATTGATGGACTTGGACTCCTGGAGTTCAGACGCTGACCAGGTGGTTCCTAGTGGAACACAGTTCTGTGGGGTAGGGTGTGTGTTCAGAGGGTCCAGTTAAAAGGTGAATAAACCTCAGAATAAGTGTGTGAGAGTCCAGAGGATGCGAGGATGGTCGGTTTGCCTTAGAGGTCTGGGCAGAGGGCTCTTGGTCTCTGCCTGGAAAGTTTTTTGTATTCGACTTCTGGAAGAACCTGGATGGGGAGTGCCCGCTAGGCCTGGCATATGCTTTAGAATTGGTGTGATAAGCACATAATTGCTGACATGTAGCCCAGCACTGAAGTCCATGATGGAATGACACCCACAGTCAGGGCATATAGCAGTAGATCGGAAGAAGGTACTCTGGATTGCGCAGTTTTTCTTCTGAGATGAGTTTTGAAAGCAACCGTAAATCTGCAATCAGGGAGGAACTTCCCAGACTAGAGGAACTGTGTATGCAAAAATCAGTCCTGGCTGCCTCTCAGAATCAGCTGAGCCCACCCACATATTGAACCCGAGTGTCAAATACACTATGTCTGGACATTAGTGATCTTCAAAAAGTGCTTACAGTAAGCTGCTGTTGCGGGTACTGGAGGGAATATTAGAGAATGTGGATGTTACTGTGGCCAGGTTAGCACTTCTGTTGGGCAGGTGTGTGGTATGAGAAGCTTTTGAAATAACTGAGGCAAGACATGGTAAAAGTCCTGAAGGGAGGCAGTGTCATGGGATGGAGAGGAAGAGACAGAAACTTTTGTCTGCAGAAGTGGAGAAAGGGGACATAAAATAAGCATGGATTGCGGAGCCACCAGCGTAGAGGCTGGGAGAAAGCTTCAAGCAGAGGTCGGCAGGTTGCAGCCCGTAGCCTGTGGGCCAGGTGTGGGAAGGTACTTGTTTACTGCACTTGAGCTAAGGATGGTTGTCATGTTTTTAATGGTTCTTTAAGTGCCCCAGTCTGCTTGCTGATCTGCAAGGCCTAAAATATTTACTGTCTAGCCCTCAAAGAAAATGTTTGCCAAGCCTCTTGTTAAAGGACAAGCATGTTAGTGGAATGGAGGTACGAGTGGCGATCGCCGCTGTTGATTGAGTTTGCTCCTTGACTTTCACTATTGCAGGCATACTGGGGGACATCACATCATAGTTCTCTGAGCTAGTGCCTCGCGTCTGCCTTTTACGGAATTACTGCTTAATGTTTTTAAGCATTGGTATCATCTCCTGTATTAGTTTCCTAGGGCTGCTTTGACAGGTTGACGTAACCTTGGTGATTTAAACAGCAGCCCCATGTCCCATTACAGTTCCACAGACTGGCTGTGTGAAAATGCAGGTGTTGGCAGGGCCATTGCTCCCTTCATGGAGACCACTTCTGTTCCTGGTTGCTGGCCTGCCTGAGAGTAGCTTGGCTGCAGGTGGTCACTGCAGTCTGTACCCATCGTGACATGGCGTTATTACCCCGTGTGTAACCAACTGGCCAGCCACCTGGCTCTGTGCCTCCTTTCTTGCCTGCTCTGTCCAGTATGGCCTCAGATTTGACACCAACTCACTAATCCCATGTGCAAAGCCTGTTTGCAGGCAGACAAGGATTGGAGAGATGCACTTCAGTCCAGCACAGTTGGCTAACTTCCCTCATGGGGGTATTATCTCCTGATGGGGATCCTCACAGCTGAGGCTCAGAAGTTGGGGGTGCCCTAGATTATACAGCTGACAGTCAAGGCAGGATTTGAATTTATTGTTTGCCTTGAGACTGGTATGTTTTTCACTACAGGAATACTTGCTAGGAAATAGAGTTGGCAGTTGGCAGCTGGTAAGGAAATAATGACATTGCGATCGTTTTCAAAGAAGCTAGAGTTTTCTGAAGGCTTCCCATATGCCAGGCATGGCACTCCATGTTTTATACTCACTATGCCCGTGTAAAGCTCCTGGAGCTTTTGAGGGAGACATCCCTCTGTTATTGCTGCTTTACCTGTGGGAACTGGGGTGTTGATGTTGAAGCCTGAGGTTCCCGGTACACCCAAATATTATGTTGCCTATAGACCCAACTTTAGAAAGCCCTGGCGACCTGGCCCCTGCGGACAGGAGGAGGCTGTTGGCTAGGGCTGAGGTGTGTGCGTCGTTGGCAAGGAGCTGGTGAACCTGAGACATCAGCTCGCTGGAGCGCAGCACTCCATGAGTGGCTGGGTGGCTGGACGAGCTTTGTGTTACCTTTGGTGTTAAGTTTGGGTGATGGGAAATGGTGAGGCCACTAATAGAAACAAAAGGGAAACATGGTGATAGAGAAGACAGGAGGGAGGCTGAGAGGAATTGTAGGAAATGCTGTGGTCAGGCCTCTGCCTTTTTTGTTACGTGTTTTCAGACCAGTTCCATATGTAGCCCAGGTTCACCTTGAATTAACGGATGTCCTCCTGCCTCAGCCTTAAGTATTGGTATTATGGGCACGCACTACTATGGATGGCCCCCTTCGCTGCTTTAATTAAAGCAGTCAGTGTCTTCTGATCTACAAAGATAAAGCAACAGAGAAGCCTCTCTGGAGGCCTGGCAGCAAAGACTGGAAGGGCCTCCTGGAGCTGAGGGCTTGTGCCTTTATATTCACAGGGCATTCCAGTCCTGTTGTGCACAGCAGGACACTCTCAGCAATACAGATAAGAGCACCGGCCATCTAATGTTCTTGCACGTTAAGACTCGGATTTTGATATATCTTTAAACTGGATGTTTTCTAGGTCTTTTGTTCTTGTCTCTGGCTGGTTGATGGTTCTTGTGTTCTTACCCAAGGCAGTTTAGAGTAAAGCCACAGGGTGCCCAGTCCCTACCAGCACAGAGCGGCAGGGAAACCAGAGTGAGGGGTTTTCAGTCTAAAATGGCTGATTTAGGAGCTGCCCCCAAAACTTAGTGATCATCAGGTGGTGTGCAGCAAGGGTCCTCATGGCAAGGGCGCAGTGAAAAAACAGAAGGCCTCTGTGTGGTGGGAATCCCACACCTTCCTTGTATGATAGGAATCATAATTTCAGTTATAAGCCGGACGCTATTAGGGGAAAGTATTAGACAGCAAAAAATACATCCTCTAGAACTATTCTTGCGGTTCCAGGTGAGTGCAGCCCTCCTGGTAGGCTGCCCAGCCCAGCCTCATGGAAGGCCTTGCTGGGCTCTGGGCTCCCAGCCCGCTGGTGCTCCTGTCAAGCTCTGCTGCTCCTTCTTCCTAGACCTGGCCTGGCCCTGCCCTGTTGGGATGGTCTTCTCTGTTTAGCAGCCTGTGTGGATTTGATTTTAGCCCAAGCCTCCATTTTATCTTTCCAAAACAAAAGAAACCATGAATATTTTATTCCAATTAGAAGGACTTTCTGAGTCCCGCTTCTCTCTGGTATGACCCCTGGGGTTGTTTGTGAAGGGTCTGCTAAATGCAAGGGCTGGCAGCTTGCTGACACTGCGGAGCAGGATTTTATGGCCAGAAAACATTTAAGAGAAGAAATGATTCTTGCCTTATCTTTCTTATGCTCACCTGCGTTTGCTGAGATAGAGGCCACTTTAGCATTTTCAGCCTCAGACCTGGTCTTCTGAAGTAAAGCTATACTGTTGGAACTATTTTGTCACACTATTTAAAAATGTCCTCCTTGGTTCTGAGGGCAGCCTCAGGGCTTTGCTTGCTTAGTGTGGCTCCCCACCCAGGTTTAATATTTTTCAGGAGCTGAAGCATAGTAAGAACCTTTATGAAGTTCCAGTGACGAACACTTTGCTTTCAGCAAATAAGCTGCAGGAGACACGTGACCTGAGGCTTCATTTGGGAATGAGGCAAGTTTAGCATCCCTTTAGTGAGTATCCATCACCTGGACACTCTCATTCATATCGGATGTCCTTCTGTCAGTGGACCTCAGGTGACTGCAGTAAAGCTGTGCTAGCTGGTTCTTCAGGATATAGCAATGCCTTTACCACAAGCAAGCCAGGGTTTCTATCACTCATTGTCCTTGTCTCAACCGTCTTAAAATAGCTCCAGACTTCTCATTTAGTGCAGTTATAAGTTGAAAGTGAATTTAAATTAATTTCCCTTTAAATTTTTTAGTACTTGTCTTTAGTGACATTTAAGCCCTTCAAAAAGTTGTTTTGGGACCAGGTGTAGTTAGGGGATTATGAATTCAGGGGTAGCGAGGGCCACCTAGTAGGACTGTGTCTCAAAATCAGAAACCAGTAAACAGAATGACTGCTTTCACTGGCTTAGTATTTGTACCTGGCAGAGCGTATTTGTGTGCTCAAAGCCTAGTGTGACTTGAATGCATGCAGTTCCTGAGGCAGTTTGTGGATGCGCCCCTGACATGCATGCAAGGGAGTCCGTACCAGGCAGAGTTTAAGCAGACTGCCCAGGTTCATATGCAGCCAGTGTCATTGGTGCTGTCACTCATTTCCTGCTGCCTTACCTTACAACCTTTGAAAATTGGAGTGGTGACTACTTTCCTTTGGGTTGAAGAGAAGAAGAGCATGCAACTTAGAGAGGTACAGAACAGGAGTCCCTGATGCCTGTGTGTCACTGCCACCATCCCATGGCCATCTCACCTCCTGTTCGATGGCTCTTGGCTTTTGTTTTGGAGGCATTTTAACTGAGCCACAAGTAAGTAAGTAAATATTGGAACAGGGGAAAAGTGGGTGGAGACTGAAGGGAGGAAGGAAAGGCTTTGGGAGGAGGGTGATGCAGGGGAGGAGGGCTGCTGCAAGGGTGGGGACCAGTAAAGGGAGGTCAAGGAAGTAGGTCACCTTGACCAGATTAGCATTTTCTTTCAACGTTGGCAGTACAGGAGAGTGAAAAGACTGCCAGTCTCTGTGCCCCATCCTTCTGCTCTGCCCCCTACATCAAGTCCTCTATTTTCGAGAAAGCCCAAAGGAAGACCAAAAAATGTTTTATATTTTTGGCACATCCATGATTTCAAACTTAAATGAGTTTTTACCACCAGTCCCCTTTTTTCTTTCAAGAGGAAAAAAAAAAAAAGGCATAGCCTTTGGATCCCTGTTGCTTAGTGACTGGGCCTTTTGTGTAAATGGCTTTTAAGGGACAAAACCATCTGAAAAGATGTTTGGATGAGGATGGGAAGGCAGAAAACTGAGGTGCAGAGAGAGAATGGGGGTGTCGTAAAGGGAGCCTCGCACCAGCCTGGCAACTTTTTAAATGGAGTTGGGGCAGCTCCCGAGGAGGAGCTGTGAAGAGGGGCTTTTCCTCTTTCTTTTGCTGGGTCAGTTGGTGACAGGAAAGTTGTCTGTCCCAGCTGAGCAGGATTGCGCAGTGGGTGCTAAGACCAGAGCTGCAGTCATCATGTGGTCTCTGCAAAGGCGGTAATGTGAAATTGGTAGTTGGTAGTTTTTTTTTTTCGGAGGCAAATAATTTAATGACACGGTATGTAAATAGCGTGGTGCTCTGTCAAATGGTGCTGACTTCCTTGATCATTATTCATTTATAAAATTTGAGTTCTTAATGCAGTGATATTAAGGAACTTTGTTAATAATTAAATGCTCTTGTTCTGTATTCATTGCAAACATGAGTAATGTGTCCTTGATAGAGGAGTGCGTGTGTATTACAGGTATATATCGACTCTCTCTGGCTTTTCAGCCTGAGTGGATACAATTTTGCAAGGTGCCAGATCCCGGTAACAAACACACAAAGGTAGGAAGGGGACGGAAGTGGATCTGGTCCTATAGAGGACTCCAGATAATTTGCCAAACTAAAAAGTCAACCAAGCTCTCACCAGAAATGTCCCTCTCAACAGGTACTTTAGTTAGGGGTTCTCTTGCTGTGAAGAGATGCCATGACTACTCCACTCTCCCAGAGGAAAACATTTAATTGAGGCTGGCCTCCAGTTCAGAGGATTGGTCCATTATTGTCATGGTGGGAAGCATGGTAGCACGCAGGCAGAAATGGTGCTGGAGAAGGAGCCAAGAGTTCTGCATCTTTTTGTTTTTGTTTTGAGACACTTTCTCTGTGTAGCTGTGGTTGTCCTAGACCAGCCTGCCCTCGAAATCACAAAATCTCTGACTGCCTCTGCCTTGTAAGTCTCTGAATAAAGGCGTTTACCACTGCCACCCATTCTCCATCTCCATCTGTAGGCAATACTGAGGGACAGAGACACACTTCCTCCAATAAGGCCACACCTCCAAATGGTGCTGCTCCCTGTGGGCCTATGGGGGCCATTTTTATTCAAACCACCACAATGTGAGCTTTTTATGTGTTTCTTCTAACCCTTTTGCCCTACTCACAGAGCTCCTCTTAGGAAGGAGCTATTAGAGTGTGTGAGAGGCTGGCCTGATGGTCTGGGAACAGCCTGTGCTACTTCTGTCTTTCGGGGAGGTTGCCTAAGTCTTCACTTCATTTCAGTCAGGCCCCTTCCTGTGCTTGGAGTTCATTTCCTGAGGGTGACTCAGGAGGCTGCATTGGTTTGCACTACCTTCCTGCAAGAAGCAGGTCCTCTGAACCCCGAGTGTTCCCACATTTCTTCTGAAGAACACTGCCCGCTCTGTAGTAGAGCCTTTAAAATAAGCACTTCTTTTGCTCATGTTACTCCAGGCGTGACTAACTCATGTCTTTCTGTTAGCCCAATAAAATCCCATTAGAAATTGTTGCCAGCAATTACTTAAGCATTTTCTTTTTATTTATTAGCACAAGTTCATTATGTGGAAACAGTGGATTTCACTCACATTCATTATGGATTTCATTCTTTTAAATGAAACGTAGCTAACTTGGCTTCTCCTAGAACTACTTTCAAAAAACAAGATGATTACATCAAGAGTGTGTGAGCACATGAGGGGGACTGAGAACTACTTTTGAGGGTTCCAGAAGCTTCCCTCTGCCCCACCTCCACTCACCCAGTTCTCACCTCCTGCTTCTGCCGCTCTGGCATAGCAGTGTGGGGCCATGTTACAGGACTACTGCCCTCTGTCTAGCTTTAATGTGGGTGCCAGGCATTGAGCCCAAGGCCTCACGCTTGCACAGCACCAGACTGACCTGTCTCCGCAGCCCTGATTTGTCCTTCTTTGTGGCAGAATAATGCTCCATTCTCTATACCTGCCACATTGTCTTTATTTGTGTATTATTGATGGATACCTAGGCTGACTCCAGAATTTGGCTGTTGTGGTTAGTGCTGTAGTAATTGTGGGGATGAAGGTGTCAGTTGTGTGCTGACTTAAAATTCCTTTGATTTATACCCAGAAACCGTAGCCCTGCTTTTCAGTTTTCTGAGGACCCTGCATGCTGATTTTCCATAGAGGCTGCACCAAGTTACATTCCATGAATGCTGTGTGCACGCTGCTTCCAAACACCGAGGAGTGTTCTCAGCAGTCACTCTTTTTTTTTTTTTTTCTTTTTAACTTGGTGACATCTTTTCTGACTGTGGTGAGATGGAATCCCACTATAGTTAGGATTCATGTTTTCCTGATGACTGAGACTTTTTTTCATGTGTATCTTGTTTATTTGAACTCTTTGAGAACTGTTCATTTGCCAACTTTTGATCTGACTTATATTTTCTTTTCTTTCATTTACAGACTGTCCCCGTGACCATGGGCATTATGGGACTTTTGTTTAACAGTACTCTCTTGGCCTTGGAGCTCACCATATAATTCCTTCCCCCATTCCTTCTTTTCCCTTTTGGGTTTTGAAAGCAACATAGAGATACTACATGAGGGACCAGCTCCCTCCTAAACGAACCATTTAAGAAGTGGAGCTGCTGAGCCCTCCCCGTTTCCCCATTGATTCTCTGATGAAATGTGAGGTCCTTTGGTTGTTCTGTTCTGGGCAGTGTTTTTAGCTTTTATCTTACTGTCCTCTGGGGCTGGAGAGACTGCTTCAGTGTTGCGGTGGTGCTCTGCTCGGGCACGGCAGCTGGCTGCATTGTGTGTTCTGCTGTCCCCGAAGTCCTACAGAATGCTTGCATTTTCAGAGTGACCCTGCCCCAGTTTTCCTCCCCAGCTCCCCACCCTGTACCTGCTAGGTTTGACAGGCAAGTTTGTGAACTTTGCTTTTCCTTTGACATTGAACATGTTATACATGAAAGGATGTGATGTTCAGGGAACTGCACAAAGTTCCCAGCTTGAGAACTGCGAGTTGTGGGAATGAGCAGTTTGTGACCAGACAAGTCCCCGTCCAGAAACACTAGTATTTCACTTCCCACCAGTGCGCGGAAGAGCATGGCTGCGGGGAAAATGGGTTTTGCTTTGCTCTGGCGAGAACTGGGTGAGTGGAGGTGGGGCAGAGGGAAGCTTCTGGAACCCTCAAAAGTAGTTCTCAGTCCCCCTCACGTGTTCACACGCTCTTGATGTAATCATCTTGATTTCTTTTGAAAGTAGTTCTAGGAGAAGCCAAGTTAGCTACGTTTCATTTAAAAGATGTTATTTAAAAAGATTGACTCTACGTCATGAGTGACAGAGCGGTGCAGTTTGAGACAGGGTCTTACTGTGCAGTCCAAGTAGCCTGGAATGTGCAATCCTGCCCCAGCCACCGTGGCGGAGGGGCAGCCCTCTTGCCTGCACAGCTCTCACTAGTCTTGGAGTGTGCCCATTCATAGTGTGCCATTTAACACCCTCACATACTGTTTAGATGCTCTTAATTGTTTCAGGCATGTGTGCTTTGTTTCCTCAGAAGATGATGTGAGCCCTGACACAGGAGCCACAGTTTCTGTAGACAAGCCTATTGATCATCCCTCTCTGTTGCACACCTGACATGCTTTGCCAGCAAACTTGAATTTCGTTAAGTGGGTCAAACTGAAATTCCAAGTGGAACTGGGTCTTGGCACTCATTCTTCCAAATGCTGTTATGTCCTTTCTACTTTACAATAGTGATTTTGTTTTCCGTTTTTTATTTGTTTGTTTTGCCAGAATGTTACAGTTTACCCATCAAATAAACCCATACATTCCTAAAGCAACAGTGTGTTAATATTTTGGGTTAGAGTTGAGAATTTATGTCATCTTTCATAGCATCTAAATAGATGGAGAAAAAAGAAAAGAAAAACAAAAACAGGGGACTCCCTCCCTAGTCTGAGTTTGTATTTAGATTTTCAAATACTGTGTGTGTTTTTTCAGTATTTAAGATAGGAAGATCATACATCCTAGGTATAAAAAGTTTTACAGTTTTAATTAGTAAATTGAATTAGGTTAGTAAAAGCAAACAATTTCAGACATAAACAAATAATATCTTTTATACAGAGAGCCTTTTGAAGTACACATTTGAAACGGGAGTCAGGGGCTAGGATTAGTTCTTTGTGTAAGAGTGGTAAGCGTGAGGACCCAATTTTGGATCTCAGCATCTACCTCACAGCTGGGTGTGGCTTCACCTGCTGGCACCCTAGTACTCCGGGAGGAGAGGCGGCAAGAGGGTCACTGGTTTGCTAACTCTAGCCTTGTTCCTAGTGCAGTGTGATAACCATGTTACAAGGGAATAAGGTGAGGAATGATAAAACAGGACACCCCTATCCCCGTCTGGCATGTGCACAAGCGTGAGCATTTACCATACATGTACTCCTTGCATACATACTTCATACCACGCACCCCCCCCATGACTATTTTGAGGAAAGTGAGAAAGTGACAGTAATCTGTAACCAGGAGGGAAGCACTGGCTGTCCGGCCGGTAGGACAGGCTCCTCTCTGCCCCCCTTGCTTGTCTGTCCAGGCACATGTTCCTTTTCTGTGGAGTTGTGGAGTTGCTTTGAAATCAGTAACACGCTCATCCCACCTCAGCCTCTTTCAAGGTTACCCAGGTGACTCAGGCTCCTGCCGGAAGCAACTCTCAGTTTCTCTTGATCAAGTAAGAGTAGAATCTGCTGTAAGTTGGAGCAAGGTTACATGGAGGCAGTGTGCACAGTGCCTAGCCTGTATTAGGCCTCTCTGCTTAGTGCCAAGCTGTCACCTTCTCCTGTACCCTCACTGCACTGAGCACAGCCTGTGGCATCTAGCTAGCTGGTCCTTTTGAGCAACCAGCCAGGGGAGCATTTTTTGTCCTGACATAACCCGTGTTCCTTTTGGGAAGGCACAGGCAGCTCCCATGCAGAATCCTGCACTTTGCGGCTTTGTTCCTCTGTGTTTGGCTGGGGCACGGGTCTTGAGTGTGCGTGTCACCTGGGTGGAGGCTGGTTTGCACGTGTATGATTCTACCTGTTCACGAAGCCAACAGGCCACACATGGTATGCTGTCCATCTCAGCGTCCCTTAAACGAACGAGAGCCATTACACAGGCTGTGAAAATGGCAGCTCTGCATGTCTCCCCAGTAGAGTCAAATGCGGGAGAAAGCTAAGTCTTGGATTCTTCCTTGGCCCCCTGAACCAGCATACGCTTGGAAGGCTTAGAGGTTCTTACTGCTCAAGGTTCCTTAACTTCAGCTTGGGAGACAACCATACCCTCCTGGGCATGTTCTCCTGCTGGAGTCCCTTGTCTGCTGAAAAGCCAGAAGAACGTTACGGTGAGACAACTGTTACACACTGCATTGGCCCCTGGGGCATGCGCTGTGCAGACATGGACACACTGTGGCTCAGCTGTACCGCCCGTCCCTTTGTGTTCCAGCCCTGGACTGGACCTTCCTGAGGTCCACACTCAAGTCACAAAGTCCTCCTTTGCTGCTCTAGAGTGTTGTCTCTCAGCATTCCTGGTCTTTTCATCTTTTATGTCTGTTCACACATGGAAGCCTGTGCAAACATAACAGAGACACTGTATTGCAAAAAGGCAAGTGGGTGGGTGGGGTCTTTTTAATTATAGCGGTCCTGGCCAGGCATGGTGCACACCTTTCATTGCAGTACTCAGGAGGCAGAGGCAGTCAATCTCTGTGAGTTCACCCCCCTTCCCCAGTCTAGAAGGGAGTTCCAGGCCAGTTAGGAGTTTACAGTGAGACCCTGTCTCAAAGAACACACAAACAATAGTACAGAGCAGGGCATGTTAATGTCTTACTGGTGCCGTCAGGCTAAGAGAAATGTTGAAGGTATCATACTCAGCTGGACAGGGCTGTCTTAAAACCACATGTTGCTTCAGGTTGGGTGTGGGGAGGTTAGGTTGGGGGTGGGGGAGGGGAGTTGGTCCTGGCTGCCTCTCTGCCCAGCAAAGCATTCTTCTCAGTGGCAGCATGGAACACTGCCAATGCTGGCATGGATGTCTGCCCCTGCTGTGCTGTGCCCTGCTGCTCTGGGCTTCTGCCCATTTCAATGAAAGGTCTCATTTAGAATGAGCACATGAAAAAAAATGTGTGGGTTTGTTCATTCCTCCACAGACATGCATTTCTCTTCATGAAATTTGCTGTCGGTGGGTTTTCACTTCTCCACTTTATACAGTGCTGTGGCAGGCGCAGGGTCACACCAGAGCTCAGTGGCAGGGCCTGGCCTATGTGGGGTCCTGTGTCTTATCCCACAGATGTTATTAACACAGCATTTTGAAAAGGGTGCTGTTTAACCTTAGCTGAATACTAGTTTACTTTCTGGATTTTCAGATCTGAAGGCATTTAGAAACAGGGTGGCCTCGTCAGGTAAAAGTGAGCGCCATAAGTCTGAATAGGCTGCCTTTCTCTTCTGGCGTCACACTCATGGACTGCTGGGTCCCCCCCTGGCTTCTGTGCTCTGTAGTCTCTGTCTTTCAATTGCTTTAGAAGCGTGAATTCTAGATGCCTCTGGACACCTCCATTCTTAAGCTGCTAAAATGTGCCCAGACCATGTGAGCATCAACAATGGTCAGCCCTGGAAACCAAAGGATAACCCCTTCATCTGCTGCCTCCGCAGTCTTCCCTGTGTCACATGCTTCTGAGGGGGAGTCCACCTTCATGTGACACCTGCCAGAATGACCACCCCATGCCCCCACCCTGCAGTACTCTGGAAAAATTCCTAGATAAGAAGCTACGGCACCTCTGGTGACCCTCTGAAGCAGTCATTATTAGAGCAGACTTAAAACCCACAGCCCCTGTAGTTCCAAGAAGATGTCACATTCTAATCATTCACAGTGCTAGTGCCCTAGTCATGGTCTCCCAGAAGATTCTGCCAGATTAGGCATGCATGCATGTGTCACCCCACGTTGGCACATCACCGAGGCACGGACTCTGAGTGGACCCAGCGTGAGCCTAGGCACCCTGCCAGCCTTGTACACTGGAAACACTTCCCCTGCCTCCACCAGCGACTCATTTCCAGAGCCAGCTTGAGTTGGTACCAACATGCATGAGGGACGGGTTCTGACCTTATACAATAGCTCTTTAGGGAGATTTCCTCAGGAAAGGGGGCTTCACTCTTTATGGGGTGTTGTTTCGCATATAATTCTCTTAAGAAGTATAGAAACAAAGGTCTTATACATTGTAAACATAAAAACTGTGGTTTGGGGGTTTATCTTCAAAAGGACAATTTTTTACACCTTTTTGTTAGTTATAGCATCTCAACAAATACTACAGAGGCCTGGTCAGTGCAGAACATTGGTTTTTGGTTTGGGTAGGTGAAGCTGGCGTAGTGGTGAAATTTCCAGAAAGCAGGCTGCTTTTTAAGTTGGTACTTACGGTCACCATTTTGAGTTCTGAAGGATGCTGACATAGTTAGACCAAGTACTGACTAAGTTTCCGTGTTAAACTTAGCTGTATCATTGCGATGTGAATGTACATATGTATGCGTGTATGTATTTTAATTGACTGTTGTCTTTGACTACAGGAGCTCTTACCAAAGTAAAGGAGAGTAGGCGGCACGTGGAAGAAGGGAAGATGGAGGTCCAAAAAGCAGACGGCATTCAAGACCGCTGTAACACGATTTCTTTTGCCACGCTGGCCGAGATTCATCACTTCCATCAAATCAGAGTGAGAGACTTTAAATCCCAGATGCAACATTTTTTACAACAGCAAATAATATTTTTCCAAAAAGTGACCCAGAAGTTGGAAGAAGCTCTTCACAAATACGACAGCGTTTAATGACTGCACCCGGAACTGTGTACTTTCTTTCAGTTCAAGGATAATTTCTACAGCAGGATAAAAACTGCTTTCAAAGAGCTATTGCCAACTGTAGGTGTGGTACAAGGATGGTCCTGTGTTCAGCTGAAACCCGGCTGGATGTATAATTATGTAGGAAAGAAGCAGTTGATACGGTAACGTAGCAGAAACAGTACCACACTTTGTAACTAAATTATACTATGTATGCCTACACTACCATTGTAACTTTTGGATAATGATTATACTGTTTGCCTTATTGCTTTTTGAAGTATGGGTATATTAGTGTATACTTTGTAGACCTCAGAACCCATGAAGAGTCTCAAAGAAGCTGGCTGGATAAAAGCCTGCTGTGGATGCCTTTTTAGTCTCATAGATCGAGATCACCTAAATCCAACCTGTTCTCTGTTTACAGACTCCAACTAGAGCAGCTATGCGACTTTGTGCCTTTAGACTGGTTGTTTTCGTTTCTGTCCCACCTCTGTTTAAGCCCCAACTTTTCTGATGGAAAGAGCGACAGGCCGGTGCGTCGGTGGCAGACTGGTGAGAGCCTCACACCCCTGGGGGCAGGTGGGAGAACTGGCGGCCATCACTTTGCACAGGAAGCGTCCTTGTCCGCTGAGATGCTTGCAGTTGCAGAGGAGTGAGACGGGATGCCGCCTTCGGAGGCAGAGTCTCATGGGGAAAAGGCAGTGCACCATAGTCCCATAGTACACGGCCTCCCGAGCAGCCTGAGGATTTTAGCAACGCCCTTAGCACGTGGGAGGGAGGAATCCGAGCGGGGAGAAGCTACAGACACAGCGAGTGGCAGCACACTCCGTCTTAGTTTTGGGGAGGGTCTCCTGTCATCCTTTTTTTTTTTTTTTTTAAAGCCTGAAATTTTCTTTTAATGTTCAGCTTTTTGTTTTGATCTTAAATGGATCTACACTGTTAATTGAATGAGACTCCACTGTGATTCACTCGTTTACTTAATCAAAAATTTCAGGGATGTCTGTAAATTTCAGTGTTATATGCGATGAGAAGTGGTGTCGGTTGATTTAAGGAGGGACCAGAAATAATTTCTCCTATTCCAGTACTGAAGGAAAAAAGAAATACTGATTTATACTGTATTTTAAAAAAAACTAGGTATTGATAAAGCCCCCTTCAGAACGTTTAACCTTAAAAATTATTTTAAATATAGCCTTTTATTATTAGAAGGGAACTACAGATGACTGATAAATACCAAAAAGATTCACAAGCAGCTTCATTTATTAAGCACAAAGAGGTTCTGGTTCGTGAAATGCCCAAACCTCAATGTTTTTTGTAGTTGCTGAGCTAAATAATGTGATTCTTGAGTTTACAGATGTAAAAGCTGTCATGAAGGCTTAAGGACCTGTATCTGCTGTCCCTGTGAACTACATTTACACCACCCCAGAAATTTTGGAACTGGCATAGTAACATGGGAGTACAGAGGCCAAATTCAAAGGGGGTGAGCCACAGTTACCCAAAAGGGTCAGCTTGCAGAAAGGTCAGAGGCAGAAAGGCTAGTGGGACAATTACTCAACAGTGTATTTACTCTCTATGAAGTAATCACATATGGGTTGAATTTCTAAGAACAGATTATGATAATGTCGACCTCTGGTCAAATCCTTGTACCTTAGAACTTAGAGGCAGAGCTGGCCTCATACGGTGCTGTCTCCACAGGCTGGTGGGACTGTCGCCAGGAGCCATGTTCTCTGGAAAAGCAACTTCCTCTTGTTGATTGTAAAGTACAGTTAGATAAAGAAAGCCCATATATATTTAAAAATTAATTTTATTGCAGAAGTTTGGAGGTTATAATTATAGCTTTTAATTTAAGTTTGAATTGGTATTGAACAAACAAGCTCTCTGCTTTTCAAATGATTTGAAAGTCACATTTATTTGCCTCTTTGTTGTGATGGTGGTTTGATTTATTTTTTTCTTTTTTAAGTAAAATGACTAAACTTGTGCAATAGCATCAAGGAAATTACCTGAGGTGTCTTACATGAGTAGGCTCTAGCCAGGGTGGACACAGCTGAAATTATGAAAACTAAAGATTAAAATATAAAGAAGTAAAAGTTCATGCTGACTCCTTCTAAGAGAACTTTTGTTCTTCTAACCACGGAGCATAATGCCACTGATTCATGGGACTTTAAATGAATCCTGTGGGGTGAAGCACCAGACTTACTAGCGTCCATTTTCATCCAAGATCCTTATTCTCTAACGTTCTTGGTCCTATTGAAACATTTCAGTATCTGAAAATACTGCAATGTTCCTACCCAAGAGAAAAGCCATTATGTGTATGCTGGTCACGATGATCGGTGTGGTACCGTTTCATTTTCCTGTTGTTGTTTTGTTTTGTTGTTTTTGTTTTTTAAATAAACTATCACGCCCTTCGAGCCGCCATTTGTCTTCATTTCTAGAATTCGTACTTTGGGTGTGTAGTTCTGTATAAGACGAGGGTGTGTGCCCTCGAGCCGGGTCTTACTGTTCCATTTGCAGTGCAGACTGAGTTGTTAGGGGCTGTCGCCACGGTGCAGCAAGACCGCTTGTACGGCCACGCATAGTTGCAGGCAGTGGACACCCGGAATGGGGGAAATAGGCAGTCACACTTGAAAGCAAAGCATAAATCCAAGCGTGTTGGCTAGCGCAGCGTAGGGATTAGAGTCCCCCAGCTTCGCCGGTGCTCTCGCCGCCGTCCTGCATCGATTCCCAACCATACAGCGGACTCTCAGATGCTGCTTTTTAATTGTCTTACACTTTGCTGCTGTTCTCATAACTAAAGACTTGAAAAAGGTCTCAGCTTGTCAAATAAAATACGTAACGTTTATAGGTAAAGCTTGCATGTCCGTCTCTCCTGACTTCCTCACTGGAGGCATCCCATCCCCCGCCCACCCCGTCTCAGAATCAGATACTCTGTCTCAGCCTTGAAGGCTGTGGTTATTATCCTCTTTTCCCATTTCAGCTTTGTCTTTGGTTATCAGGGTAAGTCAAACGGGTATTTCTTTTTCAGATGAGAAATGTTGATCATTGTTTACTTCCTTCAGAATGTTATGAGTAGTGCGGATTACACGCATCCATCTTTCAAAAAATAAACACACGTTGCTTCATTCTCAACTTCAGTAGGATGTGCTTTCTTCATCGAGGAAGGATTCCCTTACAGGAGACACAGGGAAACAAGCGTATGCGCTCTGCTTTCAGCTGTACTTGCCACTCTTATCATCTGTGGAACTCTAATGGGATTATCATCGAGCTGTGTGCTATTCAAGTGGTCTCTCACAGAGTAGTTAGGTCAGTAAAAGGTCTTTGACATGATAGTTGACTTTGGATCCAACCCTGAACACACAGTAGATGTTGAAGTAAAAATCCTTACAAACTGTACTGGGCACCAGAGAGGGACAACTCAAACTGGCCTACGTCCAGACCAGCATGCACAGACAGGTCCTGGTGGATCCTACAACAGGCTGGAGTCCCATGGGATCACACTTGCTCCGTTTGGGGCTTCATTGCAAACCTGCCTTCCCTCTCCACCTCAGACCCTCTGGCCTGCCTTAAAGGGCCTGTAAGGAAAGACTGGAAATGGTTGGACCCTCTCCCCATGAGCTGCATCTGATGGTCCATACAGCAAGCCTCTGAGGAGGAGTGCATCCATTCTTGTTTATGCAACTGCGGAGAGTCATACCGGGATCTGGTTGAAGCCTGTTTTAACTGGTTTCATTGGTTGACACTCTGCTTTTTAACATTCTCTGGCCATCTCTTAAAGGTGCAGAAGAAACATGTAGAGTCTGCTTTGTTCCTTTGTTGCTAAGGAGGATGAGTGTGTATACAGCAGCTTTGTCTTAATGGAAAGGACTGACTGACTGACTGAAGTCTTGACAGACAGGGAAGCCTGCCAGAGCTTACTGATGCCACCTAGCTCCCGCCTCATACGAATAACATGTGCCGTAACAATGGCCTTGGCTGAGTGTGGGTGAGATGTTTGATCCCAGGGGGTCAGAGTGTGAGTTAACTGTGACCAATACTGTCTGGTCACATAGGTGGGAGCAACCAAGCACTCTCAAGTGTTAAGTTCTGGTGACTGAGAAGAGCATGGAAGGATGCTGCTGTGCCAGTGCTCTGTGGACAGGAACCCAGGAAAAACCCCACAGTGGAAGCCAGGCCTTTTGGCCCTATCCCAGGCCACTGAGGTGGAGGGAAGTTAGGCTGTGGTTTGTAGCCACAGCCTTCCTGGAGGTCACAAGTTCTAAGTAGCCACTGACCCCTTGATGTCCCTGTGCCATCATTTTTGTGGTAGACCTAGAGCTCCTAAACATGGTGATAGTGGCTGCCTATGCTGAAGGACAGTCCATCCTGCTGTAAAGTATTAGAGTTGTGTATCAAGGGCAAGACTGACCGTGAGAAGTTACTTTCAAGCGGCTTGAAACACTCAAGAGGTTCTATTGCTTGGTGACTTGCTAGTCCACAGGGAAATGGTCTCTGAGGTTGAAGTCATATTTTCCCTGTACTTCACATGTTCATTCACCCCAGGAAATGACTCTCAGGCCTTCAGACTTGCTGGGTTGGCAGGCTGCTTGGCAAGCTGAGCCAGCACATTAGGAGAATGACACTTTGGGGCCAGAAGTCCTAGGTTCCTCCTACCCCATATGACCTCATGCAGTTGGCTAACCCATCCTTGCCTTGAGTTGCACAGTAGGCCTCCTTAGAGTTTATGGCATTGGGGGCCTTTTGGTTCATGAAAAGTCCTTAGTCATTTTGCAGTTTCTTTCTCCAAACAGATACTGGCAGTGATAATTGATTCCAGAATTAGGTGATACATACCACATGACCTTGAGCTAGGAAGTGTGTCTAAGCTTCAACCTGTAGGCCTCATGTGCCCAGGAGAGCTATGATGTGTCTCAGAACAAAAGCATAAATTTGCTCAGGACACTGAGGTATTTTTGCAACTCACTTGGAAAATCTTTGATTTTGAGCTTCATAGATGACAACTATGTGTTGCAATGTCTAATGGTTATGTGTCCCTGGACCTCTTTGAGCTAGTGTTCGCATTTTTAACAGGATATACTGACCCCTTGATAAAGATAAGGCAACAGTTAAATGACAAGTGAGCCTTGAGCACGAGAATGACAAGAGGGGTTAAAACAAAGTCCCTAATTATATAGGGAACAAGTTGACGTGAAAGATTTGGAAAATGAGAACACGGTGGCAATGGTGCCATAGGAAATGAAGAAATCCATCCACCTCGGGTTCACAGGCAGGCATGACGTTCCTGCTCAGTCCTGCCTTTCTTCTGCCTCCCATAGCCAGGCACTAGACCAAACCCCCCTCCAAGCTCCACACTCTCCAGAGCCCAGTACAGCACCCTGGATCCTGTAAACCTGATTCCTACTATCCTCAGACCCACTGAACTGATGGAAGGGGTTGCAGCCCACACTTTACCTTTTGACACAGATCCCCTGGCTTTCTAAGAGCTGAGTGCCAGTGTATTTAGGAGGTTGTGCCATAGCTCGAGGCAAGAAGGAAGAGGGGAAGGCAGCTCGGAATTCTGTTTTGATTTGCCAAATTAATAATGGTCCCATTGAGTTACTTTTCTACATCTTATAATATGAACTTGAGACCCAAAGGAACTGCCACTCAGTGTCAGGACCTGGCTCTGACCATGTCACCGTGCAGTCATTTAGATGGTTAGTGCCTTCTCTCTGGGAAGCGGAGCTGCTGAGTTCTTGATGCCTGGGAGTCATTTTGGAGGCTACCTGTATTTACATTCAGTGTTTGTGTAGATCAGGTAAGATCAGACAGTTTGTTCGCTCTACTTTTGTTCAATCCAACTGTTTTAGAAAGTTTTTTTTCGTTAAAATAATTCCTTTGGGAACAAAAAACTTAAAAGTAAAGACACACACACACACACACACAGAGAGAGAGAAAGAGAGAGAGAGAGAGAGAGATGCAGTTTAGGATTTAGCAAAGCAGATTCAACCTAAAACTAATATTGCCTCTGTGAAGCTTGTTATCAAAGTATTTTAAATCATTTTTTTCTGTCACCGGGCCCACCTGGGAATTCTCTTCCAAGCCAGCTGGAGTGGCTAGGTGCTAACATGCAGTCTAAGACTATGCGGCCTTAACTCTGCATATATGTTAGATAAATCACAAAACTTTTAGGTAAGTAAGACCTGGGCTTCTTGAAATATTAATGGCTGTTAGTTTAGAATCCACAGGAAGTTTGGCCTTTTTTAGATCCTGATGTTGACATGGTCCCTCAATGTACTCCCACAGTATCTAAAGTACCGAAATCTATGTGTCAGTCATTTTTAAAAAGAGGATGATGGTACAGCATGTCTATAATCCCAGCATTCAAGAGGCAGAGGCTGTGTATGTGTATGTGTGTGTGTGGGGGGGGGTTGATTCCTAATTTCTAAGGTAGCCTCATCTTCACAGCACGAGGCCAGCTGGACCTGTGTGGCGAAACCCTCTCTCAGATAAATAAAAAGGAACCTATATGCCAGTATAAAATTTCCCAAGAAAATTAAATGATATGAGACAGAAATGTGTCTCACGTTCTATTCCAGCAAATAAAACATGCTTATATACATATAGATTATCACATAAATGTCCCCCAGTTGGTAAAAGGTAATCTTATTTTCTTCTGGGGCTGAGCACTTGGGCAAAGGGTGGGGTCGGGGGGGAGATACTGTTCATCGTATACTCTGTTGAATCTTTTGTGTTTGAATGATTGACTCTGATTGGTATTTCAGAAATAGCTGGAGATAAAATTTGAAATTTACAGAGGGACTAGCAAGATTTAAGAGGGGTGTCAGAGAGGTTGGTGGAGCTCCGGCCATTAGGACTAGAAAATAATCTGTTCTCTGTGTTACCCCTTGTTGAGACAAACACGTTTGGAGTAACTGGACCGGAGACTGTAGAAACAAGTGTGACCAGGCCATGGCCTTTTGTTTTATGTATCTGTTTATCTTTCTGATCAATAGCCCTCTGAGCTCCTGTCCTGTGAATCCTTTCATGATGCTCTCTCAGTGTCTGGCCCCTTCTTCGCTTTTGTGATAGTATTTACCAGTTACCTGTGAATCTGGGGACAATACTTCTTTCTCCTATCACCTATATGTGGAGTCTCTGCTATGGGCATGATTCTCCCTCCTGCTGTCACATCCAAGCTTTAGCTACAGGACTGTCCTCTTCAACAATTTGGTGACCAAGGAAGCTAGGGGCTTATTAATAGGCATCCCTAGAAAATAACATGATAGGTGTGCTCCTGTCCCAAGGCCTTTGCTTCTGGTGTATACACTCTCTGGTTATCCACGTGACTCTCTCTCAAATCCTTCAAGTTGTAAGTCCTGTCCTGACCAGCTCACAATGAATCCATCCCTCCCTACTTATCCTGTCTCTTCTGACTTCACGTTTCCCCCGTAACACTTGCCCTCTTCTAAATATTACCCTTTATTTCATTTCTAAATGATTCTTCTATAACGAGTTTATCTCCGTATGCTAGGATGTGCAGTCTGGTTGAGTTTTGCTCACTGCTGCGTTCACAATGCCTGGGACAGGGCCTGTAACACGACAGGCAGTCAATTAGTTATATTGAATGAATGAAACACCTCATTGGCCCATGTCCAGGATATCTCTGCTGTGTAGACAGGTGCCTTCATAAGCTTTTGAAACCAATTTACTTAAATGTCTGGTCCACTGGGGTAAATATCCTTGATAAAATAACGGTTTCCCAAAAGGCTTGTGTACAGCAGAGAGCTCATTGGCCTGAAGTCTTCCACTGGACGTTTTTGTATTAGGTAAAACAAGCAGTGTGGCAAGTGACTGTTTTTCATGGTGGTTAGGGGTTTCCACTCCAGAACCTCTGAGGACACTGAGCTTCCCTGGAGCCCCTTCTGAGAGGCTGCCCTTCCTCCTGAGTCCAAAAGCCTTCCCTAAGCTCTACACAGCAGCAACTCAGCAGATGGAGGATTTGGCGGTCCAAACCCAACAGCCATTCCCGAATGGCTTGAAAGGTTGTGATGTGTGGGGGCTTTGTCACTCTGCAGGGTCACAAATCTGCAGCGGCAGGCTGGTGCACAGAGACAGTGTCCTCTGGAACAAAGCATGTCTGTGGCTGCTCGCTCTGTGGCCAGCCGGCCCCCATCCTCCTGAAAGCGGAACAGAGCCCTGTCTTTGTGAGCCGTGGCCCTCACAGGAAGGCGACTGTGTATGCTGGCTCTGCTGGTGCCCCGGCCTCAAATGTCTCCATTCCATTTGTTTCCTAAAGTGCCATTTAGTATCATTCACCAACCTGGGGAGTCAATTGGGCTTTCTGTGATTAAGGCTGCCCGTGTCTGCATTTACTGGCTCATGGCTCATGTACAGCTAGGATCTTGGGGGGAAATACAAGACCAGGGCAGGGAAGATCATCTTCAAGACATTGACACGTCATGTCGCATAGGATCACCTAGGAGCTCTTAGGTGAGTAGACAAGTGATTTAGACTGCTTTGTGAGCTGTAGAGTTCGAATCCCAGTTCTGCCTCCTACCATTTTTGGAGGATGGCATGGAATGGGGGTCTTACAGGGTTCAGTGGGTGATTAGCCTAGAGGTGAGTGACAAAAGAGCAGAGAGGGTCATAGCTGTCAGGAGATGCTACACATTTCCTCTTAATAAGATAGGGAGCAGCAAAGAGTTCAATGGGAAGGATTAGGATTTGCTTTAAAGTGGCTGGAGCTATGGCGACTGAGCCTGTGCACGAAGACAGAAGCAGGGAGACTCCCCCTCTCCCCAGAAAGCTTGGTGATCCTCCAAATGTAGGGTGGCCCATATCAAGACTGTGGCAGTGGAAGCTGAGGGCAGCTGAGTTGAGTCCCCAGGCCAGGGCTCCAGAGCCCCAGTTCCCCGAGCACCTATCCCAGGAGACCATCCACCTGCCTTTGACCATTGACTTCCTTGTAATTTTTTGACTGCCTTGCACAGTAGGTTGTGTATTCCCTTAGACAGGATCTCTTCTGTACTGCCTTTAAAAGGAATGCCAGAGGGTTATCCTATTTATAAGTTCTAGGACCACCTAACCACTGTCCCCAAGTATAATCCCCTGACCCAGAAAACTGCCTTCCAAGTTTCTGCATGCTGCATCTATTTTCAGTGTTCGATTGTGTTTCCTGAGAACTTTGCCTCGGGGTGAAACTGAGTCTGCCTAGTTGCCTGCCGTAGGTGCCAGACTCTGGTCAGCCCTGGGCTCGCCACTGTAGGGCCAGGCCTGTCCATCAACCCTGGGGACTGTATAAATGCCTGGTCAGGATGCTGGAACTTGACATTGCAAACTGAGTTCGCCCACTTTGACAGACCGAGGATACTCTTGGGTTCCTTCCCACTGCCCAGTGCACAGATACTGGTTTCCTACCTTTTTGTAGCATCGGGGCTACAGCTGTTTGCTTTCTGCCACACCTCCAAATTGAACTTTGTGAGGCTCCTTGTGCCTCTCTTTGTACTTTTGGTTCATCTATTTTATTTATTCATTCGTTCGTTCATTCATTCATTCATTTACCATTACCTGTAAATGGGCTAGCAAAACTACAGATTCTTTTCTCATAGAATTGTTTGGATAGAGTCATTTGGAACCAAGTTTTGCAACAACATCACCCAAGGGCCTTTAAAAATACTATTTTGTTGGGCTGGAGTGATGGCTCAGTGGTTAAGATGGCTTGCTCTTACTGAAGACCTGAGGTCAGTTCCTAGCCCCCTCACCGGAAAGCTCCCAACTGCCTGTAACTCCAGCTCCAGAGGATCTGAAGGGACCATTTTCCACAGGCATGCACACACACATGCACAGCCACACATGCATATATACATGATTAAAATAAGGAAGAGTCTTCAAAATTACTGTGATGCCTAAATCAATCAAGGCGGTACCTCGAGGGTGGGCTCAGGCACGAGTATACTGTGAAAACCACCCATATAATTCTGAATACAACTTCACTTTCCTCAAGTAAATATGAGCAGCGCCAGGACCCACAAACTAGTTAGACTTCTCTACAGCTCAAAAGTTCTCTCTGGGTGAGGCATTATGGAGGGTCTGTCAGGGAAGAGGTTAGAACAGTGGTTGTCAGCCTTCCTAATGCGGTGACCCTTTCATTCAGTCCCTCATGCTGTGGTGATCTTCCCCACCCCCAACCATATAAATATTTCCATGCTAGTTCATAGCTGTAATTTTGTTCCTGTTATAAATTGTAATGTAAATAATATCCGCTTTGCAAGGATATCTGATATGCCACCCACAGGTTGAGACCCACAGGAGTAGAAGAAGAAAACATTTATTGTATAAATTTAACTCTCCGTCATTACCAGGACCCAAGGCCTAGAGTGCACTGTGAGTTAATTTGGTCTAGTCTAAGATCTGTTAATAGCAGGAATCACCATTACAATTTGTGTGCGTGGGTTAGGGGTGGTGATTTGCTAAGTATGAATAATTCCAATTTGCATCATGGAATGTTTCTCGTTCTTTAACACATTTGGGGTTTTCATATTCTAGAAGGGGGCTACCTGCCTGGGAAGTAGGGACTTTGGGGATAGTACACATGGCCAGGAAGGCAGAGATTTCCAGAAGTTGGATCATCTTTTTCCAGGACTCGAGATGCTACAAAGGTCTCTTAACCCTCCCCCAGTGGGAGGGTCCCTGCTTCTCTTATTACAGAGGTGGAGGACTGAGGGTCTGGGGCTTTTATGAAGTTGGTTATGGGCAGGTTCTTTGTGCAGCTTTGTAGGATTTCCTGGTCCTTGCGCTACCCCACCCACCTCACCACATTAGAGCTCATGCCAGCTGGCCTTTTGTAAGCTGTTTCCTCTGCTGTGCTGGCCTTCCAAGTCCTCTTTGTCTGGCTAGATCCTGCTCTTCCTCTGGGGCTGAGTTCAGGCAATTACCTTCCATTGGCAGCTAGCCCTGTCCCATCTTCCCAGCCCTACTTAGTTAGATGTCCCTCCCCCTGGATGCTTTTACTCTGCTTTGACATTTGTCATACTTCATACAATCTCTTCCCTACCTCCCCCCCCCCCCCATTCATTTTTCTTCTTTGGTCTTTATTTTCTAACATTTAGCACAGTGCCTAGCATAACATAAGAAAGAAACTAAGAGCAGGTGATTCAGAAATACAACAATTTCACTGTTAGGTTTTATATGCCATGTAGTTCCAAGCAGAATGACTTAAAAGCTCAGAGGCCTTCTTCCTCTCCCTCCCTTCTGGTTCAAATTGGTTGGCAAGAAATGTCACCCCCTTTCCTGGGCAAAGCACACAGTCCTCAGGATCCATTGTCACAACACAATGCTTTACCAGGTCCCCGTGGGTGGGTGTTCCGGCATCTGCTGTGGTTCAGATGTGGCTTAAGTATGCTGGAGGTTTGGTCCTCACTGTGGTGTTGTTGAAAGGGTACCATCTCTAAAAAGGAATACTGTAGCTCTTGGGAGGAACTGGTTTTCATTAGAGCAGTTGTGAAGACAGTGAGTCTGGCTCTATATCTCTCTGGCTTCATGTCTACCTTGTGATCTCTTCCACCCACGTTCCTGTCATTGTGATGCCATTTATCACCAGTCCCTCACCAGTAGCTGAACAGATGGGGTGGTCCAAACTTGAATATTCATTCTTACAAAACACCTAGCTCCAAGTCTTTGTTAGGGTAATAGAAAATCAGCTAACACAGTTGCTTACAGTTTTTATTTTTGTTGTTATGAATGATGCTGCAGTGAACATCCTTATCTATTACATTAGTTGTCTATGGTTGCTATAACAAATTATCACAAACTCAGTTACTTAAACCATCAGAAATGCATTACTTTATAGTTCTGGATATCACAAGCCTAAAATAGACATCATGGAGGTCAAGGTGTCAACAGGATTGCACTCTTCTTTGGAGACTACCAAAAAGAGCCTCTTCCCTGTCTTTTTCTGACACTGCATTCATTTCCTGGCTCCCGGCCTCTTCCATCTTGACAGCCCACACAGATAGAGTCTTCCCCATCTTGAATCACTGTGACACAGTCTCTTCTGTTACTTTTGTTCACATACAGAAGACCCTTGCGACTACATTGGGCCCAACAAGTAGAATCTAGGTAAGGTAAGCTGGTTGCCACCTTTACTGCTTATGCAGCCTTCATTGTCTCCTGCCACAAATGCCATGATTTACAGGTTCTCAGATTTAAGATGTAAGCATCTTTGGGTCTACCACTGCTGTATGTGAGCGCCTTTCCCATCACCTCCAGCCTGAGCATGTCCGTGTACTGACTGTAAGTTTTACTGTTAAAAGTAATTTAGTACTCCAGAATATGAAAACGAATAAGAATTGACACATCCCAGTTCTGGAGATACCTGATAGGCTAGGGTCAGATGGAAGGGGAGGAGGACCTCCCCTAGCAGTGGACTTGGAAAGGGGCAGGGAGGAGATGAGGGAGGGAGGGTGGGATTGAGAGGGAATGAGGGAGGAGGCTACGGCTGGTATACAAAGCAACAACCTGTGATTAATATAAAAATGAAATAAAAATTTAAAAAAATTGACACATCCATTTCCCTAAAAGCCAATGGAACACAGATATATCCGGGATCCAAAAGCCAACTGTGTTTGCCTGTCAAGGGACTGTGTTTTGCTTAGGCTTTCTATAAGTCCACATGCTATGAGTTCCAACAGTCAGTGATACACAGAATAAAGGATTAGAAAATACTTTATGATAATTTTTTGACTAAAAATACACACTAGGATTTGAAACCATCGATATGTTAATTTATTAATTTGTGCAATCATATTTAACATGCACATTATGCATGCCAGGCATTCCTTGATCTCCAAGAACTTACAAATCATTAAAGGGTCTAAGACACAAGTGCCGGTACATAACAAGTGAGTGAGAGTTGGTGATATTTGTGTAAAATCCATCTATTGTAGCTGTGGACAGTCATGTTACAATGGACCACCTTTATTCTGGAATTTTCTATTTTTTTTTAGGTGAATAGATGATCATGCAACATAAAGCATAGTGACCCATTCTTTTGCTTGAGAACAAAATTTCATCAACCATTAAAGAGTAGTCTCAAAGATATTGTATCTGAAATAAGCCAATCACACAGCTTCTGCAGGTACGATAAGTGAGGTACTGAGAATGATCAAATCCACAGAAACAGAAAGTAAGGAGATAATTGCAGGGCTAGAGGACGGGAGAATGGGAGTGAGCTGTTGATGGGCAGAGATCTTTAGGGTTTCAGTTTTGCAGGAGGCTGAGTCTTGGTTGCAAAGCAGTGTTAATTCACTTAATGGTACTTAGCTACAGACTCAAAGAGGATTGAGAAAGTAAAAATTGGGTGTCATGTATATGCCACCTTTTAAAACCTTTTAGAGTGCTGTCTTCTAAGCAGTCATGGGAGGAAGTTACTATAAGCTCTTGAGTGACATCTCTGTTGGACACTTCCATGCTTTGCCTGTGTAGTACTCACCCAAACCTTGAGGCCTAGATATTAACTGATCTATTTTGCAGATAAAGAGCATTCCATAACTGTCCATTCATAAACTAAAATTTGAGCCCCATTTACTTTTCTCCTGTGTTCTCATGCTTAATAACTAAAGGAGCCCAACTGATTTACATGGAATATCACCCTTCATAGTCTCTAAGCCAGAAAGAAGCATATTAAAATTGATACTGATACTGTCGATGTGAGCCTGTGACCCAGGTACTTAAGAGGTAAGATGTGAGAGGGTCAGAAGTTCAAGGACACCTGTGGCTACATAGTGAGTTTGAGTCTAGCCTGGAATAAATGGACTTTGTCTTGATGATGATGATGATAATAATAATAATAATAATAATAATATACCCAGAGCAGGGCATGGTAAATCACAATCTTCATGTGACTGAGGAAGGAGAAGGACTGAGTTTCAGGCCGGTCTGGCTCTGTTTTAAGAACCTGTCTCAAACAACAAGAAAAACCCTACCAAAACAACACAAAGAAAAAGACTCCTTCCCCCTACATACAACAACACAACACCACAAGCTTATTTGTTCAGAATACAAAAGCCTTGGAAATATTGAGCATCTTCAGCTGAACTTCGCGCTACTAAAAGAAAAAAGTGCTTCCTTCCTCTTCTTTTTTTTTTTCCCTTCTTCCTTTCCCATTCCTTCTTGCTGGCAGTGTTAGAGTACTGTTGGAATCACAGTCACCTGGCAGGGCAATGGATATCAAGGTGGCTTATAATTACGTTATCTCCACCACCACAGAGTCCTTTGCTCAGAAGGCTGGAGCAGATCTCTTAGAGATCAGACGAAGGACGTGCCCCACCTGGTTCTCCTCCTACTTGGCCCGGATGACATCATACAAAAAGCCATTTCCTGCTTGATTCTTATCTCTACTGCTCACTAAATTAATGGTCTTACTTCCTTTACTCTTGTGTGTAGGATTTGAGAATAGAAGTACAATCACTTCCTATTGAGGTTTATACTTATGACCCTGAAAGGTCATGCATTTGGCTGCTTTTCTCCTCTCTGGGGAGGAAAAAACAAAACAAAATGAAACAAAACAGAAAACAGTAGTTTGATGTAGAAAATGAACGGCTAGAACACGCTTTGCTGAAATCCAGTGAGCACCGTTGCCATTTGCTGATGGATGTATTTCCAACCCACAAGTCTATGGAAGACTTGAAACAAGACCTGACAGAGGGCATAGAAGTTTTACGACTGGTTGGAAAGGGTGGGGGCCATTATAAACTCTATCATTGTGTGACATTCTGAAGCTGACCCCTATTCAGTAAGGGACAGTGAAAAGAGCAGTAGGCTTTTATTTCCCCTCTGCCACCAGAACCCACAGCTGCCCATTCCAAAGGGAAACCGGGTATTGAGGAACAAACTGTCAAACAGATTCCTTCCTGGAAATTCAAGTTCCTTGGAGGACCACGCTGTAAGCTGCAGCCATCGAGACGGGCTGAGGTATTTATAAATAATCATTATGAATGTGTGTGTTTAGATGATACCTACTCAAGAGTCAAGCTGGCTGACCAAATTCACTGAGGATTGATAGTCTCCACCGCCCCTTAAGTTATAAGTTTTAGGGTATCACCTTATTGTCAAGTCTTGGTAGAGTGATGTTTAATGCAACAGAGTGGCAGGGGTGACTAATGTATAGATGTATAAATGGTTTAAGAGTGAAAGTACTCAGGGCCTTTGGACTCTTGACTCTAAGTTGAGATTGTGAATCATTATTATTTCTATCAACAGGAAGCAGATACATGGCCGACAGAAACAGAAGGCAATGAGTTCCAAAATTTGAAAATTTTCCATCAGATCATGATTATTGTACTTGGTGGGGCAAAGTTAACGGCCTATTTGGGTTTTTCTAAAGAGAGGTTTTGCGTGTTTGAGAGAGAGAGAGAATGAATACATGGTAGGTCATACTTAGTAAGTAGAGGAAGGCGAGGTAGGAGACAGTCACTGTGGTGTTGTGCTGTTTTGCTCTGTGACACCGTGGAGAATGTGGCCTCCAGCCTCAGTCCTCAGACAGCCTTTGGGAGGAGGACATATTACTTCCCATTGTTGGGTACTAAGAATGAATGATCTTACAGGTCATAGTAGGAAGAAGCGAGGCGGAAGTGGGCTTACTGTAGGCAGTCTAGCCTCAGAGCCCAACAGTGGATGGATTCTTGGCTATTTCCCTTGAGTTTTCTTTGAAATATGTTACAAAGAGGGAGGCAGAAAAATGTCGTGGTTAGACTTGAATACCTGTAAATACCGTGAGAAAGGGAATCGGAAAGGGAGGCACCTCATCTCTAGTCCTTGTCTAGTATATGTCCTCAGGCTGGTGACTCTACCCAACCCGCCATCTTTTTTGTCCAGGTAGAGGTAGGAATAAACCTAGAGCCATTCCTGCAGTTTTTCTATGATCCTGTGCAAATTTGATCTTTTTTGTTTGTTTGTTTTTTTAACATTATCCTTTCTCTTTGAAACAGCTCGAGTAATAAATCTTTTCTGAAGCTAAACTCTGATTGATTAGCAGATTACATCTGTAGGTAATATATACATTATATGTGTGTGTGTAGTTATATACTTATATAGGTTTTTAGTTAGTTTTCTCATCCACATTCCACACATTTAAAAGTCAAGAATCTATTGATTGTGTATATTTACTCACATAAATGCGACATCGATCCTTTCTATTCTCTTATTATTGGATGCTTAAGTTATTCCATATTCATGCTTGTATATACAAGTAATTTTTTGATGCAGAATATTGGCTTTTAATTACTGCTATAGCAAATTACTTCATGCCTGTTGGCTTAAAACATCATAAACATATTGCTTTCTAGTTTTAGAAGCAGGAATAGGTCTCACTGGACTAAAATGAAGGTGTCGGTAGGGCTACGCTCATACTTCAGGATCATGTGAAAATGAATCGTTTCACGCTTTCCAGCTTGGCTCATGGCCACCTTCCATCTTCAAAGCCAGCAAAGGCTGTTAAGGGCATCTCACAATGCACTCCTCTGACTCTCCTGACCTCTTTTTCTACCTATAAGTGCCTTGGTGATTCTGTTTAGTCTCCGTGGATAATCCAGAACGAATACCAAATTTCAAACTCACTGGTGTGGCAACCTCAGTTCCATGTAACCTAGCTCCCTCTCACTCTGTAATATTGCCTGATCCCAGACGTCGTGATCTGGGGGACCACTTGGAGGGAAACTCTGCCCTACGTGCAGGAATCCTTCTAGCAGTCTATCCTGCAAAAAGAATCAGAGTAGTAGACACAAAAAAAAGTTTAAAGGTTACTATGTCAAATATAATACTCAATTTATATGGCACTTGGCAATTTAAGAGTTCCCGTCTCCATCATACTATTGTGTAGTACCGAGTAGTACTGTTTCTTAGTACCCTCCTGGCCTGCAAGATTATCAGTGCAATATCTTCTTGTGACAGGAAATTCGGAACACAAAAAGTACATAGTGGAAAGTAAGCCTCTTCACGACTTGTATTCTCCAAGGTCCTCCACAATGGCTCCGCTTGTCAGTAGAGATACTCTGTGTACATACAAGCACACATGTGGCCGTGTGCCTCCTCTACTACAAACGGTATATACTCATTGTTCTGATATCCTTTTAGACCTTCACAACCAATGTGGGAAATACAAATACTATTTTGGATCTATAAGTTCTATGTAAGACTGTGCAATGAATTAACATTTGTTCTGTTTTAGGCATTTTGACTATAGAGAGACTTTGTTATCTCTTACATAGAAGTCTGGATGCACAGAAACTCTGCTTTGTATAGCTGCAGGGTTTCAGGATATAGAGGCATATTTGAATAGTTCAGTTCCAGAAGAGACATATGTATCTTCATCCTCAGAGCTCAGCACTGTGTTTATGTGCTGAAAACGGAATAGTATGCTATGTGATAAGAAAACTATTCCCCGCTGAGAAAAAAAAATGATAATGTAATATGGAAATGTGCAAAATATAGCAGATAAGCAGATTTTACCACTTTGAATTTATACTCTCACAGAGAATAGTATGATCTAATAATCGCTTTCCAAAACTGTAGTGTTCTGTAGTCATTTTGGAAGATAATAGATGTGATGAGAAAAAGCTACGATGAAATAAATTCAGCCCAGTTTTCCTGCATTCAAACAACAAACAGGGTGTGTCCACCAACCTCATTAAAACAATCAAGATAAGTTCCCACACGCATGCCTAGGGACCTGTCTCCCAAGTGAGTCTAGATTCTATCAAAGTGACAATTAACATTAGCCATCATATGGTCTAACATATTTGTAGATGGCAGAGTCATGTCTCTGTAAAGGAATTTTAACCCAGCAACACAGCTGCTCTGGGTGGGGATACAGACAAACCTTTAGCACACACCTTTAGCCTCAAACATTGTAGGTAAGGGTAGTTTATAGAAGGAAACAGCCATGTTTGAAAGGGATGCCGATTTTGAACCAATGCAGCAGCAGTTCAGTGCAGATCAGCAGAGGCAGTTGAAGCCAGAGAATAAGAAAGGGCCAGAAGATTAGAACAGATTGCTAGAGTTAGTTTTGAGGCCAAGCAGAATGAAAAGCTAGAATTTGAGAGAAGCCAGTTTAAATCAGTCAGCTTGGAGAGGCATTTGAGCCAGAACAGCAGAGTTGAACCAACCAACCAGAATTCAGAAAGAGCTAGAAAAGGTGCGCTTATTCAGCAGGAAGCCTTGGAGATGACAATTGCATCAGGCAAATGAAAGTTACATTTATATCTAATGCCCAACATGACTGGAGAAGAAGAAAGCCCACCAACATTGCAGAAAGCAGAGGACATCTGACAGAAAGTCACAGAGGAGAATTGAGCCTGAGAGAGTCTCCAGAGGAAGCATCCGTTCTTCAGGTTCAGCTGGATACTCAGAGACACTCAGGAGACTCCAAAACATGGGGGCCTTGAGCCCAGAGCAAGGAACAACATAGGAGCCCCTGAGACAGCGAATCTCAGTAAGCCACTCCAAAAGACAATTTTTATTCTACAGACAGACTTTTCCAGCATTAAAAAAATGGGAAACTTCATTTCTTATCCATTTGGCATAGAAAAGTTACTTGAAAAAGCCATTAAGGTACTTATTGCAATTATGACCAGCAGAGTAAACCCCTCTCCACTTTTAATTGCACCCTTTATATATTTCCTCTGAAAAAAAGATTGAAAAAGTAGCCGTACAACAAGAAAAATTAGCTATAAGAGTACAAAGCCTTAACAGGCAAAAGACAGAGGAAATGAGAAAACAGGAAGTGCTTCATTGTGAACCTATGAATCCACTGTACTTAATGAAATTGAGGGTCAAGATACACAGCTCATTGAACCTATAGCACCACCTCTTAATGAAATTGAGGTAATGCAACCACCCCCGTTGGCTTTCCCAGTTACTCAGGAACAAATGCAAAAAGTTAGAAGCTGAGAGAAGCCAGATTGAATCAGTCAGCCTGGAGTTTGAGCAGAACAGCTGAGTTGAACCAGCCAGTAAGAATTTAGAAAGAGCTAGAAAGGCTGAGCTTATTCAGCAGTAAGTCTCAGAGGCTGAAAGCATTCTAAGCCTCAATTGGACTGTATGGAGGCAAGAAGCTTCCAGGACTAAGCCTAGGTTAGCAGACAGAGGCAGTAAGCCTTGGAGATGACAGTTACATCAGGCAAATATAAGTTACATTTAAAAATGTCTCATTGTCAAAAGATTGGACACAGAGCTGGGAAGACAGCTCAGCGATATGTCTTCTGCGAAAGCATAAAGACCTAAGTTTATCTCCCCAGGACCGTGTAGAAGGTGGACATGGAGTAGTATACAAGTACCCCAGTGCTGAGTGGTGGACAGTGGATTCTGGAGGTTTACTGGCCACCAAGCCTAGCTGAAATGATGAACTCCAGGTTCAGTGAGAGATCTTGCCTCAAAGAAATGATGCTGAGCAATAAAGACATTTAGACATCAACCATTGACCTCCACCACACCCACACAGGTTAGTGTAACTATACATGCACATATGTATATACCACAAGCACACACACGTATACACACACACACACACACACACCACTCACAGAGACAGCTTTGAAAGTAAAGTTATAAAGTTATGTACTGTTTATAGAATTAAATTTATAAGCAATCAATTTCTTTTATTTCAAATGTCAAATCATAATTTAAATTTACAAACCCCTTTGCACATTTGTATGGATATCTCTCTAGGCTATTTTTGTTAAAAACAAGAATTGCTAGAACAAAGATAGTTTAAATTATGTGAATTTTAATGGTCTTTGTAATTTCAAAGCATCTGATGGTAACATGAAGCTATATGTAAAATTTGGAATACTAGAAAGAAAATTTTTAAAAAGAAAAAAATATATAATTTTATACCAAAAATGTCTAGCTAATATTCTATAACATGTTTTTAAAGATATACCATCCTGTATATATAAAACTATATACATCTGGTTTTTTAGAAAAGGTCATGTATGAAACTGTAGGGACTTGAATTTGTCAGCAGTGGAGTGAGAAAGCTGGGGTCAGGCATGGTGAGGAGCAGTTTCACACTTTTAACTATGTATAATCCATGTCTGTTTGAAATGTTGATCATCAAACAAGCCACAATTATTACTGAAATTAACCAAGAAACAAACATGAGTGGTTCGGGGTAGGTTGGCAGATTCCTCTAATTTCCTTCCACCTCTGTCATGGGATGTTATCTTTATTTGAAGATTGGGAAGGGGAGATTGTGAAATACATGTGCCTTGCTTTAAGGGTAAGGCAGATATTTCCTCTCACTTTACACTGAGGACCACACACATATGGCCCCACCTAGGTGGAGAGATGCCTGAAAATAGAGGCTTTGCCGCCCCTAACCCAGCGAGTGACTCATGATTGTGGAGGAAGGAAAGACAGCTGCCTTCTCCTCCCCGCCTGGTCTTGCTATAGAACCACAAATGTTCCACATCCATCTCCGCTTCTGAAAAGGGCTTGCCATGTGATCGTGGCCTCAGAGCCCACTGACGCTCACCGGTGACTCTCCCCACAGCACTTGCTGGCACTCGGCCACAGCCTGTTTCTCTTGTTCTCATCTTTTCTAGAGACTGAGATGGCCTCAGCCTACCTCACACTCTTTCACTAGATTTTTCAGATTTGTGCAACCAATCCTTGCTAGCCTGAGAGAAATGTAACTTTGCCTGCAGGGCAAAAGATCTCACGACCACATGGTGTGGCTCAGAGCACTGGCACCCACTGCCTGCCTGGTCTCTGGGTCTCTTGCCACTTTTCCAGCGCCCTGCTTTGGAATGTTCTATACAAGCAAGCAGCTACTGCTGTAGAGGAAGCACTGGCCCCATGGCTGGGAACTTCTATTCTGCTTAATGAAGAGAGCCCCCCTTACTGGTGAACTATTTGCTTTCAGAGTTTCCATAGAAACCATGCCTATAAGGCTGAACTCAGCCTTGGCCCCATTCAAACACATTTTTTTTTTCTGTGAAAGTCACAAGCTTTGGTCCTTCCAGTTGCACCTTTTCACACGTTCCTGCTTTCCCTGTGCTTCTAAAATGTGGCCACTGGCGAGGGCCAAGCCTCCTTTGTCACACCAAGGTTTGTGCCTATGCTCATGGCAGGACTGCACCTGGAGGAAAAAGATGTGCTCTAGAGACACACTTCACGTGAGCATCTTCACTAGTCACTGGGGATGACACCAGAGCTCACACACCCAACGCTGTGATGCAGAGGGCCTCCGCTGACCAAGTGGAGAAGCTCACGCTAGTCTCTTGCTTTGTCAAGGGAAAGGTGTCCTCCAGCGGTCACGCCTACCACCTTCATTGCCTTTCCACCTTCTCCCCTCCTCATGCTGCCACACAGCCACTGCCCACTTCTATGTCCGAAGGGACGGCGGTCTGAGCCCTGAGCCCGGACAACCTTTTCTTCAATCAGGTCTTAGCCATCATTAGAAGATCTTCGTTACTTGCAGCTGGAACCACAACCACTGTAATTTTGGTGTGACCTGCTTCTTCAAGTGGCTTCTATTTCTTTTTCTTGACTTAAGTAATATGAACTCGCCATGAAAACTTCAGGAAGCAAAGAAAGACACAAAGGAGACTGTTAACCCTGCCTTGCATCCCAAGTGATCACTGCTCCCTGTTCCACGGCAAGCATACACATTCATACTTCTTAAAATGCACTGCACTGTTCAGGGCGCTTGTCAAATTTCAACTTACTATCTATTTCCATGCAAAATCAGCCTTCAACTCAGACCGGTGAAGGAGCAACTGCTTTCTTTCACCGTGCGAATCCTGTGTGTGAGAAGTGAGATGAAGAAAGGGGGCATGATATGCTGCAATAGCTCCGTGAGGTCTGGGGCCTCGTCTAGACAAACAAATGGCTAGAGATGGCTGCAGTCTTCAAGATCTGGAAGCAGCGGAAGGTTGGCCCTTCGATTCCTGGGTTCATTTGCAGATACTGACCATGGTGCTTTCGTGTAAGCCTCTTCACTGTGGCTTCTTCCTTAGCCTAGTTGCCTAAGGCTACTTGGATGTATATGTTGGTTCAAGGCTCGAGATGTGGGTATCCCAATGAACAAGCTAGAAGCTGTGTGATGCCTTGTATGACCTGACCTTGAAAGTCATAAGGCTTTGCTTCTGTTGTTATATGGATCAAAGTAGTAAGGAATCATTATGGTCTGGACATGAATATTAGTCTCCAGCTGGTGGTGCTCTTTTGGGAGGCTCTGTGAACCCTGGAGGGGTGAGCTGCCTGGAGGAAGCGAGGTCACTGGTGGGAAGTCCTTATCTCTAGCCCCTTCCTGCTCACACTCTGCCTCCTATCATGACGTGAACAGCCAGCTTCCACCACACACCCTAACTGCCATGACATGTCCAAGCACAGGAAGCCAAGTGTCCACAGACTGACCCTCTGAACCGATCTTAAATAGAGCTGAGAGACTGAGCATGAGACATTATCATCTCTGCAGTGGCACGGAAGGCTCACAAGTTTTCAGAGACCCCCATGGTATAGGCCTTGTGCCTCTTGGGCTTCTCCTGATGTTCTGTATTGTTGAGTTGGATGAGGGCCCCTGGGTTTTCCTTCTCCAGGGCAAGTCTCTCTTTGCTGGGCCCCATCTGTGCCTTTTCTATGCAGAAGGGAGGGGCAGAGGCAGGCCTGGAGAAGAACCATGGAGCCTCTCCCAGTCCCTGGGGTGGGAAAGTCAGAGCGGCTTGCAGGCTGTTCGCTCTGTGAAAGTGCCTGTAGGAAAAATACGGAAAGCCTGGATACAAGGTACTCAGGCCTAGCTTTGGCCATTTGCAAGGGCTCATTACCTGCTCCGAAATAACTGTCTAGACAGCTGTTGAGAATGTGGTTAAAGGGCATTCTCAGTTCTTCTTTCAGTATGAATAAGGGCTAATGAAGGCCAACCAAGGAGTGGGTGGAGATTTTCATTCTTCCTGAGTGTTGGGAAGCTTGGTAATGTCTTCACAGACTCACCCTTTCTGTGGAGTGAGTAGAAATGGGTTCTGCACCTGACGGAGAGCTGTCCTGGCACTCTCTGGGCTGGCTCTGAGCTTGGACAGGCAGGACTAGTCCTTTGTTTCTACTGTTTCCCACTGAGGGGAGGACCCTTCCTAGAGACTGCGTGGGGGGCAGGGAGGGTGTTGTGGCTTCCTGGAGACTGCGTGTGCCACACCTGCACCATGCCCAGCTTTGCTCCCCCACAAATGACGAGCGGTTCTTTCTAACTGGCTCTCTACTGTGCGTCAGCTGTAAAATTAACCAGAAAATCAAGCTGCCGAACGGGAAAGATGGTGCCATAGTCTTTACCCAACATCTAGTCCTTTCCTTTTATTAACAGACTCTGTTTGTTCATTTGTTTTCAAGATGGCAGTGGGGATGCGGTATGGGGAGAATGAAGGCTATTGTCTCAGCCCCAGATGACTGACTCCTCATGATGATCTCCTTTCCACTAGAGGTGACCATGAGCCAGATGTGGTCAGTGAGAATTAACGATTGGTGCCCTGGGGACTCAGAGAAGGCTTGCACTTTACCTAATAAAAATGTGATATATGAGGCTAATAAGGCTTCGCCTCCCCACCCCATCCCTTTAATTTGCTTGGAACACTGACTTGCAATCTGGAGGTATAGCAACAATTTGTGATAGGTTGGAATATGGAGGAAGGGCTGAAGGCATTTCACAGTGACAGGCTGTGATGTCTGAAGCCCTCAATCAACAGCAGTTAACTCCATGGCTTCTTATTTGTTGCTGTTTAAGTTGTAGCCTAAGCAATAAGTGAATGATTCTCAAATTCTATCCTGAAGTCCTCCATTGCTAGAATGGAGTTAGCTGTAGCCCTAGAGTGCAGCTCAGACTGACCTGCCTTCTTGGGCTGTTTTGCTTTTCTATTCTAGTATGTATGTACAGTTGTATGCATGTGTGTGTATATGTGTGTATATGCATGCATATTTACCTGTGTGTACATGGTGTGCATGAGTGTTTGTGGTGCACGCATGTGTGTGTATGCGAGCATGTTTGCCAGTGTGTGTGTGTGTGTGTGTGTTATGCATACATGCACGTGTGTGTGCATGCATGCATGTTTGCCTGTGTGTGGGAACATGCGTGTGGAAACCGAGGCTGATGGGAATCATCCTGATGCTCTTCCACCTTAGTCATTGATAAAGTCTCTTAATCAAAACTAGAGCTTGCACACATAGCTAGTCTTGTTAGCCACCTTGCACTGGGGTTCCCCGTCTCTGCCTTCTGAGGCTGCCATGCCTATCTGGCAGTTACATAGGTTCTGAGGATCTGAGCTCTGGTCTTTACACTTTCCAGGCAAGAGATTTAGCCCCTGGGCCACCTCCTCAGATCTAAAACTGAACTTCCACCAGCAAGACATGACCTGTGCTTTACCTGGCACATACTATCCACATGTGTTTGTCGCATCCTATTCCACAGTATGTTGGTGTTTATTGTAATACATAAAATGTTTAAATACTATTAAGACCAATTTTGCCCCCCCACCTTACATATAGCTCTGATACTCTGAAGGAAGCACTTTGTTTACTCCAAATACGCCTGTGTTCACACATCCTGTATGGATCTCCCAGAGAGCAAATGGCATGATTTGAGAAGGACCAATGAAAAAAGATAAAGAGATAAAGACAAAGACAAAGATAAAGAGATAGAACCAGGATCATATTGCCCATAGGATATCAAGATAAGAAATGGGGCTAAGCCAGGGTTGGTGGCGCACACCTCTAATCCCAGCACTTGGGAGGCAGAGGCAGGCATGTCTCTGAGTTCTAGACCAGCCTGGTTGCCAGAGAGAGTTCCAGGACAGCTAGGCCTACACAAAGAAACCCTGTCTTGAAAAACAAAACAAACAAGCAAAAAAGAAAGAAAAAAGAAAAAGGAAGGAAAAGAAATGAAAACAACAACAACAACAAAAAAAACCCCACAACAAATTGGCATTAAACTTCTTCAGAAGTGAGACACCACAGAAGACAGCATTTCAGGGAAACCCGCAAAGCCACCTTTTCCTGCTGCTGACTGGTGGGACTGGGGTATCTTAGCATGTTCATATATTTCTTGCAACTTCTAACATTGCCTGGGATGGCAATTGACATGTTAGCCAAGTTATGTCAAGGTAGTGAAACAGCAAACCAATAAAGACATAAGGAACCAATTCAGGTTTTTTTCCCCTCCTTAATCCATCTTTGTATCTGGTCTCTGGTTCACTTGGAGTTGTCCAGCTGAAGGTAAGATAAAAGTCCAGAAATTGGGAGTATAGATTAAGGGACCCGCAGGAGGCTTTTCTGAATCAGCCTGGCCACAGCTGCCATTGTAGATGCTGGTGATTGGAAAAGTTAATCAAAGATGGAAAAGAATCTTCCTGTATTCCCGAGAAGATGCTCCTGGCAAGGTCCTGGGAGGCTGTGACCGTAAAAGGCAAAATGCATCTTCCACCTTTCGAGGAACTTATCTTCTTGAAAACCAAATGTCAATTTCTTCAAATAAAAACCAAAGGAAAGAAATCTGTTTTCCTCAGGAGTAAGATGTTTGCATTCGCCAAAAGCCCCAGTGAACCTGTATAGCCTGGCTCCAGAGGCTGCAGTTACAGCGGTGAAAGCTTAGTAAGTGTTTTTGAGAAAGAAAGAAAGAAAAAAAAAAAGGAGAAAAGTGGGAGAGAGAATTCTGAGTCAGGCCCTTGCCTGATGAGGCTTGTGAAAGTGGTCAATTAAACCAAGTGACAGAGCAGCTTTGTAAAGGGCTGCTGCAGCAGCAAACACGACCCCCTCCCATGCTCCAGCTTACCCTATATCTAATAGGCTCTTGTAGGTTTGTGGCATTTAGCAGAACGTCTTGAAAAGTGTGTTTCGATGGCACGTTTCTTTGAGTATGGAGGAGTTTTTGAGCTCTTCCTTAGGACGTGTTTCTCCTCTGTGTGTGTTTGTTTGCTTTTTATTTTTGGTAGGTGCTTTCTTTTCACAATTTGATCTTTTATTTGCACTATTCTGAGTTCTGGTTTTAAATTAGTTTAGTAATTTGATGGCCAGTTAAAACACATACCTTCTATTTAGCTACAGACTAGAAATGGACACACACATATGTATGTATATATGTATATTTTTCTTTTTAGATGTTCTGAGAATATTCATGTATGTCTTTCACTTTGAACTGTGAAAAGATTTCAACTAGTTTCTGTGTCATTTGCTGGGGGTCCTCTGCTAGCGTACTTAAAGAGGTTTATACACAAATTACAAAGGAAAAACTGGATTGTGGGCCTTCTAAACCCAGCTCCTAAACTTTCAAGTAGCATATTCCAAGTCGACCAAAGGAAGTGCATTCCTTACATACATGACTGAGCTCATAGGATCTATATGATTTATTTAGTCAACAAATGCCAGAAAGTTGTTAAGTAACATTTTTATTCCCATTTTATACACTAGAAAAGTTTGTTTTGGTAAAAATACTTGTGTAATGCTGTGCAGGCAAAGCAAGCCGTGGCCTCAGTTTTGGTAACCCAACAGCCTTTGCATGCTTCCTATGCCCTGGCCGTTTGTGGCTCTTTGCTGCTGTTGTCGTTTGTATTTGGCTTGGTTTTTGTGAGACACACTTTCTCTGTGTATCCCTGGCTTTCCCAGAATTCATTCAGTAGACCGGGCTGGCCTTTAGCTGAGAGATCTGCCTACCTCTGCCTCCTGAGTGCTGGGATCAAAGGCCTGTGACACCACTGCCTGGCTCTTTTGTGGCTCTTAACTAACAGGTGAGGAAATTCATCATGGCACAGCTGTTTTACGTGGTAAGCATTGGATTGTGCCAACCCTGTGAACTTCCCGCAGTAAGATGGCGTCTAGAGGTAGATCTGGCTCCTAAAATGAGCCCCCAAGTAGGTACACAATGACGTTATTCTCTATATACTCAGCCTCTGTGGTGGTAGCAAGAAGACAGAGAGCCCACTTTCTATAACATGTCACCATCATGTGACAAACACATAAGGGTGAACAATGCAAGACAGCACAGATATGAGGACAAATGGCATAGGACTGAGTTGCTTTTCTGTTGCATAAAACACCATGACCAAAGCAACTTACCAGTAAAAAGAGTTTATTTTGGCTTACAGTTCCGGAGGGTTAGAGTTGTTATTGGTGAGGACAGCACGTGCAGGCAGGCATGGTGGCTGGAGCAGGAAGCTAAGAACTTATACCCTGTACCTCAAGCACAAACCAGAGAGGGCAAACCGGAAGTGGGGAGAGCACTGTGATCTCAAAGCCCATCCAGCAGCGATGTGCTTCCTCCATCAAGCCCTGGACCTCCCCAAATAGTACCCCTAACTACCTATGCCTGTGGGGACATTTCTCACTGAAACCTCAACAGGTGCCATTTATAACTTTCATGGACATTGGTGGTGTGGGTGGGTTGTGCCCACACAGCAAAAGTTTTTAAAAGAACAGATTTGACATATTCAAACTCTCAAGAATGAGTGGGGTGTGAAGAGATGGCATACTTACAAAACCCCTCCTGAAATGAATTACTGCGGTTGGTTGATTTCTTTCAAAGCCAATGATAATAAGTTATGCATTGAAATTTGCTTTTTCTTTTCTTCTTTTCTTTTTTCCACATTCCAAACATATTCTATACTTAGACAAAAAAAAATCAACATTTAAGAGAGGTTCTGTCTGTACATAAGAGCCAGGAAACCATAAGCTGCCAACACGCCTTGGTAGCCTTTGCTGTACTGGCTGTTGGTGGTTGCTTCTAAGTTCCAGTGTCCAAAACAAAGGGAGGAGAAGAGAAATCTGTGAGAGGAAACAAGTAGAGGAGACAGGAAGGAGTCAAGGAGAGGCCAAATGCCCACCCTCAACTCACTCCCAAATGAAACCCAGGCATGGTTATACTTTTTTTTTTTTTTTTTTTTGCCACGTTTTTAAAAATTCCCTTTCAGCAGTATGTTGCTTTGGAATATTTAGCCTCAAAGCAATAACAATCTCAACTCAATTCCTAAAATACTCATTCCCTTCCTAGACAATTGCGTTGTAACTTGGCCTGCCTCAACCATTAGCTTCTTCCTTTTCTCTGATCTTTCCCACACAGTGAAACCAAATTAATCTTCCCAAATATAACTTGGCACACAACGATATTCATAAAGGACTTGTTCACGTTACCCCGACACAGAATGAGCGTAAGAAACTGATGTGTAATTCAATGTATACCACAAGATCAGCCAGTAGGACTCTTTCATCTTGTTTTCCACGAGACTCTTACCCTCACCTTCTCCTTCTCTGGGGTCAGCTTACTCCTCTTAGCCTTTTTAATGCCAATTCATCTTCAGTATCATCATGCAGTCTGGCCTCCTCCAGCAGATCCATATTACCTTTTCCTGGGGAACCCCTAGCCAGCCCTAGCCTCACATCATTTACCACTATTCTGTTTTTTGTTTTGTTTTGTTTTGGTTTGGTTTGGTTTAATTTGGGTTTTTTGTTTTTTTGTTTTTGGTCACCATGACATAAGCTACAATTATTGGGAAAGATGAATCAAGGGTCAAGTTTCAGGTCTTTGGTCCTTACTGGGTGCTTCAGTCTGCCATCATATCACTGCCAAGTCATGCTGCTGCTAATTCATTGTAGATGGGAAGCAGAGCCCTTGCTGTTATCAAGATCACAGTAGTTCTGGGCTCCTGGGGTTGTTGTTTTTAGAGAGAACTTCCATAAACTAAACTGTTTAGGCTTGTCCTAGGTCAAGAGGGGCCATAAATCTATGTCATCCTAATGTGTTTATGGAGATAGATAGGGAGGGTTCCTCAACTAAAATATAATCTGATGCAAGGTGAAAACATTTTAACCAGGCTTCATATAGCAGCAGCATGGATGTCGGTGTCCAGGGCCTTCTTGGCAAGATTAGTAACAGGCCAGAATTCTATTTGGCAAAGACCTGGACTGGTTGTGAACTCAGAAAGAAAAAGAAGCAGTAAGTGTAAGCTCTCCTCTTTGTGATCTGAGGGTAGCAGTGTTGTTAGAGTGTGGCATCTGGGTAAGATGTTTCTCTTCTTTCAAATCAGGAGATGTGCGCCTGTCCCAACTCTAACCCCCAAGAGGATGGAGATGAAGAGCCTGGCCTCACACTGATAGTCTTCTTCCAGGACCAAAGCCAGTGAGTGTCTGAAAGCCTATCCTGGGTAGCCCATGGAATGCTTTGGTGTTTTTCTAGACTGGATTTTTCAGGCTGACGCATACCTTGGACCATGTGCCTGAAGCCTTTGCCATTTGCTCAGTGAATAGAAAGTAAAAAGAAAGACAAAATGTGATATTGTGATTTACCAACTCCCCACCTCTGCTTGGGATGGCTGAGTGGATCACTAGTGTATCAAGAGACCTCTGGGTGCCAGAGCACTCAGGGTTGATAGGGTGTGTTGAACCTGCCCAACTGGCCTGCCCCTCTGGCTTTTGAGTACTTGAATAAAGAGACAGGAATTTCCCAGGAATTAGATACCTTGAAGCTGAGATTGTTTTTATCTGACCTGTGTGGGCTTGGTAGGGAAGAGAGACTGAATGACTCAGGCAGTAAGGTGGCAGCTGGAGCCAGAGCATAGACAGAGACACAAACCACAGGGAAGGTTCTAGCTGAGTGCCTGGTGGGCTGGATGCTCCATCCTACCACTCATGCTGCACAATCGACAGGCCCCTGCAGCATACGGAGATGTTCTTCAGGTCTAAGGAAGATCTAACCCTGTAGGGAAAAGATGAAAAGATGTGTCTTCCAACGGGGTGATGCTCCCTTTTGAGGAGAAAAACGGAGATCAGCCCTCAAGACAGAAAGCAGGATGAGCATTATCTATATTTGGTTTTCTTCTCTAATGGTCTCTGGTAATGGCCAAATACAAAGTTAGGCTTTAAATGTCTCTCCCACATTATAATGGCCTGTGTGCATTGACTAAATCATTTACCACCAAATATTTATAAGAACACACTCAATGAGATGGTGCTCCCAGGGAAATAAGGGACAGAGGTGGTCCTAGGGCCATAGCTTGTCCTTGTCATCTCTTTGGGAAGCCAGCCTTGAAGTCAGGTAAATAAATGTAGTAGAGATAATATACAAAAGGAGCCAGGCCAGGCTGGTAAGTCATGCACACATGTCACAGGCAGGAAGGGACACTTGCTGAGGAAAGAGCTGAGTTTTCTGTAAGGTCGTTGACAAATTTCAAATCTCTCCCTTAACTCTCATTCTCAGATAGCAGAGTTGAAACCTCCTAGGTTGACAGGATTCCCCTTGGGTTTCCAACTTCCAGTGAGGCTGCCAAGACAAGGATCTAGTCAGTCTTGACTCTCAGAGTGAACTCCATCTGAAAAGTCTTTACTTTTCCTGCCAGTTCTCTTTTGTTTTGGGTACTGTGGTAGTTTGAATGAAAATGAAAATGGCCCCAAAGATTTGTAGGGAGTGGCACTACTGGGAGGTGTGGCCTTGCTGAGATAGGTGTGGCTTTGTTGGAGGAAGTGCATTATTGGAGGTGGGCTTTGAGACCTCAAAAGTTCAAGCCAGGCTCAGTGGTTCACCTCTTTCCTGCTGCCTGTGGATCTGGGTGAAGAACTCTCATCTCCTTGTCTAGCACTGTGTCTGCCTGCGTGCTGCCATGCTTTCCACCATGATAGTAATGGACTAAACCTCTGAAACTGTAAGCCAGACCCAAGTTTTCTTCTATAAGAGTTGCATGATCATGGCGTCTCTTCTGAGCAATAGAAGGTAACTAAGTAGGTACCCTAGCTCACTCAATATTGTCGAAAATTTTTAAATCTTTACGTTAAAGAAATTGCCCTATAAACAGTGGTAAGTAGACATCAGTAGAGTGTAAACAAATAAGTTATAGCCAAGTTGATGGGAGACAATCTATCATTAATTTATTATTTTGTTCCTCTAGGATAGAGAATAGCATTTAACCAGAACAAAAGGCTATGCTCCAAGGGTAGATTAATATTTTTATCTTCCACAAGCTGAAAACTGTCAACAACTATGAAGCAGCAAGAAACAAAGCAAAACCAAATAAAACTCTTCATGTTCCATTGTTATATGGTACACCATTCCATGTACCTGCATCTTACAGGCCTTCCTTGTTGGGTTTGCCAATGCTCCGGCTCCCAGCTAGACCCACTGTTGCTCTTGGAGCCTGCTGCTGTCTGTTCAGCTCAAACAGGGCTCACTGTATTCACGTCTGCAATCTCAAATGGAAGTGAGCAATGGGAGTCTTTGCTTCCTTTTCATATGGCCTATCATAGGGCTACAAGTTGACCCTATATCCACTTTCCCTCTTTGTGAACACTCACAAATTCTCCCAAGAATTTTCTGGGCATGTGGCCATTGAGGACACGGTTTGAACTCCCATGGCTCCCATGTGGTTTTGTATGGCCATCTGGCAACATTCTGGCCAATGGATTGTGAACAGATGTGATAATTCCATCTTCTAGGTTGTATCCGTAAAAGGGACAGTGCCCTGTTCCCCGTCTTTTCACAGAAAGAGGGGATGGGTTTGAAAGAAAGCAGTTCCCTAGCGAAGCTGGGCAGAAAGATGAAGAAAAAACTTGGTTTCTGGTGCCTGGGCCCAGGAGCGGAAGTTCTCAGATGCTTCAGATGTTCCTCTTTTGCAGCACAGTATCTGTAATGAGACTCTTTCACGTTGCCTCCAGGCCAAAGGCAAAGCATAAAAATTCTGTTTTTTAAGTAGCAGTGTCCAACATGTTTTTTCAAAATATACTAATCACGTCGAAACTGTTGGAAAACGGATGCAAACAGACTGAAAGAAAAAAATACTCATGTGCAAGCCTTAATAACCACAGCACTTCTGAGCAGGGCGTGTGCGCCAGTTGAGTACTGTACAACTTCTGAGACCGGAGGCTCACCCCGGACAACGCTACTGTAGTTTGCTCTCATCTCGTCAGGCTATCCACTGAGCTTTGCTCCTGACTGGAGTCCCATGAAAAACAATATCACCAAACTCTAAAGCTTACTCTCCAAGCTGCATAAAGCGGGTAGTCCATTGGCATCAGGCAAATGTCGAGTACTGCAGTGTTTTCTTAAATTCTCTTCAGTTTTTAGCAGTGACTGTGGTACCCTGTGGTGCGCTTGAGCGTGGTAGGGAACCATTGCCACAGGGCGAACGATACCACCTGCGGGCTGTTTATACCTCCTAAGAAAGACAGAACCTTCCCCTGTCTTTATACCACTACAATTTAAAATCTATGAGAGCAGACAGACATTGATCCTATCTAACAGACAGTGCAACGTCCATTTAAAAAGGAGTAAAATTATGCATAACTAGAGGGCTAAGAATGTAGCTCATTGGTAGGGCACTTGGCTAGTAAGTATGAAGTCCTGGGTTCAATCCCTGGCACCTCATGAACTGACTATGGGGGTCCATGCCTGTAATCCAAGCACCCTAGAAGCAGGAAAATTAAGTTCAAGACCATCCTTGCTTACTTAGTAAATTTGAGGCCAGCTTGTTCTATGTGAGACTCTGAAATGACTACAGAGTTTCACTTGAAAGTCCCTCAAGGCTGTGGTCCCTCCCACTTCCTCCCCTGAAGTTGCCTTTTACCTTTGTCCCAGTACACTCCTCTGAACCATTTCTCTTTCCTTCTGGGTCTTTCCTTCTACTTCCATTTTTCTAGGTGCTGGCTGTGGGCCCACAGCCCACTGTGACTCTTGACATCCTCCTTTCCAGAACGGTGCTTTCTCCTTAGTGGTCCCTATAAGTACTTGCATGGAAAACAAAATGACTTGAAGAATAGTCACCTCCACAACAAGGCCACACCTCCTAATTCTTCTCAAACAGTCTGCCAAATGGGAACCGACCATTCAAGTCTGTGAGGCTATGGGGGTCATTCTCATTCAAACCACCACAGTTGGTTTCATCTAAAGATTCCCATGCTCAGCTAATTATTCTTTTATTTTGAAATGTGCCTCTTCACACTGCTCGGGCAATGAAGGCTGTCGGGACCCCAGAGTTCATAATCATCAGCCTCCATCACTGGAGCGGTGATGTAAGCTACTGTTCCAGCTCCATGCCTGCCTGACTGCTGCTGTGCTGTCCACCATGAGGATCAGGGACTAATCCTCTGAAACATTAAGCTAACACCATTAATGCTTCTTCTATAGGCTGCCTTTGTCGTGGTATCTCTTCACGACAATGCAACTGTAACTAGGAGAGAAGTTGGGACCTGGGTGTTGCTATGACAACCTGAAAATGCTGCTTGTTGGTGGAATGTGGACTTTGGATTGGGAAAGTGGTGGAATGATGTAAACAGGACTGAATGGACCATTCTAGAAGGAGCATGGGAAACATCAGTGCTGAATCAAGCTGGACTGTGGAGGCCAGGTCAAGAGGTTTCTGAGGAAGAACAACAGCAACTGGGGTGGAAATCATTCTTGTGATAATTTTGGCAAAGAACATGGCTGCATTCTGCCCTTGTCCAAATAATCTTTCAGAGGCTAAATTGAAGAAGTTTGGACTAATGTCATTGACAGAGAGATTTTTAAGACAACCTGGTATTGACCATGTCACGTCTTTATTAATGATCATTCTTATGCAGATCTACAATAAGAAGGAGCAAGTAGAGCAAAAAGAAACACAAAATGTACAATTTGAGGAGGAAAAGAACATCAGGGAATGTAACGTTGGAGCCAAGTCTTGTGCTCAAAGAGATGAGAATTTAAGGAATTTTCTTATTTTCTTAAATAAGAATTTAAGGAATTTAGTTCCCTTAATGGAATAAAGAGAGGGTAAGACCCCTCTTAGCTAATCTTCCAATTTATAAAAAGGAAAGCTTATTCAACAAAAGAAACCAGCTGGCTTTATCAAGAATGATACTGGTAGAAAGGGGCTTTGGAAACTTCCTCTGCTGTTAGGGAGGAGGCTAAGGTCGGGCATGTGGCAAGGGAGTCCCTGCATGGAGGCCTGGAAAAGCCATTGCACAAGGCTGTGCAAGTGAAGCCTGGGATGCATTGGAACCCTGAGATGTTGGAGATGTCAAAGCCTTGGTTGGGATACCTGCTAAGGAGAGCTGCAAACAGGGTGAAGCAGCCCATGCAAAAGAACTGTGCTGAGGTCAGTAAAAGCCGGAAGGAGTGCAAGATCTGAAGAGCCATCTAACAAACCTTTTAATATCAAGTATAGAGAAGTACAGCAGTTGAAGTTTGCCCTGCCGGAGGCTTTCATTCTTCCTTCCGTCCAGTGTTTCCTCACTATGCCCCCTTTCCTCTCTTTTGCAATGGTAATGCATATGCTGTGTCGTTGTACTCTGAAAGCATGTGGTCTGCTTTTTGATTTTACAGAAGATTAAGAGATTGCCTTGAGTCTCAGAAGAGACCTGGAATTTTAAAACAGTGTTGAGACTGTGAGAGACTACGGTGACTTTTTAAGTTGGACTGAGTGCAATTTGTGTTTTGATGTGGCTACAAGTCTGTGGGGGCCAGGGAGTGGTATACGGTGGTTTGCATGAGAATGGCACCCATAGGCTCACATATTTTAATATTCAGTTTCTAGTTGGTGGACTGTTTGGGAAGGATTACAGGTGTGACCTTATTGGAGGAGATGGGTCACTGAGAGTTTTCTCTCTCTCTTTCTCTTTCCTCTTTCTCTCTCTCCCCCTCCCTTCTTCCTACCTGCAGATCAGGATGAGCTTCTACTCTGGCACCATGTCTGCTAACTGCTACCATGTTTCCCACCATTTTGGCAATGGAGTCACCCTCTAAAATTGTAATAAAGTCCCCAATTAAATGCTTCTTCTATAGGTTGTGTTGTCATGATGTCTTAGAGCACTAGAACTGTCACTAAGACACAGACACTTAAAGCCCCACCCTCAGGAGGGCCCAACAGCTTTGAGCTTAGAAACAAAGTCCCCTTCTCCCCAGGTCTTCCTGTCTAAGGGAATGTGTTGCTCTTTCTGCTTGGCTTAGAGGAGCAAAACATGATTCCTCCACTAAACTAAGGCAGCACCCCAAGATGAATCCCCCTAAAGAAGCCCCCACAGACAGGCTCTCTCCAGTTCTTATGGCAAGGTTACAGTAACCACCATGTTCAGTATAACTTGTCTTTTCTGGTTGGCTTCTTCTGTGTATATACTAAGAAATTCAACGAGATAGCAACATATCTCCATGGGTTCTGGCTATTAATGCCCAAACATGTGACTTTGGTGTGTCAGCATCCGTGTAGGCTCTAGCTAGAAGATGGGCAACTTTGGTGCCTAAATTAGCTGAGACCCTTTCTCTGTGATCCTGTTCGATCTTCCAGTTTTAGCCTCCCAAACTAAAGAATGAACTTTTCCTCTCCTTTCCTCATCCCATCCCTAGCTGCCTTCACCTTGATGGACTGTCCTCAGCAGGATGAGAAGACACAGAGACATTGACCTGGAGGGGGACAAATCAACTCCCTCCACTTAGTCAATGAACAAACATCTCTGTCTTGTACACACATTTTCCTTGAATGTACGGAGGAGGGTCCTGGTCCTCGGTTGTCATTGGCCAACTGTGGACTCAGAGCCACTTTCATTGATAAAATGACCAAGATGGTGACTACAAAACTCAGTCAAGAAATGATGACCAAGTTAACAAGTCAACCTGTTATCTGCTCAGGGAGGACTTTTTAAAATTAATTTATTATTCACTTGAGATCCCAGGCGTAATCCCCTCCCTCCTCCTAGTCCTACCCTTATTCTCCCTTCCCTCCTTCCCTAGTCCTCAGAATAGGGGAGTCACCCACCCACCCGAGATTATCAACCACCCACCCAAGTTTATCAAGTTGCATGAGAACTGAGTTTGTCCTCTTCTGCTGTGGTCTGCTAAAGCAGTCCTGTCTGGGGAAGTGATCAAAAAGCAGGCAACGGGGAGGAATTTTAATTGCTGGAATTATAATTTGCTTTACACCATCAATGCTTTGTTCTGGTCGTCACCACCAGAGAGATCTTCCTTCACTGATCTCGGGAGTTGGAGTGGAGAGAAATCACAGTAAGACTATAAGGATCTGCTTGAAACTTGGATTGAGGGATTTTCCTGGAACTTGGATACTTTTTAACATAAAGACTAACCGTGGTTAGTTTTCATCTAGACTGCTTAGCCTAGAATACATTTCGATGCCAAGCTCTGTGGGTCATTTCAGCTAATCCCTGAATCTGGAAATGGTCTTGGGGCTCTTCGTTACCCTAATTCCCCTTACAATTGGAAATTCCAGTCATGCCTATTTATGCTTGAGTCACTCCAATAGAGGAAGATAGTAAGTGGGACAAGGAGCCCAGATGTGGGTCGCTTCCTGGTGGTTTTTTAAATACAGATGTAGGTAAGCCGTTGCTTGACACCTTGGCTTCAGTCTGGGATACAGGGTTTCTAAATTCCTGGTTTTCCTTCATATTTTATTGCTCTCTGTTGCTTTAAATCACATACATTTCATGTTACTGTTTCCATATCTATCAAGACCTATGACAGTGTATAAGAGATGGACAGTGTTCTTTCTTATTTTGATGATTGAGAGAAAAAAAACCTGAAATGCAGACAAGAGCCACAGGCAGACTGACCAGTCTTCCTGGGCTTCTTTGAAGTCAAGGTTATTCTTGGGATACAGCCCAGTTGGGTACTCAAGGGTGTCTCCAAGAGTTATAGCTTCTTAGCTCCTGAAGATAAGTGGCTCAGTTCTTCAACTTGGCAAATCAGCCACCTTCGGGAACTAAACAATCCTAATAAAAACTCTCCATGAAATATAATGACGTAGACTGAGTTACGAGCCAACTTTATGCCAGTGAAATATTTATCCCTGTCTCATATTTGTTGGCAGCACATAGTACTGAGATCACAGCAAATTCAACAGCAATTCCTATGAGGCAGCTGGAAGCAAGCAAAAACTATTGGCTCCTGGAGTAGGCAGCAAGAGACTTGCCAGGCTGGCCACTGGCATGAGGGAGGGGCTGGCACTCTTTCTCAGGCTGGGATGGGCAGTGGGTGGGGAGACAAGAAGCACCCCAGGATTTGCATTAGTCTAGAAGGACTTGTTCTCTGCAGTGAGACCCAGCAGGGTGTGTCCCACCTTGCCCTGGCCAGAGACAGAATTGTGAAAATAAACCACAGTCACTGACTGTGAGGAGAGGAGCTGGGACGCAACCCAATAGTCTTAGAAGAGCAGATGGGGAAAGAACTGCAATTTAGCATTCATCTAGAAAAATGTAGTTACTCACAGTCCCTTTCTCTGAAGTGGGGGTTACCAACTTTGATAACTTTGTTATCAGCTTTGGTTTTGATTTCAGAAATACAATAGACTCTGGGACTGTGCGGTATAGCTCAGTTAATGAGAGCTAACCTAGGGTGGATTTGATCTCAAGTCCTGCTTTTGGTCTCTAGTGGTACATAAAATAGGGATGGAAGTACATGCCTCTAGCCTAACAGCTGGGGATGTGGAGGCAGGGGGATCAGAAGTTTGGCTACTTAGCAAGTCTGAGGCCAGCCTAGGATATAAGAGACCCTGTTTCAACAAAATAAAACCCCAGGACAACAGAAATGCTGCAGCAGGCAGCCTGATTCTCCTGAATAGTTTCTGCCCTTCCACCTATCTACTTGTACAGCAAAGGTCCCATTGGAGAGATCAAGTGGGCAAGATGGCTGTCCCCGGAATGCCCTCCCTTTCCTGCCTCTCCCACCTTTTCCTGGTACTAGAGTGGCTCTAGTACCGGGCTCTAGTCAGATTGAGTGACAACTACCAGATGGGAAGAAGTTCCTTCTCATGGCACAGTGATGTCAATAGCACTGTTATGGGAGCCAGCCATTCCAGAATCTCACCTTGGTCTGCCCCACCTTGCTAAATTCAAATGCTTGTGGAAAAGAGGAGAATCATTCACTCTCTGTAAGGCTGTTATTATGATGCAGCCTTACATTATAGTGGTGACATGGGGCTGGAGAGACGGATCAGCAGGTAAGGCTGCTTAGTGTTCATGCAGAGGACATAAGTTAAGTTCCTAGCATTCATATTGGGAAGCTCACAACTGTCTATAACTCTAGCTCTGGAGGACCTAGTGCCTCTGGTCTGCAGACACCTGTACTCGTGTGCATACTACCCAGGAATGTGCCCATATACCCATAATTAAAAATAAGACAAATCCTTCCAATGGAATTGAAGGACCCCACAAATGGGGTTAGTGGTAAAATCTTTGGGGTACAGATTTGTTCTTCCTTTACCAAGGAAGCCTAAAGGTAGGAAAAGAAAAACCCTTAGAAAGGAAAGGAAAGGAAAGGGAAAAGGAAAGGAAAGGAAAGGAGAGGAAAGGAAAGGAAAGGAAAGGAGGAAAGGAAAGGAAAAAGGAAAGGAAAGGAAAGGAAAGGAAAGGAAAAAGGAAAGGAAAGGAAAGGAAAAAGGAAAGAAAAAAGGAAAGGAAAAAGGAAAGGAAAGGAATGGAAAAAGGAAAGGAAAGGAATGGAAAAAGGAAAGGAAAGGAAAGGAAAGGAAAGGAAAGGAAAGGAAAGGAAAGGAAAGGAAAGGAAAGGAAAGGAAAGGAAAGGAAAGGAAAGGAAAGGAAAGGAAAAAGGGACCTAGAAGAAGGAAGTGGGGAGAAGCTGAGAGTATTTTTTTGGTTCAGGGCTGGCGTGCTTAGCTGACTTGATTGCTAGGCACCCATTGAAGACAATGACCAGTAAAGAGCTTCTTTACTCAATAGGAGCCTGTTCAACTTATCAGTGACTTGATTTAAGAATGAAGAAGTAAAGTGACCTTTCTGCAAACGTCCCTCCATTAACTTCTGGGCAGTATGTAGTAGTGAGTTGCTGGGACCAGTGACTAGGTTCTTAGACTAAGTGCAGGTGAGTCGATCGATCTGATCCATCCATCCATCCACCCATCCATCCATGGTGGCTTGAATAAGAAATGTCCCCCGTAGACTCAGGTATTTGAACATTTGCTCCCCAGTTGGTGTCACTATTTAGGTTTAGGAACTGTGGCCTTGCTTGACAAAGAGTGTCACTGGAAGTGAGCTTGGAGAGTAGCTTTGTTCCACATCCAGCTCCCTCTCTCAGCTTCCTGCTCTTGCTGCCATGCCTGTTGCCTCCGTGCCATGCTGCCTCCTATTTCTCTTAAACCTAAAGCCAAAATCAACTCTTCCATAAGTCACATTTGGTCATGGTGCTGTCTAACAGCAATGGAAAAGTAACGAATGCGACATCTGTCCACCCACCCATCCAGTCTTTCTGCTGGTGTGCTTCAGCACTGCATCTCATTTCTGTATCCAGTAAGAGCTTGAAACTGACTATGGTGGGACTATGTGTCCCATGAAAATGATGTTGACAACATTGCAAACGAAGACTTGCTTAAGAAGACCTGGATATTTCTTTTAAATGTTTTTTGCTTTTTTATTTTTATTTTATGTGCATTGGTGTTTTTCCTGCAAGTATGTCTGTGTGAGGGTGTCAGATCTCTTGGAACAGGAGTTACAGACAGTTGGGAGCTGCCATGTGGGTGCTGGGAATTGAACCTAAGTCCTCTGGAGGAGCAGTCAGTGCTGTTAACAGCTGAGCCATCTCTCCAGCCCCGAAGACCTGAATATTAAAGAGTTACCAGTACATCACCAAGTTTGCTGATCTACTTCTTCTGTCTGTCTATCCATCCGTTTCTCCATTCATTCATCCATTCATTTATCTATCCATCTACTTACCTCTCTAGTTAGATATATCCACTTAACACGTATGAGTTAGGTACCCTGGACATACCAGACATTCTGATGCTCTTCACATTTTACTTATGGGCACAAATATCTGCCAGACTGTAGCTGTGAGAGAGGCCGTGGGTAGGGTGTTTATTGATTCCTTTATGGCATCCAAGGAGGTGTTTCTGTCCCAGTCCTGAGACTATCAACTATTTGGGTCCTGGCACGTGGAGTAGCCCAACCTGCATAGGAGAGTCTTGGCCACTTTTACTGACTTCACATTAGATAAACTTTGTTCCTTGACAACTGGTAACCAGTAGCAATGTGAAAAAATAGGGTAGGTTGGGGTACAGCCATCTTGGTCTGGGGAAAAGGGATGTCATTCAAAGTTCCTCCTTAGTTGGCTTTCCCCTCTTCCTTTGGCTTTTCTTCACACTTGTCACCTTCTCTACTGCACCCTTCCATCCTGATTGTGTTGACCTGCCTCTTTCCTCATTTCTTATCTGCCTGCTCTTTCCCATGACATAATATCATGTGACTAAGAAAAATTGCAAGCTATTTTTAAAGAAAAAAATATTCCATTGCAAGCTGAAGATTTAGTGATTTGGGGCGTGGTTTTAAGGCATGTCTGGAGTTTCCCATAATTTTCTATGCTTTCTGTCCCTCTGTTTGCGAAATTTCCGAAACCAGGGTTTCCTTTTGATAGGCAGAACTCTCACACAGCCTTGTCACAGCTGGGTGTCAGATAGAATTTCCTAAGTGAGGAAAGTCCCTGCACCAATCATTGCTGTACAGGGATGGTTGTCACATAAGCCATCATCCTGGCAGTGATGAAGACTCTGAACGTTTCTAAATGCAGAAAGATGTAGAATTGAAGGGAGATTGGGTCCCATACTCAAGCGCTGAAGCACAGGTAGCAGAATATAGAAGCAGGAGCAGTGTAGAGGCTGACAGTCTTCAGTGAGGGATGGCTGGAGGATGGTGAGGGATTCGAGAAAAGTGAGTGACAGGTGTCACTCTGTATGTGGTCTGGTAGGGCTGATCCCTGCCTGTCTTAGGATTCTAGGAGAGTCTTCTCATTCACCTGGCCTCAACCTTGCTAGCTGAAATAGTATTTTTTTTAAATGTTTTCTAGATTGTTAAGGGAAACTAGCAGGGAGAAAATTCGTGGAAATTGTGTTGGGTACCATTGGGCATGCTTTATCTGTTTTCCATTTTCATTCAGCAGCCAATTACTACTGCACTTAATCAATAGGTAACATGTATATAGTTTATCATATATTAGACAGGGTAGGAAACATTATTTTGAGGTGTATATAATCATTAGACTCGGTGCAGTTTGGGAATCATTTCAAAATTAAATTCTAACCCAAGGACTACTGATCTGAAATTTTAAATAGACATGAGTGATTAGAATTTGTAATTTATCTGAGCTCAAGGTACAAATTTGATTTCTTTTTCAGTCAAACTCAGACAGCATATTTCAACTCCAGGAGGCAGATGATGTGACTTATCAGGTTTTCTAGATGGGTATACCTCTTACAGGGTTGGTTCTAGAAAGTTCTAGACACACAACACTAACAGGATAAAAGACAAAGAGGCCCAGGAGGAATTGTAACTGTCTGTAGGTTTCACTGGGTGTTTTCCTTTGATTACTAACAATCCAGAGTCCTTTGTTTCTTCTAGTGAACATCCGTAGCACCAAGAAACCAAGAAACCAAACTACAAAGGATGCAGAGTTTCTTCAGTACAAGAACTGAGTACTTTGAAAGTGCTGTATTTACATAGGTGAATGACACCTTTGTCTTCCCTCCAGGAATTCACAATCTATTCAAGGAAAACAAAATGTAAAAAGGGCGGAATGTGAACATGCCGGAAGACCTGCTTTATTCATTCTCCTATGAACTGTGTTTATTTGATGTGTTTATTTGATGGCCAATATTGCTTTAAGTGCTGGGTATGGAGGGACAGAAAAGGCAGATGTGGTTTCATGACTGTCCCATTCCAATGGAGCAAACACCTTAAAAGGGAACTCTGGTTGGCTGGAGAGATGGCTCCCTGAGGACCTGAATTCAGTTCTCAGCTGTATGTCTGTGTTAAATTGCTGTGAAGAGACACCATGGCCATGGCAACTCTTATAGAAAAGAAACCATTTCATTGGGGCCTGCTTACAGTTTCAGAGGTTTAGTTCATTGTCATCATGGTCAGGAACATAGCAGCAGGCAGGCAGACATGGTGCTAGAGAAAGTAGCTGAGAGTTCTACAACTGGATCTACAGGCAGCAGGAAGAGAGATGCTGGGCTTGGAATGGGCATTTTGGAACTTCAAGGAGCACTGCCCCCCAACCCTTCCCCATAATACACTTCCTCCAACAAGGCCACACCTCCTAACCCTTTCAAATAGGTCCACTCCCTGGTGGCCAACTATTCTCATCTATGAGCCTGTGGTGGGCAATCTCGTTCAAACCATCACACCAGCACAGCCCACACTGCAAGTAAATCCAGGCCCAGGGGAGCCAATGCCTCTGTCTTCCCAGGGTACCTGCATTCATGTACTCTCACACATACCCACTTAAAAATAAAAATAGATATTAGTAAACAACCCCCCTATCTTCCATGCTGACAGTATAATGCTTCCTCAATAACTTAAAGATAGAAACCAAACTAGGCTCCAGACATTGCATTTCCAGAGAACCAAAGGATCAAAAGCGGGGATTCAAAAGGAGATCTGTGCACTAATGTTCATTGCAGCAGCATTAGGCAGGGTAGTTCAGAGGCAGAATCTACTGTCTATTAACACATGAACTGGCAAATAAAATGTGGTATGTTCACACAAGGGGATATTGTGGAACTGACTTAAAAAGGTAGCGCTGTAGATGGAGGCCAAGACCTCACACAGGCTAGGCAAGTACTCTCCACAGAGCTGCGCCCGCAACCCTTTTATTAAGTTTTATCTTGATGCAGAGTCACACTGAGCTGCCCAGAATGGCACTGAATTTACCTTCTGCTCACCTTCGTCCCCCTGGGTCGCTGGGATTGCAGATGTGCACATCTGTGTCCATCCCTTGCAAGCCCACTCTCACGTTCTCCCCAAAACTATATGTAAGTTACAAGCAAGATCCCGATCTTGTCTCAGTCCAGTGTCTTTTTCAGATTTCCCATTTTATGTGTACGTCTGTGTATGTGTGTGTTCGTGCACGTGAAGCATGCTCTGCGCCACTCACCACTGTAGGTTTGTGTACCTTCAGTGGGGATGCTTACATTTCCAGCGCTGTGACCATCTTAAGTTGCCCATTCACCAAGCACCCCCACCTCCTTCACCATGCTCCCGTCCCATTCCTGTCTTATAGCAGCTGCTAACAAATATGCCCTCTGCTTCTAAAACCTTGTCCTTGAAAACTGTTCCGTAAATGGATGCATGCAGCTTATCCTTCTCAGTTATGCCATTGCATTCACTAGACCCGACAGAGCCCATCTCTGTTATTTGGCTTTTGCTAATAGCTTTGCCGTCTCACTCTTTTCTCTTTGCCTTTTGTCCCTGTCTGGGGAAGCTGATAAGAAAGCCCAGGTTTTTCTTCCTCAGCCACATTGAGCCCCAGCCCCAGTCCCTAACCACAATAAAAAACCCCAAGCCATTTCCTTTTCCTGATTCTCAAGCCATTTTGGGGTTTTCTAGAGAAACCTGCCTAGCTGTCTGCCGAGAATGTCATTAGGTGAGCAATATAAACCCTGTTCCTTCCTGACAGAACGAGGCATCACCAAGCATGGGCATTTGAGCCAGCCTTCATGTGGGAGGCCACCCTACCTTCAGTAGGATAGCCGCAGGCAGCCTGGCTCCCTGAACTCTCATCTCCGCTGTGGCACATTTCAGTTGCTGAGTGGATTCCATGCCATGCTTAACTGTTTGCCTGCTGAAGGGCAAGCTCATTTGTTATAATTTTTAGCTTTTGCAATCAAAGCTACCGTGAGTTTCAAGCACAGATTTTTGTTTTGTTTTGTTGCTGTTTTTGAGACAGGGTTTCTCTGTGTAGCCTTGGCTGGCCTGGGCTCACTTTGTAAACCAAGCTGGCCTCAGACTCAGAAATCTGTCTGCCTCTGCCTCCCTGAGTGCTGGGATTACAGATGTGCACCACCATGCCTGGTTAAACACAGGTCTTTATAAGAACATAGGTTTTCATTTCTCTGGAACAAATTGGTAAGGGCACAATTTCTATATCACACAGAATATGCACCCAATTCTGTGCCTTTTAGAAAATTACATTTGTCTATTGGTTGGTTGATTGGTTGGTTGGTTGGTTGGTTGGCTGTAGAGGAATTTTAATTCAGAACATGGCTGTCCTGGCAAGAGATCACATCCAAAGACCTTCTAGTTAAGTGTGATCTGGCTGGAATATAAACATGCCTTCAATCCTGGAGACAGAGGCAAGCAGATCTGAATTCAAGGCCAGCCTGGTAAAAATCAAGGTTCCAATAAAGAAAAGCTTAGGTCCAGGCATGGTGGTCCACGCCTTTAATCCCAAACAATGAAAGTAAAGTCAGTTTGTAGAAGGAAACACACGTTTGAAAGTGATGTCTAATTGAGTGCAGAAAATGAAAGTGACAGAATAGGATACAAGAAGAGAGAGTAAAGGGAAGATACTTAAGCGGAAATGCAGAGAGAGGAGGTAGTTTTACTGGGAGAGCTTTACAGAGAGAGGTTGAAGGCAGAACAAGCCAGAGAATGAGAAGGAGCCAGAAGATTAGAACAGATTGCTGGCATTTGTTTGAGGAGAAGCAGAGCAATTCAGAGGCCAAGAAAAAAGCCAGACTGAATAAGTCAGCTGGGAGAAGAGTTTGAGCCAGAACAGCTGAGTTGAACCAGCCAGCCATGAGCTCAGAAAGAACTAGAAAGGTTGAGCTTATTAAGCAATAAGTCTCAGACGCCAAAAACATTCTAGGTCTAGGTTAGATTGTACATAGACCAGAAGCTTCCAGGAGTAGACCTAGCAGATAGAGGCAGTAAGCCTCTGAGACAACAGCTGAAACAGGTGAATAAAAATTCCTTTTTAGAAAAAAAAATTCCTTTTATACACCTGCTTCTGCCTCCCAAGTGCTGGCATTGAAGGCATATTCCACAGTGACTGTCTAAGAATTGAAATTTTAATTGCACTTAATTGATTTGCAGTTAATAGCCGCTATTGTAATGGACAGTGCGTCTCAGGATGGAGACTGCACACAGCCATTTGTAGACGCTTCTTGTCTTTTGGTTCTCTGGTCACCTAGAATACATCTGTCTTCCCTTATCGAAACACTTCACATCTCTTCTTAAGAACATTTTCTACCATTTCTATGATGATATTAATTTCCAAAAGATAAGAATCTTAAATACACTCTGTTTGCCCCACCACCTAGTCGTCAAACTACTTAGTTGTCAAGGGGTCGGCTACCTCCATTAAACTGAGCAGAAAAATAGACAGGACAAGCACCAGTTAATATTTGAAAACGTTGCCACATTACAGCGACGTGGTGTTAGTGTGTGCTACCTCTTTATAGACACTTGTCAAGAGCTTTCGTCTGGAGTGACAATAGCACTCTGTGGTTTACCAAAACATGGGCTACCTTACCATGGCTGGATATGTTGCTTCATCGCTCTGGAGGCAGTTGGCAACAGCTTGAGCAAGTGACTTGGTGGGACCTGGGGATGGGTCACGCTTTGTTCTGTCGGATGCTCTGTAGGATGGATGGATTGTGTTTTACAAATATGGTTTTGTCTTGGCCAAGAACAGAGCCTCAGATGACTTCTTTCTTGGTCATGTTTTCAAGCATGCACAGATAACTATCCAAAGGAATAATTTGTACAATATTGCTATGCCAGTATATTATCAGAGTATATTAGTTAGAGATTAATTACTTGATTTGTTAATTAGAAAGCAATTGCTTGTTAGTTAGCTCTTCATCTACCAATAGAAGAACATGACCTTTGAGGCTCATTAGCATTCTAAATTGCAGAGTGGGCAATGGGAAAACAGTAATAGAGGAAAACGAATGCCTTGCTAGGCTGAGCTCAATACTCCAACAACTGCCTTATCAGATACACAAACTTCTACATTGTCTGGTCTTTTCTTTTTTTGCAAACAGTGAAACCATGTTTTGGTTGAATTAGCAGCTGTTATGGTTGATTTCTAGGCCACACTCTACTCTAATCCAGGATGAAAGAGATGAATGATTTGAAAGCATTCCATATATATCTGGCTCCTCCAGCTTCAGCCTTCTTGTTTTTTGTTTTTTTTTTTAATTTTAATTTAATTTACTTTAATTTTTTTGCTTTCTTCTAGTTGATGTTGGTCCCATAGCCTCTTCTTGCTTTCTGGGTGCTGAGAAGTCTGTGTGTTTCTTCTCTTGATTACAATTTCTTCCCCATGAGAGACATGTTATAAGTAAATGTATCGCCATTGGTTTGTAATGTCTTTCTGCTACCATTTAAGCATCCTCTCGGTAGTCCTATATCTAGTGCCTTGGTCCTCAGTAGAAGGTACCACTCCTGTGTTCCTTTCTTAGACTTAGGGAAAACACTTGCCATCCCCTGGCCTACAACTTGGCTCCTTCCATCTAAAGCCTTAGATGGTGGCCTTCAGATACCCCAGCAGGTTTTGGTGTACCCCACTGTTATTTTCCAAGTACTCTTGGTAACTTTATTTTAGATTATTCCACGTTTCTGGGATTTTGCCCTTAGGCGATCATATTAGGGTATACTAATTCTACAAAATAATTAGCTTGTTATGACATTTTTGTGGATGTAAAGATGCATTTTGATCATACTCCTCCCCTCTGCCATTATTTTCTCATCCCAGCTCCCTCCTCTCTCTGGTTCCTTTTCACTTCTCAGTCAGTCCCCATTCTATTTTCATGTCTTTCTTTTTTTTTTTTTAAATCTAGATTGCATGTATGGAAGACAACATGGAATATTAGCTTTTCTGAGTCATAGTTGATAACTTATTTTTGTGGAGGGATTTTGCTGCTCACCTGCTCTAGCTCTTAAATAAACGACACAGACTTATTATATTTATTAATACACTTTAATCTCAATAACTGGGCAGATAAGCATTTATGCTAATCCTCTAAGCTGGTCTTGTTACTTTTCAGCCATACACCCCCAAGTTACCTGCTATAGGTCATCTCTGGGCTGCCTCTCCCCATTAGGCCAATTCCTCTGGGCTACATCCTTTCTCTCTCCTTCCTTTCTCTCCCAAACCTGAGACCCCAAACCTGGGAATGGAAGCATTGCCTACCTCTCTTCTGCCCAGTTACAGGCTGTCCAGCGTTTTGTTTTTTTTTAATTAACGAATAAGAGATAACTGAGGAGTAAAGTTTACACAATATTGCTCAGAGTATGTGACAATGCACTTATCTGGATTGCAACCAGATCTCAGGGCCCAGAATTCAACATTTGTGTACCTAGAGCACTAGACCAACCCCCAGCACTGAGTCTTGCTTATTCTGCTTAACATAAATGATCTTCTTTCCTTCCATCTTCTTGAAAATGAGATAATTTTATTCTTACTTATAGATGACTAAAACTCCCGTTTTATATGCATACCACATTTTCTTTTTCTGCCCTTTTGTTGGTATGTGGGCTGATTGTACATCTTGGCGAACGTGAATAATGTAATAAACACAGATGTGTAGGGATCTCTGTGGTATGCTGACCTAATCCCTTTGGGAATATTCCCAGGCACATTATATCTGTATCATGATTGTGGTGGTCTGAGCTAACTGTCAACTTGACAAATCTAGTGTCCCTCTCATCAGTTATCGCAACCAATGTGGGAAGACATACCCACTGTGGGTGGTGCTACTCCCTGAGCAGAGAATCCTGAAGTGTGTGAGAGTGAAGAGATCCAGTGAGCACTTGTATGCATGCGTTAACTCACTTCTTATTGCTCTTGACTGTGGATGGAGTGTAACTGCTAGCTTTGCTTTTCCGCCATGTTGACTTCCCCACAAAGATGGACTGCAACCTGGGACTGTGAGCCAAATAAACCTATTCTCACTTAAGCTGCTTTTGTCAGGGGATTTTATCACAGCAGTCAGAAATGAAACAAAAACAGAAGTAATTTTACTTTGAGCTTTCTGAGGAATTTTCATGCTGATTTCATAGCTGTTGTATTGATTTCTTTACCCACCGAGATTTTTTTTTTTCTGTATTTGGCTTATTTTTTGTTTGTTTGTTTCTTTTTTTTAAAAAATTGTATTACTTGTTTGTAAATTTCACACATGCATACAATGCATTTGATTATATTCTCCCTTACTCCTCACATGTTTATCTCCCCAACTTTATGCCTTCTTTAAAAAAAATAACTGAGTGTTTTTTGTGCTATCCATATATACAGGGGTGTGGGCCTATCCACTGGAGTATTGCTGGCAATGTACCGGGGACCAAACCCTAAAAGTAAACTGACTTTCCTTCCCCTGCAGCAATCAACTGTTCAGGAGCTCCTCCGCTAGGGGTGTGAGCTCATAATCCCCACCTCCAGGCGGGATTGCTAACTGGCTTGATCTTGTGAAGGTCTTGTGCAGACAACCACAGCTGTGAATTCAGGACCGCAGCCATTCGGTCATGTCCAGAAGACTCTATTTCACCCTAGTCCCTCCTGACATGTGGTTCTCATACAGTTCCACCCCCTTTTCTTGACATTGTTTTCTGGCTGCGTATTCCACAGTCTTTGACCAGTTGTGAGTCTCTGTATTAACTGCCATCCACCGCCAACCAGCAATTCATAAGAGGCTCACACCTCTCCTCACCAACATCTGTTGTTGTCTTTAAGATAGCACCACTTTGAGTAGAGTGAGATGAAACTCAGTACAGTTTTGATTTGTATTTCTCTGATGACTAAGGATCTTGAATTTTGAAGTGGCTTGTGTTTGTTACTGTTTTATGTTTTGTGAGGTTGGTAAGGGTCTTGCTATGTAGACCAGGCTGGGCTTGGACTCAGAATCTTTCTGTCTTAAGCTCTGAGAGTATGTGATATTATATGAGTTAGACTTTTTTTCATGTGCTTGTTGACCATTTGTAGCCATTTTGAGAACTGTCCAATTTCATTTGATTATTTATTGATGGCATTACTTGTTCTTTTGGTGTTTGACCTTTTGAGTTCTTTATGTGTTCTAGATCTATGCCTTGTTGGTGAATAACTGGCAAAGATTTTTGCCCCTTTTGTAGGTCACACCTATATTATGCAAGGGAGCTGGGATTTTTAAATATGGACTTCTATTGGCAAGTGTTTGCATTTGGCATGAGTGTCAGAAAAATAAAAAGCCTGATTGATTTCAAAGCTTCAAGAAGCATATTGATCTTTGCAACCATAGGTCCCTCTTCATTCTTCAGTGTACTGGAAGCCTTAGCAAAGATGCTCTGTTACAGTTGTTTTTACCAGAGGCAGACACTGACTGTGCAGATGTCAATAGGAAGTAGCCTGAAGTTATATTCTAAATGCACTGATACTCCCTAACCATCCCTCAGTTCCCGCCTCCACTCAGGTACTGGATTCCTCAACTTGAATTCAGTCTATTATCAAAGCTCTTTTCTCTTCCATTCCTCCTTTCACCTCCACATTAAAGTAATCAGTTTTGGTTGTTTGAATGGGAAGTCTCCCATATAATTAGGCATTTGAATAATTGGTCTCTAGTTACTGGCCCTTTTTGGATAGGTTTAAGAGATACACAGCCTCGCTGGAGGAAGTATGTCATTAGGCATGGGCTTTGTGGTTTCAAAAGCTATCCACCATTTCTAGGTCATCTGGGGGGGATGTGTCTCCACTGAAGATCCTGTAGGGGGCCTAATGGAGTTATACTAGCAAAAGAGCTGCTTCTCCTGGGGGCAAAATTCACAAAGGTGCTGGCGTCCAGCTGTTCTGACCAAAGTGGTGGAAGGCCGCACCAGGCGTCAACTGGTGGTTATGGTTCTGAAGGGCATAAAGCTGAAATAGAACAGAATAACGAATTAGCTGAGCGCTGAAGTTTTCAGTTGTGCGCTTGGTTCTGGGATTGGGAATGGAAAACCGTGGCCTGCTTGAGACAGAAAGTGACTGGCACGTGGTGAGGCCGCTGGTAAGCCAATGTCGTTTTCCTTTGGCGGGGTTTCAGAAGACTCAAAGCGGTTCCCAACCTGTGGGTTGTGACCTCTTTGGGGTCACATATCAGACATCCTGCATATCAGATATTTACATTACAAGTCATAACAATAGCAAAATTATAGTTATAAAGAAACAATGCAATAATTTTATGGTTGTGGGTCAGCCCAACATGAGGAACTGTGTTAAAGTGTTGCAGCATTAGGAAGGTTAAGAACCACTGCTCTAGACTATTAAAGGTTTAAGGGAAGATTTGTGTTACAAACTGTGATGGGAGAGATCTGTAGCTATCATGAGATAAAGTCCTACTTGTAGAATGAAGATCTTATTTAAGAATTGAAACTAAGGAAAATTGCTGGTAAACATTTAAAAGGGGGGCTGGGAGAAACGTCTCGCTGGTTAAGAGCATCTGCCACTCTTCCAGAGGACCTGAGTTCAACACCCACATCAGGCAGCTCACAAGTGTTTGCGCCTCCAGCACGAGGAGAGCGGAGCCTCTGCCCTCTGAGGGAACCTGTACTCCTGTGCACACACCCACATGCAAATATACCCAATCATACATACTTAAAATTAATAAAAACAAATCTTGAAAAAATGTAAAGGGCCTAGACACTGGGATAGAATTACCTGAGTATCCCTGCTCTGTCCTGGGCGCTGTCTTACACACATTTTTAATCTTTATAATAACCACCTATGCGAGGGTGCAATAGGCAGTTTTATTTTTGCAGATGAGAACACGGGAGTCAAAGAGATTAAGTTTCTTTCTCACTCCTACATGCTCTCTCATTCCTCTCGCTCTCTCTCCATATTTCTCAAGTAACTGCTTCGGTTTGGTGTCAAAGACCTTTAACCCAAGTGATTTTTAGTTTGATCTATTGGAGCGTCAGCTAGAACTCACTGAAAAACAATAATTTCTTCTTAGAGTTTGTATCCAATACTCCTGTCACATGCCCTCAGTCTCCCCAGCCAAACTATCACCCCATACTTCGAGGTTGCTGTCCATACTGTGTCCCTTCGTTGATTGTCTAGGAAATATTCCCATCCCCCTTTTACAACTCAGCTGGGGCTGTCTCTGAGAGCATATTCTGTCCTTGTCCTCTTGCTTCTTAGTCTGAGAGAATTAGGCCCGCCTCCCCCGCGCTCTAGTATCCCTGTGTGTAATTCTCTTAGAAGCGTTATTGCACAATTTCACAATTTGTGCTTTGCTCTGATGGTTTACTAATACGTATTTAGTTATCAAACGCCATCTGGACAAGCAGCACCTGTCCTGCATGTTTTGCTTATAACCCATTACACATCTTTATAGCATGGATGCTTATTGTCCTGGCTTAATAATTTTCCCGTGGGTATCATTTGTGTACGCCACCTCAGCTGTAAGTCACAGTTTGTGACCCACTAGAACGGGTAGAACTGAATGTTGTATTTGTGGAATCACTGCAAGTGGAAGGCATCTATGAGATGGAGTCTAAGTGCTGAAATGCCAGCCTTTTGGAGGATAGGACACAGCACGCCTGAAGCCAGAAAACATGACCCGTGACTGTCACACTCCTGGTATGCTATCACTCCCCAGAGCCTATGCCAACAAGAGCAGCCTCCACGGAACATAACCATAAACCCACATCATTTCCTGAACCTCTGAAAACTGCAGCTGGGCCACTTGCTCTGCCCTGGAGCGTTCGTGTCAAATGCAAACTCCTCATTGAATTCAGGCCTATTACGCTGGCACCTGATCTTATAGGGCCCAGCTGTCTATATGTTTAACAAGTTTTCTAGGTAGTTTTTAGCTAGTTAATAACAAATGAATTGGGAAGGGGCATATAGAAAAACTGCAATCACATAACCATTCACACTGACTATGAAAACATGTTTCGACTGTAGAAATGTGAAAACACAGTGGGAATGTGCACTCTAGAGTCAAGGCAAAACAGTATCACATCTTTCTAGAAAACACATTCCTAATTTAGCCAGGCCCTGGCTGCCCCAAGCAAAATGTGGGGATCTCTTTCTGTTCTGGGATAAGCCAGTTGTGCTGGTTTTTATCTCTCAGTCTCAGACTTAAGCCCATCTTCCCAAGTTCCTTAAAGACTAACATGATCTCTTCTTATGGAGAGCTAAATACTGAGGCCTAGAATGAGAATAAAGGATCCCACCAAGGCACCCTTTGAAGAAATTCAGTGACGAGAACAAACCGCTCTGCTTTCTATCAATGGACTCAGAGAGTCATGGGCTTCTTTTCCACCCACTCCAGCTCTGAGCCTTCTCACAGATGAATCCCTGACCCAGACAATTGCTTTCCTTTAAAGCCCATAAAGGCTTGATGAACAAAGCCACTTGGAGTTCCCAGTGCAGATAAATTTGTCACTAGTGGCTCTTACATCTCCTGTTCAGTTCTCTGGAAAATAGCAAGGCAAACAGGCTTTTTGGCACTTTTTCTAGAAAATGTTTCCTTAAAAAACAAAACAAAACAAAACAAAACAAAACAGGATAGGTGCAATAAACTTCTTCACAGGCAAAGCTGTTCTGTTATTCTTCTGGCCAGTCACTAGCTTCCTGAGGAGTCCCATGCATACAAAGATTCTGAGGGTGGGGAGGTGGGTCTTGGGGGCAAAGAAAATAGGCTTCCTTCTCTCAGAAGTTCTAGTCTAGGGGACAAAAGTACACCATGACACACCACAGGGAAACTCAAGATGTTCGTTCATCATTCCCAGTTTTACTGTGAATAGCTGTGACCTGCAGTTGGGTAGAGACCACCCTGGGGGAAATGGCAGAGGAGAGACCTCATCCAGGGACGTGGAGGACTGTGGGTATCACTTCAGGATCCAGGATCCAGGCAGCAATGAGAGGAATGTGGTCCAGCAGGGCAGGTAGCAGCAGAGGGCAGCTGGCTGGACGGTTCTCTTTGCAATTACTCTCTAGACCTTCTTTACCTCTCATGGAGTAAAGTGTAGCCATCCTACACTTCACCTGCTGAGACCAGCTTCTCTCTCTGGCTGCTCAAACGGGTCCATTAAAACTGCTTCTTCACGTGAGGCTGAAAATAAAATAATGCATAACGCTTGGTGCTTGTAGACATTGAATAAATGGGCAGTTACTCTCTGGCACAGAATGAATGGGTGTAAGTCTGGTGAGAGACGGAATCGAGGTCACTCGTAACAGGAGCGGGAATCGCCAATGTTTAAAATTTGCACTGCTCCTCCAGGAGATTCATTCATAGTACCATATGGGGACTTTTGTGAATGGAATGCATCAGGGGAAACACCTTCACTAATAATTTAGAATGTGTGCTAGAGATAATAAGCAAAAAAACCAAAATTAAACAAAACAAAAAAAGCAAAAAACAAACAAACAAACAAAACAAAACAAAAAAACATGCATGTTAGTGGCTGTCAAAGAAAAAGACAGTTTGTATAACCCCCTCTATAAGGAAAGCATAACTAAATCAAATTTAATGTCTAAAGTGTGAAACATCTCTTAACTTGGAACACGTTGGTGCACTGTCAATCACTGCGCAGGCTCTGACCTCGAGTAGAAAAAGTGCCCAGGCCCAGACAAGTTTCAATTAATTGGGTGATAATGGCAAATGACCTCAAACTTTGCAAGAAAAACACATGAGGGGGGAGTGGAGATGAAAGGCCACCCTAAAGGATCTATAATTGTCTATATTGTTGTTGCTTATGGACGTGATTTCTAACGTTAGCCATCAAAATTAAGCCAGTTCTCCTATGATGAGTGCTTTTATGTGTTGAGGTACTTTGCAGAACTAGTGATTTCTTTTTTCCTGGATAAAGAGCAGTAGAAAGTTTTGTCCTTCATTCATCCTCACCTGTTTCACAGAGTGGGGAACTTTCAGTCAGGGAAGCCGTTGTCACATTTGATGAATTAGCCAGGGTGTATTTGCCGAGTAGTTATTGGCTGGTATAGGTAGAAGAAACGTTGGGGATGTAGTTGGGCTAGTGTCAGCGCAGCTGACCTCACCACTTAGCCTAGAGCTTTGGGAAGGATCACAGTTACCAGAACTAAAGAGGCTCACAGGAAAGAAGCTGCAGAGAGAGAGAGAGAGAGAGAGAGAGAGAGAGAGAGAGAGAGAGACTTAAACTTCAGCCAGCAACCCCAGTCGACTCTATGGTAAAGGAGTCAGGGGTATAAACATACTGATACCATTTGCTCTTTCCCTGTGGCCAAATGAATCCAGAGGGAAAAGGTAGGGGAGTAGCCCACTGCTTTAGCTCGATGTTTCTTTCTGCCCATCTGTCTCTAGAGACCCTAAGACCCAGACACTGACCTTGCTCATTGATTTGCAGACATCATATCTAGAGAACCTGACCCTAACCTGGACCTTCATTCAGTCCGGTGAGTGGCTTTGTGTTCTTTCCAGCATAAAATCACAGAGACCCTTTTCTTGAATCTAGGGAGTTGGGTTTCTACTATTTGTGTCCTTAAAACCTGGCTAACACTAAGTAGAGCTAGAAGGCATTTATTTGTGGAAATGTTGACCTAGTGACATCAGCATGGGAAAAATATTTTAAATGTCATTCTTAGTTGAGACTTGAGCTTAGTTTTCTAAAATAGCAGTTAGCTGCTCTCTGTAGTATATGGGTCCACCCTTGGAGAGTTCGTGGTGGCGGGGAAAGGGACACAGTATCCTGTGTTAGGGATCAGCAAGCTGTCATTATGTGACTTAACAGGGTCAATTAGGAAGAAATCAAGAACAATGCCACTGTTCTCCAAAAAAAGAAAAAAAAGACAGGCTGTGCAGGTATCAGAGAAGGGTTAGTAACTGAGCCCTCTGGCTGCTCATTAAGCCGTCCTCCTCATTCCTGATGAGATGGGTGGGCTGAAGCCAGAATGCTTGGAAGACAAGAGCTGCTTAGTGTGGTCTCTAATAAAATGCCTTGACTATGTTGCCTCAGAGGCTGTAGACAGGCTACTGTGCTAAATTATTCATCCTGACTTTTACTGGGTACCTTCCTCCCATTTCAATTACTTGGGATTTTTATAGAAAATTGGCTGTGGGAATTTGACCCTTCCAACTGCCTGGTAATAATCTGGCTTGAATAGCAAACACAGCATGGGTTGGTTCTGGGGCAAGCCAGAGCATTCTCAGAAGAATTTGAGAGGGGCTGCCCCAGGCTGCATAGACAGCTAAAAATCTGTCTCAAAAAAAAAAAAAAGGTGTTCTATTTGTGAGAATTTGTGCTATTTATGTTGTAGTGGGAAAAGCTAGAAATATCACTCATACCAAGATTTCATGGCAATTTGTTTAAAATAGCAGTCAGCCTTGTTATAAATGCTTTGACCACCAACTGGTGGGCCTACAAAGGCCCTGTTGATCATCTGTATCAAAATATAAATACATATTTTTTGAAGGAAGTTCTGGTGACCCAGCATTTACCTTGTGCGTGTCTAGTTTGAGCCACCGGAGCGCTAGGATGACAGATGGAAAAGTGTGCTGTGTATATGAATAATGGTTATATGCCCAGCAGACACGTTCTTGGTTCAAGGTACATTGTTCCATTTACATGAATTATTTCATGGAATGTTGACAATCATTCAGAAAGTAAATAGCTACAAGAATCCAAATTTGCAAATGAGAAAACAAGTTCTGAGGGAATCAATGACTTTGGGAATTTACACAACTTGTAAATGGTGATCTAATTTCACAGTCTGATTCTTCATTGCAACTGTGATACATAGTTTTTAAAATGTTTAAGAGAGAGAGAGAGAACTTGTAGGAGTTGGTTCATTTCTCCATCTTGTGGGTCCTGGGGCTTGAACTCAGGCTTGGCAGCAGGCGCCTTTACCAGCTGACCATTTCTCTGACTTCTGCAGATTATACTGCTTTAAAGTTAAGCTCTGTTTGAAGGAGATAGGAATAAATAAATGCATCCCAATCCTCTAGTTCAACCTCTAATTGGAATCTTGATTGTCTCCCTACAGGACTTTGTGTTAAAGGCTTAGTCCCTAGTCTGTGGTACTGTTGGAAGGCAGTGGACTCTTGCCTAGCACAGGTTAGACAATGGAGGACATGCCCTTGAAGGAGACATTGAGAGTGCAGCCTCTTTCTCTTTATTTGTCTTCAGACTCCATAATACATGCCATGAGGGAAAAATCCCTCACCACAGGCTCACAGCAACAGGGGCTGTTGATCATGTGACACAGAATAAACCTCCGGAGCTATGAGCTGAAAGAAATTTTTTTCTATTTTTGAATTGAGTATTTTCAGGTGTTTCGTTATGGTAATGCAAAGTTGGCTAACAGAGTCGGTTGACATCCCATCGTCCATGCCAATAATTTTCTTTGTTAATGCCGATAGTATCCACACCGGTAAGAGCATTGCCTTTAGTTCTCCCGCTCCAAGCCCACTACGTTACGCTCCACATTGTGGTCTCAGTCTTACTTTATTTATATCTAGTAGATAATTTCCTAGTAGGTGACTTGGGGGGGGGGGTATCTAAATTTGATGCTCAGGTTACATTCACCCTGAAGGCATAAGTGCTTTGTTTGAAGTTAGTTAGGTGGAGGATAAAGGGCCAACATCTGAGGAAGAGCCAATAGAATTTTTGGATGTGTTTCTTTTTGTCGCTGTTGTGGTTTTTCTAAACACCCTACAACACATGCCGTCCGCCGTGGAGGTGAAGTATTGAAATACGACGGGGGCCTTTGTGTGGCTCTCCATAAGTAATGAATAGCTGTAGTGTCACCATACATTGCTCACTGAAGGAATGGCTGGGACAAGAGCTCAGTGTTGTGCCCAGATTGTGGGGACCCCAAAAGACCACCAAGGATCTGATTCCGATAGTCGTTTATTCCAGCGTGGGCTTGAATAATCCGTCACTGAAGCGGCGGATCAGGATTGAGAGCGCCAAGCTCCAAATCAGCAGGGTTTTTATTGCGGTTACAGCGAGGTTTGGGAATTTCAGCTTGGCGGTTCTATGATTGATTGACACTTAGCAAATATCTGGTTGATAAAACCAATTGATTGTGTTCGGCAGGCCAAACCGTCATTGTTTTACTGAAGCTATTGTACAGAACACCTGGGTAAACTCCAGATATTCATTGATTAGCCGTTGCTAGGGGTGATGGATAAATATTACCAGAGGTGAGTGGTCAAAGCATATTTTTGTGGGTTTTTCTACTTTTTTTTTTGAAACTAGAGTTCAAGCCTAGACGGAGTTTCAGAAATGGGGTTACACAGACCTCATAGTCTAAGAGAAAGGCAGGCAGGGAGGGACAGGTAGCCCAGCTAAGATCTGCAGTGAGGTAACAGTTGATCTCTAAGGTGACAGGCGGGACCTAGAAGAGAGCGCACGCAGATGACAAGAGAAAGTGGTGCTCTTTGTTCATGGCACATGCCATCTCTGTCCCTACACTCAGTCATACATCCAAGAGTTCCTCAACAGTTCAGCGAGATCCCAGGAGCCATCTTAAGACTGCCAAAACTTGAATGTGGTGGGGAGTTTGAGCCAGATAAATATTGTCATATTGCTATTTAGTGAGTTCTTGATGTCCTGCCTGGAAAAACACAGACAAGTCCAAATTAAGCGGGGGAGGGGGGAATCCCTCATTTTTAGCTTTTGAAGATTTGAAGGAGAAATACGCAAAGACGGATAAGGTTCCCTCCAAACTGAGCCTCGGGTGGGGCTGGCTCTCCAGATCTCCTCGGAGGCAACGTTCTTCCTCTTCGGGCCTGCAACATTCAGAACCAACCTCTTCACTAATGAATAGAAGAGAAAAATCCTTTCACCTAAGCTGTGAGTAAGCAGATCTTCAGAAATGTGCCCACTTCACTCTGAAGAGTGTGACGAGAAAGGATCACAGTTTTCTAGAAGATCACCGGCAGCCAGTAGCCCACTGAGGAAGTGCTAACCTGAAAACACACGCGACTCACTAATAGAATCCACAGGTCACTCAGCATCTCACTAAATCAAACCAACCTGAAGATAAGGTCAAATGCTAGTTGGATTCTGTCTATCAAATGCTACAATATAGAATAGCTACAAAGACGAACACACGCTCTGTGGTCCTCAGTAATGCTGTCCATGTGAGCACGTTTTTTGGATTTCAAGTTATTTCCCACTTCTCTATTTTTTGGCTCACCATCATTCATTTGGAAAGACTTGGGCTCTGGTGGGATGTTGTTAACCCAAATACTCCCCAGAGCCTTGCATTTCCTTGTGTACTTACCACCAGCAAGGCTTGATAAATGGATACAACAGAAGTGAAGAAAACAGAAACCCAGGCCTCTGTTCTGTATACCCTGGAGCACCTGGGGCAATGCAGAGTCTACACCTTCCTTACTTTACTGCTTTGGGGATGTTTTGAAGAGAAATTTTCTTTATAACCTCAAGGCCAAAGCTTTAGAATTGAACTGCAAATGCATGATGCCGTGGCAAGAGGTTCATGGATATTTTAACCACTTCTTAGGCCATTGAACTTCCTGTTTCATCGATCAGAGAAGAGAAACTGTCTTTGTCCACAGGGGAATTACAAGGTTTTTCCAGTAATAGGAACCAACAATCCAGAGTAGGTGGGTCTGGGGTCTACAGAAACAGAATAGTTCCTCTTGATCTCAGTCTAAGAAGTACCCCTGTCAGGAGCTAAATAGGAGACAAAACCACTATCTGAATTGGATTTCTACCCCTTAGGGCCCAGTGTTGCTTTACAAAGGGCCACAGGAAGCCTGCAATAGGCTTTACAGAAAGCAGAGACATGGTTGTAATGAGGCTTTATCCCCAAGGAAGCATAGCTTGGCCAATGGTCTGGTTTCTATGTGAGTACAGCCCTGGGTTAAGCTCATAGGCTGGGTAGGAGCGTGTCCTGGGGTTTCCATTTCCACTTGTCCCCTCAAGTGCTCCCCCTTTCATGAACTAATCGAAGCCATGGTGGCTACCAGCTGTGTGGAATGGATTTTTCATTCTGTATGTCATGTCTATGCGCAGGTTTCTAGGGCCAGAAGAAGTCTAGTTATCATTTCATCCAGATCCTAAGTTCTGTTGCCTAACTATAAACAAACAAACAAACAAACAAAAGAATCAACAGCAGCTGCTTATTAGTCATTGACTCGGAGATGAATTTCATGGGTAACAAGTCAAGGATACGTGCTGTGTCTTCTTCGCCATGACATTGTGCTGTCTGTATGTTTTCATATGGAATTACAACATTGGAAAAATTGGAAAAAGATCCTCCAAGGGGAGGCAATTCATGAGAGGTTTGATTAGGGACTGTCCGTCAGCTTGGACTCTTCAGTGTTTCTTACCTCGTCTCTACCTGTTTACTGTCTAAACATCACTGCCTTAGCGTGACTGTTACCATATGTAGTGTGACCTATAGCTGTGGCTGCATCTGGGCCTCCAATCCCTCCTTCAAGCGGCTGCTCCAGGGAAAATGACAGCACAAGCCTAAACAGGCCCTTCCCCTGCAGGGACAGTGCCCATGTTGGTTCCTGCCCACTGAGCCACAGTCCTTCAGTCTGACAGCACAGACACCGCACAGTTTGCAGGACAAGTCAGGTGTTTAGCAGCTAACGGGTCTGTGGGGAGGCCTGTGATGACCTGAGAAAGCTAGCCCAGAGGCTGTGGCAAAGCTTGCATTTATGTTCTCCCCATTCTCTCTATTCCATGCCAGTCCTCTGCACCTTTGACTCAACCTGTCCTCCCTCTGCTCTGGTGGTTATCTGTCTATCTAGAGATATGAATCTACGGGTTTGTGTCTCTTCCTGAGTTTATTTCATCAGCATACCTGGGTTGCCTACACCGGATGCTCCTTCAAACTCAGGAAGAGTCTTTAGTCTATCATGTCCAGCATGGCCGCGGGGGCTGGAGTCACCGCTTATTCAATGGTGGTAGTTTGCCTGAGTGCTTCTTTCATATGTCACTACTCACAAACCATTTTTTTAAAGGTAGTCACTTTTAAGGTTTTTCTTGTTGTTTTGTTTTTTGTTGCCCCCTTCACACCCCTGCTCCTGACTGGCTCTTGGGAAAATCTGGTCACGCTTAGTACCTTGGTGTCCTTGTCTCTCAGGACATCAGCATATGTATTTGTGGTTATAGTTTTCTACTCTCCTATCCTACAACAGGCTTGACCAAGGTAGGAAGCAAGAGACCCTTTGGATGTATACTCAGCGAGAGCAACGCTGCCTGGAGAAACCAAGACTTTACGTCTGTACTAGCCACACATTTAATAGTCAGATGAAAATGCCAGCTTCCATTTTCCCATGCTCTGAGATTTTATGCTGTTTGTGTAGCATATAGAGAGTATTTAAAGCTAATCACAACAGATGAAATTTGTGTCTCAGCTAAGGTTCCTATTGCAATGATAAAGCACCGTCAGAAAAAAGCAACTTGGGGAGGAATGGGTTTATTTCATCTTACATCTTGTAATTCATCATCTAGAGAACCAAAGACAGGAAATCCGGAAACTTGGAAGCAGGAATGGATACAGAGGCCATGGAAGAGTGCTACTTACTGGCTTGCTCCTTCTGGCTTGTTTTCTTACATACCCAAGGACCACCTCTCTAGGAGCGGCTCCACCACATTAACTACGGATCAAGAGAATGTCCCACTGGCTTCCCAACAGGCCAGTCTGATGGGAGAATTTTCTCAGTTGAGGATCCACCTTCTCAAATGGCTCTAGCTTGTGTGAAGTTAACAATAGAACCAAGCAGGTTCTATTATCTATATTATCTATAATAATATAACAGACCAAAGGACAATTGGATTTCAGTCACGGTCAAACCAACCATGACATGATTGTTACAAGCCACTCTGTGGGCTCCTGCTCTTGCCTCTAAGGAACCTTTTCCCTGCCAGGGAAGCCAGGGAATAATTCATTTAAAACATGGATTAATGGTTTATTATATATTTTCCACAGTAAAGAAGATATTGTTTTGCTATCTGAGTTACAGGAAACTTGACTCTCGAAACAGTCCATCCTCCTCATAGAGTAGAGCTAAAATATTAATACAAAGGAGATACTTACTGAAAATGAGATCTAGGATAGAATAGCTCCAAGGTCATGCCCATGCCATTTTATAGAAAATTAGATTGTCTTTTAAGAGCAAGTGAGCTGACATTTATTAAGTTCTTATCATATTAAAGTACATTTACAAGTACTATTTCACTTAACTGTTAAGGAAATGCCTTGTAGTTGAGGTATATCTTCACATTATAGGCATGAAGAGAAGGGAACTGAGGACCAGGGAGGTGGAGTCTAGGAATGACCAGCCAGAGTGAAGTGCAGAGAAGGGCTTCAAGTTCTAGTCACTTAACCCTTAGTCCATAGGACACTAGGCATCTTGGTATGTCCGTATCAGGAATCACCTCTGCAAATGGGTGGCTTGACAGATATGCCTCAACTTTGCTAAGCTCCATGAATTCCAAAGCCTGATCCACATGGGAGAATCGGTACCTTTTCCGCCAAAGGCAAATTTGCACCACCTGTATAGGATAGCTTTAGGTCTTAACAATAGGATAGAACATTGGCCTCTGTGTCTTGGGAAGAGGGAAAGCAGAGAGGGAGAGGCTTTGGATGGCCTGAAGCTACTCATCTTGAGAATTGGCCTTGTGTCTGACTTGTCAGGAAAAACACCATTTCTGGTCTGGATCTATCAACTCTACTGAAAGCAAAGTCCAAATTCTAACTTGTCCTTGAATTTGGGATCTTAGAGACTCTGGGAAGACACTTCAGCAACGTTTAGTACAGGAAGCAGAGCTCAGGCTACATTTTCACTGCTGGACAGTCAACACTGATTGCTTTCTAAGATCTTTTCTCCAATTGGTCAAAAATTCTATCACCTAAAAGGCAAAATTAATTTGAGAAAGCTACAGAAATCCAAGGCAAAACAAAACAACTCTTCTCCCTGAGGGTATTTGAACTTAGCTTCTGATGAAAATAAGGCCATTTCAGTAACATCATTGTTTCTCTTCTTGCTATCTCCTCTGGAGATAGTTCCGGGCTTATCCCTAGCCAAAACCAACAGCTGGACCTCCTTTGAAATTTTAAAAAGCCATGCTTTTATTTAGTGTTGAGAAATCTCCCGTAAGGAAGGTTTTACAGGGACTGTGCCGGGCATCTGGCTCTCTTGTAGGAAAACAAATCCAGGATGACTTCCCCTTACAGAGAGGCTCTGCATTAAATAGCTGGTTAATTACTTCATACCTTTCTTTCTGCCAATGACTAAATGCTAGGCAGTGGAGTCCACACAATGACTGAGCTCGGGCGCCTTCACACAAAGCTGTAAGTGTGTGGCTTTCACTGAGCATCTATTTTGTGGATGACCAAGGAAATATCACAAGTTGGACATGACCTTCTGCTTCTCCAGGTGAGTTTGGGGAGATGCCATCACATGCAAACATCTAAACAATCATCATAAACTGAAGAATCTTCTGGAAGAGTTGAGGTAGGCATGTAGCTCAGTGGAGCGCTTTCCTGGCGTGCGTAAGCCGGCTATGGATCCTGACCTCAGTATAAACCAGGCACGGGGACGTCTGTAATCTCAACATCTGAGGGAAAGAGGCAGGAGGACAAGAAAGTGAAGGTCATAGCAAGTTGCAGGGCACCTGGGCTACATGAGAGCCTGTCTCAGGGAACGACAGTAACAAAGGGCCTGTGAACGCAAACTTAAAGACAACCTCTGTAAAGAAGTCGGGAATTTGAATCTGAGATGACTGGAGTTTGAACTGTAACAAAAAATTATTGGCAAGAATTTTCTAAGTTGATGTGAGATCCAAAGAGCAAGCATGACTAATTTGTACGTATGATTGGGACAATAACCACACTAGCCATAGTCACTGTGCTAAAACTCATTGTAACCAAAACTCAATGAAATTTTATCATGATGTGAGGTGCTAGGAGACTTATGTTACTGACAACGAAGTGGGACTTTTAAGACATGACTAGATTGTGAGGGCTTTGCTCTCATGAAGGGATCAATTTATTCAGGAGTTAACAGATGTACACATATAGAAAACAAATGAGTTAGCTTGAGAATGAATGCTGTAAGTTGAGTTTTGCTTTGTCTCTTGTGTGTTCTTGTTAAGCAGTGCCCTGGAACTGTCTCAGTTCTATACAGAGTCCCCAGTAGTGAGAAGATCATCACTGATAAAGCTACTAGACCTTAGATTTCCAGTCTCCAGAATCATGAGCTGAATAAGCCTTTATCTTTTATCAATCACCTAGTCTGTGGCACTGAGCTGTACAAACAGAAAACAGAGCATGAATGCTGTTGTCTGGACACTTCAGCTCTACTACATAGCCTGAATAGGCCCAGCACAGATTCCGCTGGACATGGAGCCTCACTGACAAAGAGACCCTTCTTGCCCCCATCCCTTCCATCTTTCTGCTGCAAAGAAATGAATTCAATAGGGATAGTGAGGAGCCTGGCATGTCCATGCACCTGCTAGCAGACTGAGTTTTAAAGAGATTGAGAGATCCCTATTAGTCTTAGAAAGACATTGGCCAGTGGTTCAATGTGCACCCAGTCCCTGGATGCCCTTTCATTTGTGGTGCCCTGTGCTCAAACTCTGGCCCCCTGAAATGATGATGCACACAACAGATATTATATGAAAGATGTTTATTGGATGGAGATGGAGAGAGAAAGGGAAGGAGAGAGAGACACACACAAACACGTGATGGGGGAGGGGAAGGGGTGACTTGACAGAGAAAGGGATGAGAGTAGGAGAGAGCAAGGGAACACAAAAGAGAGGAAGAGCAAGAGAAAGAGATAGGAGGCGGGGGTCCATTTATAGCTCCTGAGCAGCTGAGCAGCACCTGCCAGGTGCATCTACCTGGCAGCGGACACATGATGGCATCATAGGTTACTAGGCAACCGAGAAGCAGGCTGCCTAAAAGCTAACACCCCCCTCTACCACTTGGCTCATACCGCTCTCAGTGTGGCTCCCCGAGACGTGAAGAGGTCCAGCCAGGGTATCCAGACAAAATAACGTCCTTGGCAGAAATGCCAAGACGGAGCTCTGGAAAACAAAGGTAACCTAGCAGTTAAGGAGGGAGCCAGGAGAGGTTTTATTGACCACAGTGAGCTGTTGGCACCAGCAGGGAATGGAAATCAGAACCGAGTCTCCTCTTGTCTGTGTCTTCTGGCAGGCTTGACAGGAGCTCACCTAGGCACAGCGAGTGAAGGGAGCAGGGGCTGTGGAGGTGCTCCTCTGAGGCGTAGCTTTACTAAAGAAACCCAGACAAGCCCTCGAGAAGGGCGTTGAGCCATGCACACAGGGAACTATGGACTCCACGTCAGAGAGGTCTGCTTCAGCCTCGAGAGGAACAAGGGGATTGGTGCAGGGTTCTATGAAACTCACCAATCAGGACATCTCTCGTGCTCATCAGAGAATTTTTTCCTAGCAGTAAAAGGCACAGAAGGAAGGGAAACCTGGGCTTGTCGCAAAGCTTTATACCCTGTGAGAAGAGAGTCAGAGTTCACCCATCCAGAGATGGGCTGTGTGAACATGAGGGGCACAGCGAACAAACTGAAACAGTCGCTCTGTGGGTGGGAAAGAGAAAAGCTGGTCCCAGCCTGCCAAGGCTGTCTCTCCAGAAAGCAGAGAGAAGAGGGGGAGTCAGTCATCTGAGGGTTCTAAGGGAATGGGCGCCTGGGAGGAAGGGAGCCTGGGAGCTGGTGGAGCCAGGCTTTGAAGGGTATAACAAGTACTTGTGAGTAGGGACTGAGGGCTAGCCTAGACCTTGGTATGCAGATAGTTACTGCAGCATATGTTAATGGAGAAGCTATATCCCTTTTGGAAGGGAAGGGATAAGGAGAATGACTCCTTTTGGAGAGTAAGAACCAGTTTGACAAGTTTCCAAGAATGCTGGCTTTGGTCTAAAAGTCAGAATTTGGACTGACTATGAATGAGGCAGGTATCTGTCCCGCAGCACGGCGGCACATGCAATCCTTTCTGCTTTGCATTCACAGCTAGAATCCCATCTGAATCGGATAACAACCCGCTGCCGAGCGGCCTGTACTCAGTCAGCAGGTCCTCCCAGTAGCTGTAGAGGGTCTTTTGGAGTTCTTTAGTAGCCAAAGTGGGTAAGAAAAGGGCACACTTTCTCCAGTTGAAATGAAGCTGCAGTTCATCATTTGTGCTATATGGGTGGTACCTTACAGACTCTGTTTCAAAATGGAGTGTCCTGGGTTAATTCACAGCCTGAGAAACCAGTTTTATGGAATATGGAGTAACTTTAACAGGAGTTAAATAATATGGAGTGCTCTTAACAGGGTCTCCCACTAAACCTAATGCTCATTTCTTGGACAGACTGGCTGACCTAGTGACCTTTGGGTCACCTTCCTCCATGACATCCTCCTCCCCCAAGAACCGGGGTTGCAGATGTGTGGCGCCATGCCCATCTTTTCCTTCTTTCTTTCTTTTTTTTTTTTTATGTGTGTTTGGAACCTGAACCCAGGTGTCCATCCTGCACTTTACCGCATCTACGTTAGCACAAGCTGCTAAAAAATTTTTTAATTGAATTTTGCAATTTTAAAGCAGCCCAAACTGATTTTTATAACAGCTCATTTCTGGTGTTTGTGTTCAGAGCACCTTTTCCCTCCTTACTGGTAAGACATGAACACAGCTTGTGTTTCCTAGATCCTCAAAAGATACTCGTGATACTATCCTGGGGCAGGCATTTGGTACAGAGTGTCACAATTGTGAGTACGGCAGTTGCAATTCTTAATTATTGTTGCTGATAATAGGAGCAACATAGTACCGTCCCAATTACAAGCAGGACTTTCACATCCGTTATCTCAGGAATCTTAGCCCTGGAATATAAAGTGGATTCTTTAAGTCTAGGCAATTCAGAGAGCGGGTCCTTGATTTGAACAAGGTGGAGCCTGCAGGATTGAATGGTCGTCTATGGGTCTAAGATCAGGGGTTACTGCTTCTTTTTGACTGACTATGCCAGGTCCCAAAGAAATGTGGAACAAGCCTCACTCAGGACCTGTGGCTCCTTCCAGCTCCTCCAGCCTCACTCAGGACCTGTGACTCTCCCAGTTCTTCCAGCCTCACTCAGTGTCTGGGGCTCCTCCCAGCACTTCTCACCCTGCCTCTCCCTCCTAGGAGCTGAGCTCCAGTTTTTCTTCCCCCAGCTTCTCTTGCCTGTATCAATTCCATCATTTTGGCTTCGTGCCTTCTTGTTTCCTACTCAATCTTGTGGCCTCTTGGCTCCTAGTCCCCCCTCTTCCCCTCTTTCCTCTCTTTCCCCATAGCTGTTCCATACCCTCATGACTTGGTTCAGTCTACTGGCTTGGTTCGGTCTGGATCCTTCCAGATGTCTGGCTGTACTCTCCCTCATATCTATAATAAGCCTTACCTTCAACCACACCTAGGGGTGTCATGTCATCATTTTTTTTTTCCATCCAGACTGTGCCCCCTGGTGCCAGGGCTCTTTCATATCCAGGCTATCCATGATTCACTGCCTGTCTTGGAGGATCCCTGGTCCTGTCTCTGGAGTTCATCGTGGGCAAAATCAGGGAGGGAAGTTGGGTGGGGTGGTGACTTTTATCCTGGGCCTCTGGCAGACAACAGCTGATGGCATCACAGATTGCTAAGCAGCCTAGAGGCAGGCTGCTTATACGCTAACACTGTCTCCCAGGCTCTATCTGATCAATGGCAGACGGGGCTGATGTATGAGTTTATGAACACTGCATACACAGTCGGTTGTCCACTAGGAATCCTTAACAAGTTTTGAACACTGGATCCCATTTTTCATCAAACTCTGGGCCCTACAATGATGTCTCTAGTCCCAATGACAACACTCAAGGTGAAACTCACCTGGAATGTCACGGACAAGGGAGATTTGGTACCCTTTGTGTCCCACAGGAATCTCTGATTCAGCAGCTGTCTAACCCAGTCGAGGGCAGAGGGTGGGGAGGTCCAGTGCTTTCCATCCAACCCTGTCTGACCAAGCCAAATGTGGCAGAGCTCAGCTGGGTGGTTCAGTCCTCTTGACTCCCTGACTTCTGGCCTAAGGAACACCCAGCTGCAGCCCCACTTAGCTTTCCCAGAATGGCTCATTTAAGAGCACACGGTCCTCCTCTTTCCCCTTCCCCAGCAGTCACACTTAGAGGCCTCCCGGAACTGGGTGAGAGCTTTCACTTGTTAACATTCAAACTGCAACAATGCTTGCCTGACAAATAATTAAGGCACATGACATTTTGATGAGGTCTCCTGGGTACAGCCATTGTAACCATAGAATACTTTGTCATGAAAAGTTGAGTTGAGCAATAAAACGTTCAGTGGAGGGGAAATTCTTGATAAAACGCAGAACTGATGCATCATCGCATTTTTTCCCAAGTGCTTTGACAAAGCAGCAAGGAAACATGTGGCCCCGCTCTGATTTTGTTCCCAACCGCAATCCTTTTTCAGTATAGTATTTTTTTTATTAAACTTTGACCATCTCAATGATGCATACAATGTATTCTGATCATATTTACCTTCGTTTCTGCACATAACTCCTCCCAGATCCAGTCCCCCAAGCCCTTTCAAAACTTCATGTCCTCTCTCTCTCCCCCGATTTCTCTCACTCACTGAGTTCAATTTTTGTTGCCCATATACTTGTAGGAGTGTGGAGAAATGGTGCATGTGTGACTTACCAGGTCAACCTTAAAAATACTCAGTTCTATCTTAGTAGCCAGCAACTGTTAATAACTCCTCCGCTGGAGGGTGCTAGTGAGTCCCTGCCTCCTCCATGCTGGGGTCCAACCACAATTCTGACTTGTAGGCTTATATCATGTATTAATAGGCTTCCGGTCACAGGATGAGATACTTGATAAAGTCAGGTAGTAAGGCTGGACGATTTCTTTTTGCTCATAATTTCAGAGGCTTCCATCCATCATCAGTTGACTCCGTGGTGAGGCAGTAAAGTATAAGGAACATGAGGTAGAAGAAATGATTCATCTTATAGTAGTGGGAAAAAAAGAAAAAAGAGGTGGCTAGGTTCTCAACATCTCCTTCAAGGGCCTGCCTCAGTGATCTAACTTCCTCCCACATGGAAGCATCTCCTTCAGGCTCTACCACCTCCAAACAGAAGCACGGGATGGGGCACAAGCCTTCAACAGTGGTCTTTGGAAAAGATTTAAGGCCCAAACAATGAGAATCCACATTGCATAAAAACAAAAAACAAACTGCTGCTTACTTATTCGTAAGGGGAATATGTTTAAACAGACAATGGAGCCTCTTTCCAATCGGTAGAAATAATTGCTAACGCCTGAGAAAATCCCTAGCACAGACTTTAAAAAACAAAACCCTCCATATATTCAGTCTTCACAGAGGGCTGGGTAGGTGAGATGGATGTGACTTTAAATGCAGGGGTTCCGAATCAATCAGTCCCTGCTCTTTTTATTTAACCATGACACCATCTGTCCTTGTATCCTGACAGAATACACTTTGGGTACACTACATCTTATCTTAAGCCTACAATCGAAGACAGATTAATGACAAGAGATAGCCAAATCTACACATCGGTCAAAGGTCCTCATTGGCACATCCACCTGGAATCCGATGTGGATGGGTGGTCATTCAAAAAAATAAGCATCTGTTCTACCTAGAAAAGGAAACTATGAAATGAGCAGAAAAATCTAAAAGAAAGAACCATCGCAGAGTGCTTACCCATACGAGAATGGAGAAGAGAATTCTGAGACTTTTGAACCTGAAAAAGGAGTATGGCCATGTGCACATTTGAAAGGTGAGTTTCTCAGTGTTTTCTTTATGACTAACCATGAATGAAATATTACCTATAAAGCTCTTCTGCATTTTGGATAACTGTTCATATCAGAAATAATTTTCATCAAATGTCCCTTGAGGTGAGAAGAGTGGGTTTTCAGATATTTTCTTAGTGCTGAACTTCTTGAAGAAAATCTAACAATACAGACCTCACCAGATAATACCAGTGCTGAAAACTGGAAGAAGGGTCAGTTAGGTTAGCTTCAGTGACAGAAGGTAGGACAGGAAGACATGGGGAATGCAATACAAATATCAGGTGATCTCTGGCAGACTTCAATAAAAATGACAGTTGAAGAGAAAAATGTGTTGACTTTAATGATGTAAAGATGGCCTGTGATTTTGCCCTTTCTAAGCTAGTCAGACTTAGATGCTAGTAAAAGATGGAGACCCTTGTGTCCAAGGGTCCCTATCACAGCATAGCATGTGCCTAAGCGTCACATTCCCATCCATCCCTCTGGTCCCTCAAGTCTCACAGGAGGTGTGACATTCCCAGCAGACACTGTGCATGCAGATGTGTTTGCCACACAGCTGATGGACACCAAGTTTCAGAAACTCGAATGTTTTCAATGCGCTGCCAGTGGGCTTGCCCACCTTTGCCCCCCTAGAGGGGGCATTATCTTACTAGACTGGCCAGCTGCCATGTTTGTCTGCTCTTTGGAAGAGAGAGCTTTGCTTTCTCTTCCAAGGCTATTTGCTCTACAAACATCTTTGCAGTGGTGGTCTAGAACAGAGTCCGCTGGTACATGTGACTCCAGGGCAACCAGAGAATCATGAAAAACTCTTCCCAAAGCAAGAGCCTCGGCGCTTTCCTCAGGTAGAGACTTGAGCCAAAGATACTCAGGGTAGCGTAGGTCCACAATAAATACTGCAGAATCCCTATCCCTCAAATTGCCACTGGAGTCCTCTTTACCAAACATGGCATGGTGATGTGTTTGTCAGGGAAAGGGACATGTCCTTAGAATTGATCTGCTCCAACAAGGAGCCTTTTGGTTTCTTCCATATATGGGAGTTCCTTCCATTGATTGCAACTGAGGCCATCAAAGACTGCCGCCAGAGGAGAGCCTGTTAAAATATCTAGGAGCGGTAACGCTGAAGCCAGAACTGTGGACATCCCAAGAGTTACTGGGAGCAAAGAGAACTCAAAGCATGTTTCTGTAGGGGAAGGGGCCTCACTTTTTGTAATTAGGGGCTGGTTCTATCTTCCTAGGGCCTTGCCCAAGGTCCATGCTCAAAGAGCATATGTTGACAATAGTATGGAGGAGGAAAAGAACCAGGGGCAGCCTCAGATGCTTCTGTGGGGACAGCAGGAACTTAAGGATGGGGAGCCAGAATGGCATCAGTATAAAAGGAGCCAGGGATGAGGCAAGGGAAGATGTTCTATTAGCTTCCTTCCCGTTGCAGATGATGGCGGTTGCTGCAGAGGAGCTGAGGAGGCTGGTCATGCGTGCATGGATTTCTAGTTGATCCCCGAATCCTCCTGCCCTACAACCAGCTATTTGTCCCATTTATCCCACTCTTGGAACTCTATCAACATTTATCCCACTCTGTCAAGGGGATCCGTATGTGAGATAGTTGCCTTCTACATGGTTCTGGTGAAATTTTCAAGATTCTCATTTAATTTTTTTAAAACAAAATGGTCTGTCTGAAGTTCCAGAGATGAATCTTTTTCTTTTCTTGTTAAAATGGTCTGTCTGAAGTTCCAGAGATGAATCTTTTTCTTTTCTTGTTCTTCTTCCTCATTATTATCATCATCATCATTATTAATTATTATGAGTAGTGTTTTAGATGTAAATTTTATGTTCTGACATCTAAGGTCATTCTGGGGGAAGAACGAGATTTGGAGTAATTATAGGTGTTCAGCTTGTCTTGCTGTTTATTGAGAGAGAACTGGAAAAAAGACAAGGGTAAGCAATGGCATTGTGGCATGCTATGGTTTAGGAACAGGGTTATGGAACCCCTCAGTTATTTAGAATTGGACCACCTTCATCCTACTGCCAAAGCTGGGGTAGAGGGTTAGCTAGAAACAGCATATGGAGAGTGTTGAGTTAACGTTTTTACTCTCCTACCAAGTCATAAGAAGGATTATAAGCAGTGGATGCATAAATGTTTGTCCCTTTATTTGCCGTTGAATATAAACATCTGGAAAGAGAGTTTGGCCAATAACACAACCTTACTAACTAATTTATGAATGAATGAACCACCTGTTTCTTTTGTGAAACTAGGATCTGTGGGGTCAAAGTAAGCCAAGTATTCCCTTCCTTTGCATTTCTAAACCCTGTTTGTGGCATAATTTGGAGACTATGGCAGTCTCCTTGAGCCATGATCTTGGCTGGTGTGACAGTAACTGTTTCCCTAGCATCAGAGAACCCAAAGATACAAACAAGCCCAAACAAAACAGAGTATACAAAAAGCCGACAAGGTAGGGTGAACTGGTTCTCTTAATCATCAAGTTTTAGAACCAAGATGATGGCTTCAGTCAAGAGGGCAAGTGAGGAATTCAGTGACTGATACAGACTTGCTACACTGATAGCTCGCTTCTCATGCACTTTGGTAGTAGCACTTTGGCAGTATAGCTACTGCATATTGGGGTGGAGCACGTCCCAGAGGACAGGGCCTGACTAATCTGGAACCTACAGTTATCTCGTGTGACTCAAAGTACAGAGCACTAGAGCCTGCCTGGTTTCTGTTCTGCTCTTATTATTTACCAAATGAACTTCGATCCTGTGTGGCCAACTGGAAAAGCCACATTTTCCATTCTTCCTTTAGGTAAACAACTAAATTTTAGGCAATGAGATGTTATTGCGTGAAAGTTATTGCATGGCACCTCATGGCTGCTCTTTTAGAAGGGACTGACCTAGCTAACTGCCTGTTTATCCTTAGCGCTTCCTCTGCTGATGACTAGAATATGGAAAAGATAACAGCACCATATGGGACAGGAAGACGTATTGGGACTTTAAACCATATCCAGGATAGCAAAGCAGAAAGAGAGAAGAACCTAGGCCCATGGCGATATGGAAGAGCCTTCCCAGCAGCCAATAAGGTTTCCAACTTATCATCTGTGGGTTATGTCTTGTCTATAAATAAGGAAAGCAGAGGCAATGTGCTCTTCTCGCTTCCCGGTGTCATCAGTTGACTTAAGTTTCTGGAAACAGAATTACATTCTGTCTGGCACGAGCCACCGTTTGCAGACCAGGAATGCGTTAGAAGGGAGCCATTCAGGAGCCTCCACAGACCCGCCAAACGAGAACCAGTTCTTTCACGAGCTCTCTGTGTGATCTGCTTGCACATTAATGTTTTAGACAAGCTGGCGTAGATGTAATTAGTTTTCTGTTTATGAAACTGCTCACTGACAAGGTGGCTCAGCAGCTAAAAGCATTCTACATGAAAGTCTGACCACTCGAACTGATTTCTAGAACCCATATACAGGTGTGAGGTGAGAACTACGTCACAAAATTGTTCTCTGACGGCCACGCATGTGCCATGGCATGCCCGCCCGGCTACCCTCACGCAAGAATAATAAAACTTAAAAATTCTTAAAAATTGCTCACTGCTATATCCTAGGGAGCATTATATTCTGCTTGTTAATCCTAAACAATGGTATGGATTACATAATCCTAAATTAGAATAGCGAAAGTGACCTGAGTTCTTCAGATTAAAAACAACGACATAGAAGCAAACTGCTTAAGGAGGGTGAACCACACTCCAGCCTGTATGCTTGGCACAGGGAAAAGAAGACGATCTTGCTTTAAAATCCAGGCTCAGGAAGGGATGGAAGCATAGGTGTATTGTATCATATTTTACATTTTAAATGACACAAGAGAGCTATGCCCAGGTCTTTCGGAAAAGTATCCCAGTGTGGGATTTACACTTTCCTCCTAGACTGGGGCACATATAGGACACAGCAGGAAAACAATCACTCAGGAAGTTGCGGATTCCCCTGCCTTCCCTCCCGGCTTCACGAAAACAGAGGTCACCCAGTCTGCTGACCTTCCCACTTGATGCGCGTGTCCTAAGACTTGATGCTTACAGGCCATCACACCTCCGTCGTTGCCTTCTGCCATCTTTAGTTTCTTGCTCCGCAGTCTGAGCTCAGGGGACCCATTTTGCCCATGAAGGAAGTACAGACGCCCCAAAGTCTGGAGTGAAAAAGCGCACGCTCAGGTCCAGCGTTCATTGCTAGAATCCTCTCTCTTTACTTTGTCAGCACTGGGCTCTGATGCCTTCTCCACCAGCAGCCATCTTGTTATCAAATCATCCAAAATTGGAATTCTTTCTGACAGAGGCTTAGAATAAAGCAGCATTTTTCTTCTTCTTCATATTTGAACTTGATATTCTGCTGCCCATTATGTGATTAAAAATGAAATCATATCTTTGGATGCTTGTGGTTTGGCTGGCTGGCTGGGAAATGGTTTCCTGGCAGTCATTAATGATTTTTTTTCTCTTTCCATTTAAATAACATTTACTAGATTTGGTACTTGAAAGAAAATGCCAAATTAAGACGTGGGAGAGAGAATAAATAAACCGCTCATGTTGAAACATTGCGAGTTTTTTTATTTTATTTTAATCTTTCAGTGTTGGGCACAGAAAAAGAAGCCATATTTCTCCTTAACAGAAGATGTGGCTTTTACAGTCTTTTGTTTTGTTTTTATAGTTGTATGAGACAGGATAGGTTGGCCTTAAACTTACTATGTAATGTTGGTTGAACTTTTGACTGCAGGGATCCAGGGATTCGCTTCCTTAGCCATCTTTGATCTTCATCGTCTTTATTCTTCATCCCCGATGCTTTTCTGAACTGTGCAGTGTTTTTCTAGGAACTAACTTCCTCCTTCCTTAAAATAGACAAAGACACTCCTGCTGGCGAACGCTACAGTGGAAGTGAAACAAAGGCTCTGCTTGCTTCAAACCTGTGGTCTGTCAGTCTCTCAGCCAGTGTCTGCTACTTCTTGTTGCTCTCAGGTAACGGCAGGGTGGGGGGTGGGGGGCGGAGGGAGTGAAATGGGAAGGGGAAGAAGGAGAGTCTTGAAGCTTTTATGTATTCTACTCTCTTCTAAAAAAAATATTCAAGTTATCCAACACTCAAGCAGCCCTAACTAGAGGGTCTCGCCAAGTACAACAGACTATGTAGAAATCAACAAAGCTTTTCCAATAACTGCATCTCACAGCAGAAAAGACAAACAAACAAACAAAACCAATGTAGTGAGCACTGTCCCCAATCCCTGCCTGCAGCCGAAATGTGTGCTCCATCAGCTCATCAGTTCGCATTTTCACATGCCTATCAGTTCTCACCACCCAGAATGTGATACTCGGCTCTCACCAAAGTGAGAGGAAATGCCCATCCCTCAGCAGAAATCTAAATACGGAACAGGACCACAACTTGTTTCCAGTCAGCCTCCTGTTGTGACGTTTGCACGTTGTTGCTGCTTCCTCCAGCAAGCCTGGGCTGGTGGTTGGAGGAATTAGAAGAGGCTGAGCATTTTTCAAGGATGCCTTTAAGGAGGGTCTCGGGAAGAGTGGGTCATCAGCTGGAGAGTCACTGAGCCAGATCTCGCTTTATCAGATGTGGAGGTCCTGACACATAGAGTGTGTGTAAACTATGCCTTCAGGAAATACACTCCTAATATTAACAGTATAGTTCTCTGAACTACTGTTAACTTATACTTTCGTTTATTAAGTAGCTGTCTCTTAAGTACCTGGTGCTAGGTTTAACAGTTATGTAGCAGGAAAAAAAAATAGTATAGATATTTCTTCTTTTTTTCTTTCCTTTTCTGTTCCAATATATCCCAAATGCAGTTTCCTCTTTTGCTCCACTCCTCCCAGTCCTCCCTCCCTGCCCTCTCCCCAGATCAATTCCTCAGCCCTTCAGAGGAGAGCAGGCCTCTCAGGGATCTCAGCTGAACAAGATACAATAAGACTAGAAACAAACCCTCTTATATCGAGGCTGGATGAAGCAACCCAGTAGGAGAAAAAGGGTCCCAAGAGCAGGTGAAAGGGTCAGAGTCACCCTCATTCCCACAGTTAAAAGTCCCACAAAAACACCCTGCTAACAACCATAACATGTACACAGGACCCAGCACAGATCCACACAGGCTCCTGTATTGCTGCTTCAGTCTCTTTGAGCCCCTGTGACCCAGAAAGTCTAAGTAACAACGAGGGTTCTAGGGGGTCACATGGGTCTCCCTGGGAAGGGAGGATAGAACAGATTTTCAGATGAACTAGGGGCAGGTGGGGATGGAAACAGGAGGGATCAAGTGGGAAGAGAGGATGGAGAGAGAGAGTATGGGAAGAGACAATGGAATTTGGAGGGCATTTGATGGGGCTAATGTGGAAACCTACTGTAGGAGAGATAGTGTGGCTCTTAACCGTCTGGAAACTCAGGTCTCCACCTCCCCTTCTTCAACCTGAGTTTCATCAGTGGCTGCCTTGGGCCTGAGGGATGCAGAGAGGAAAGTGTTAGCTCCTGTCTGTGGAGGAGTATTGCAGCCAGCACATGTGGCGCCCTTCCATAAACTAGAGAGAGGGCATTCATTCTCAGCATGCTGACTCCCACGAATGGAGAGTGAGATCCCTGCCCCCACCAGCCTCCTAATCTGAGCAGCTATGTTTAAGAGGTGATGGTTGGACCCTGTGTAGAAAGATACCTGAGTGTTTATTTAGAGCAAAGGTTCTCAACCCATGGGTCACCAACCCCTTTAAGGTCGTATATCAGGTAATTTACATTACATTCATAACAGTAGCAAAATTACAGCTATGAAGTAGCAATGAAATAACTTTATGGTTGAGGGTCACCACAACGTGAGGAACTGTATTAAGGAGTCATAGCATTAGGAAGGTTGAGGACCACTGAGTTAGAGGATAAGAAGTACCAAAATAGTCTAAGAGGAAGCGACTGTAGTGCCAAGGCAAAGATATATGGCACAGCCTTAGTACATTCTGGAAACAATAAGTAGTTGGACTTTGTGGAAGTGTGGGGTCATGACTCTATAGTTTAAGCCCAGAGGCTAAGTCTTCATGTTGAAGGTTGTATTGAGAATGGTTGAAAGCATATGCAAGATTGTGAATGAGATGACCACACTTCTCATAGCTATGATTGGAATGCTGGTAGCCCTCTAAAATTCTTATGTTGGAACTTAACACACATGATGGTGGTACTAAGAGATGGACACCTGAGAGCTGATTAGAAGATGAATCTTGAGAGAAAAGGCTCATGGCATCCATGATTCCTGCAGGTAAGTACACAGCATTCATCCCCTCCAGAGGACATGGAAACAAAGCACCATTTTAGATGCAGAGGGTAGCCTCCAACTTGGAATTTTCAACCTGTAGAGCAGCCCACTTCTTGTCCATTTTGTTACAGTAGTTTGAACAGATTAATACAACCATCTTTGTGGCTGTGTCAACATGCCACAGGGGTAGGCTAAGCATTAATAGTCCTGTTTTTAGGAAATATACATTTGAACCTTCAATGAGACACAGAGGTCAGAGAGGTAAAGACAGAAGCAAAGCAAAATCAACAGAACTTGTGACTAACTTGATTCTAGGAAATACTCAAGATGGGGGTGCTAAGGATGAATGGCAAAGGGTGTGCCAGAGTTGCGTGGCACCGATGTTTCTTGGGACCCTAAGTGAATGCTCAATGCCTCTGACTTAGAAAGGAGGCAGCAAGAAGAGTAGCTTAGTGAAGGAAAGCCTGGAGGATTCTGTGTGTTCACTGACTAACGGCCGCCATTTAGTTTGGAACTGTTCTAGTGGCTGGCAAGGGACAGGGAGATGTTCCATCCCAATGGGCAGGCTTCTCCCCAGATCAAACTCAGAACTTATGTCACCCACTTCAACACTCTATGGAGAAAAACATTCTTTTCAAAGCTATGTACTTGTTTGGAGAAACTGGCTTAAGGTGTTTTTTTGAATGGCTCATTGTGGAGACTTTAACCAGCAAGGAAGTAGAAGGGACAGCACCTGTCTACGTGTGTATTAGCCAAAAGCAGTCATTAAGTCTTAGTTTGACTTTTTTCTTCTACAAATACTAGCTAAAATATTTCCCTTTGTCTCTCTGACTATTTTAAAGCAAATTTATTAGAACACACATGCAGAGCAATCTTTATATTTTGGAATGTCTGTAGATTCAAAGAATTCTTGGGAAGATAACGCAAAATTTCAGACGTCCAGGAAGTTTCCCTCTGACTATTAACATTAATATTGTGTGTTTGTGATAGTGAAAGAACTCACATTGATATTAAAATAAAGTTTAACTAAGTCCACACTATAACCTAGATTTCCTGTTTCACTGGCCAACTGGGGCTGTATTTCATTCTTCTTTTTAAAGTCTTTATGGGCTTAGCAATAAACGCTCCATTTCAGCCAGTCTTTGTAAGCTTTTCCACCTTGACAAGCCTTTATTGGATCAAGTACTTGTATTATTCCCACCCTTCCCACTCTCCCTCATCCACCCTGTCTGCTTTACTCTAACTTGGAGAGAGGGTGTCACAGCACCTGCCCACAGCAACTTGGGAACAGGGTATTTGCCACCCTAACAAGCTCTTGGCCACACTCTCTAGATTCTCTTTAAAATGCCCTTTTGGAATCAATGGTAGGACAAACTACTGAGTGTAATTTGAGTGTAATCTATAAAGCAGGGAATTCAGAAAAAGCCAATACATCTTTGTAAATGCATTTGCAAGTCTACTGCATTGACTGAATGAGACAAAACTAATGGCTTCCAGGCCGTGGGGTTAATTTCCACTCTAGCTGCTCATAATGCCAGGGCTCTGTGACTTGGCAGCTCAGCGGAGGCTAGAGTTTATTCATCCCTGGCATTGCTCAGTTCACCGTTGTCCACCGAGAGGTCACCTCATGGGTGCCATGAGTTCTTTGTGGTCATGGTAAGCCAGCACTCCGGACCCATTTCTTAATGCTCCTTGTAGTTCTGTCATGTTTCTGATGCAATGCCTGCTTCCCACCAGCCAGTTGAACAACTCTAAGCGCGCCAGGGCCTGGCTGGGAGCCAGCATGGCGTCATTGCCCATTAATAGAAGTTGATGGAGCTCAGAGAAAGGCTTTAGGTCTGGCAACAGTCCAGCCCCTCCCATACTTTGTCTGCCTAAGGCAAATATATGGAAAAATCAATTTAGGCATGCTTATTTTTTAAACCAGTTTGTGCTAATTTGGGCATTGATTTTTATAGCTACTGTTGGCTATAAAAATATTTTGTGACGAATCTTGTTTTTCCCAATTTATATAGTGTCTGTAGACACTGCTTCTTTCCAAAAATGATTTGAGGTGATGCATTGCAAGAAACATTTATTATTAGCATCTAAGCTGCTTCTGCTTTCCCTCAAAGTGTTCGTCACCAGTGTCAAATGGTGGATGGACTTATGAGTTTCTTTATCTACCATACCATTAACATTTCCTTTGGTCTCTAAAAATATAAATACAGGGTACATGAAGACTCCTAACACACAGTGAGACAGCCTGCAAATGGGGGACGTGAAAGGCAGCACAAGTTGGTAACATAAAATGCAGTTGTGAAAAAGGGCCTCACAAGGATTTACAACACAGACTCCCGATACATGCACTCAGCGGTTGCACATTAGCAAATAAGTCTTTAACAAAGCCAGGAAGATAGGAGAAATGAGACCCTCTGGGCAAACCACAGTGACAATTCTCTAAAATGCAGCCACATTTTTCAGATGCCCAAGTCAGAAAGCACTGGGAGCACGCACTAGGTCATGAACGTGTTCAATAATACTCTCGCTGGAGACTGTTGTGAGCTAAATCTACAAGAATCAGAAATGTGATTCTTGCACTAAGGGTCCTCAAGGAGTGATTAAGTGAAAATGATTGCTAGACTTAGACCCCAATCCAATATGATCGGTGTCATTACAGGAAGAGACTAAGACACAGTTGGGGACGGAGGCAATGTTGAAGCCAAGAAGCCAAGAGAGAGTGGCCTCAAAGGAAAGCACTCCACTGACACCCCAGTCTTGAACACTCAGACTACAGAGAGACGATGCAACAGCTCTCTGTTTAAGCCATTTACCACTCCCTTCCAGGACCTTCGTTATGACCACTCCAGCAAAGCAAAAAGGACACAAGCGTGGTTCCTAAGCCCCATCTCTAAAACATGCCTCTGCAGACGGATGACACCGCCCTGCACCCGCTAGAGTCCTCCTTCCCCGACTGCCATGCCTGGCCTCACACACTCCATAGTTTGCGAACTCAAGTGTTCCTACTGGAACTCGCCACACTGACCCACAGCTCATCAGCCTGGAGGCAGAGGCCCCAGTCCTGGCACGCTTAGCAGACCCATAGGGTTTTTCCATCTGAAGCAGAGAGAGCTTGATCTCAGCCAGCTTGACCTCTCTTATCTGCACCAGAAGCTAGCCAGCGTAAGCCTCACTGTCAGTCAGTGGCTGTATTTTCCCAGAGGAAGACAATCTGAATCACTGAGAAAAGTCAGAGTGTCCTGATATCCTTCTGCTTTCTTCATTCAACCGAACAATTTGAAGGATGCTGACTGTGTTCTAGACACTTGTTCTTCTGAGTTTTATTCGTGTACATGCTCTTCAGGCCACTCAATTGTTTCTCCCCAGCACCCTCACCTAACTGTAGCCTTATCCACAGAAATCAGATTGTTGTCACTTACAACCAGACTAAAGCATTTCCCTACATGTTTCTGTTTTACCCTTCCCTTAGCTCAGTGGTTCTCAACCTTCTTCCTGCTGCAACTCTTTAATACAGTTCTTCATGTTATGGTGACTCTCCCAACCATAATTTTTTTTTTTTTTTGTTGTTGTTGTTGCTACTTCATAACAGCAATTTTGCTGCTGTTAGGCATCATAATGCAAATCTCTGGGTTTTTCTGATGGTCTTAGGCAATGCCTGTGAGAGGGTTGTTTGACTCCCAAACAGGAGGTTGAGAAAAACTGCTCTATTCACCCTGAGTCCCTGGTGGGTCCCTTGACCCAAGGTTGTTTCAGAAGAACAAAGGTAAAGTCAAGAATTAATCATGCTCCTGTCTGAGCTTTTTCCACAGAAAAAAATAGCCAATGGCCAAATACGAACACCGAGCAGCCCAACATCATTCCTCGCTCAGTTTGTCAACGTCTGTCTTTTCAGGAAATGAGTCAGCAGATCCAGGCTCTGCCCTCCTCCCCTAGAGCAGGCCATGGCTCCAGTCTTGTCTTTCATAAACTACCGGCAACTGTTTCAAAGAACATGAAAAGTAAAGTTAAATAAATAGGTAAAAGTTAGGAAACTTGACAGTCATTTCATTTTCTCAACTAAGTTTTCTCTCTTCCTTTTTACAGGTGAGATTGCAAAGGCAAATTTAAGTATCTCAAGCATCTAATACATTTTCCTTGCCCGGAAAAATCTTCTTTATTCCTTTCCTTTTTAGAAATGGGACCATTTGAAGTTCGCTACCATTACAAATCTTCTGTACCTGTGTTGATAATTTTGACAGTTTGGTTTTTCTTTTTCTTCTTCTTCTCCTTTTGTTTCTCCGGGTTTCTCTGTGTAGCCCTGGCTGTCCTGGAACTTACTCTGTAGACTTCAAACTCAGATCTAACTTCTGAGCCATCTCCCCAGCCCGGCACTTTGTTTTCCCTCAGAGATATCCATATTATTTCTACTTCTGTTGTATAAGCAGATTGCCTTCAGCCACTTGATTTGGGATGTCATCAGTATTTATCCTGTAGGTGGGACGCCTCTGCCCATGTAGGTTTAATGTCGGTGTTAGGAGTTTCGTTTCTCATCCACAGAGTAGGAATTAAATTACTACTTTGTGGTTGTCAGTATTGTGTATAAATGGCTATTACGAGTGCTTGGCACATTTTGAACATTGAAGACGTTGTATTATTATCCAGTTTACTATATGATTGGTTTCTCTAATATGTAATGCCCTGTGTGCTTATGATTTCCTCTTCATTTATGACTGTCTTTTCTTTCTTTCATTTTTGCCATTTTATGTAGCTAATTGTTTTTAGTGACATAAAACAGGTCCAATGGCATGTTTACTTTTATGTAAAAGCACAGATGATACATAACAATTCTTCATTAAATTGTTCATTTATTCGTAGGCTATAACCACTGTAATTAACATTTAACATTTTCAAAGCCCAAGGTTTTTGAGGCAGGCACTGCATTGTAATGTCTTTCAGCCAAAAAGCCATCTGAATGAGCTGCTAGTCATTATTTGTCTCAGGGAGAGAAACCAGAAATTATGGAGAGCCCTGGGGAACCCTCTAAGGAAGAGGAGCTTTAGGACGGAGGCTTGCAGTCAGTGATGCGGGGAGAGGAGAAGGAAACAGGGCTTTTGTCTGGGTTGGATGCTGCCAGGTGAGCCTATGATCCTGTCTTTGTAAAGCTTACCTAAAAAGAGGGGAGGCTGCCGTTGTCGTTGGCAATGACTCAGAACTCTCTCAGATTAGCAACAAGGGCTGTTTAGTCATTTCTGTGGTCTAGACGACGGCCAGACTTTCACCTGTTCTCAGACATGATATGGAATGCTCTTGTTTATGATCTGTTGTGTTATGGTCAACAGAGGAACCTTGGCCAAGCTGACGTCTTAGGAACTTGTTTATGTAAAACGGAAGGCTGTAGCCCACCTCCAAGGGCTGGGCTAGTTAGCTCACCTCCAAGGGGTGTGGCTAGTTCCCGTGCCAGTGGGACCTAGCTGGGAGTGTGGGCCAAACTGCTTTTTTCATTCTCACTTACCCTGCCGCCTATGAGGTCACCACTGAAATGCTTGGCTTCAGAAGCACATCAGCTAATTTGCTCTTAAAGATAGGGAATCACTGCTACAATCCTTAGGCTTAAAGCCATGGCGCACCTGCTAGGACCACGCTAACTCCTCTGAGCCCCATTGCTTGGCTCTAACCACCCAGTGACCGGAGCACAAAGAGCTCGACAGCTTCTACCCCTGAAGACCCCCACTCCACCATGACCACTGTCTTAGGCTGTTCATAGTGCTACAGCAGGATATCCAGAAGATTGGGTAACTGACAAAGAAAATAAATTTATTTCTCATAGTTATAGAGCCTGGGAAATTCAAGATCCAGGTGTCAACATCATTTCAGGGATTTGTTTGTTTGTTTTGTTTTTATTGTTTTTTTTTTCTCTGTCATTGTATGAGAGGCAGAGGGATGAGAGTAAGAGAAGAAAGAAAAAGATGAGGAGAGGTGAGGAGAGGAGAGGGGCAGGGAGAGAAGGATGGTATAGGAAGGATCACCCTTTTATCAGGAAGTTTTTCCCATGAGAACCCACTTCCATGACAGCAGCATAAATCCATTCACAGGGGCTCTGCCTGTTTATGGTTCTACCTTTCAATGTCATCGCAATGAGTCTTTTCCATATGACATTTATGGGTTCCATTAAAACTATAGCGTTCATCCTTGCTGACAAGCAACCTAGGCTGCAGAAGCCTACTCCCAGAACTCACACCAGCAGTAGGACCATCTGAACCTAGATAACAAAGGAAACTCCCGGGGACCACAGGCTTAGAGTCTCCAGCATCTGCAGTAGGAAGACATTCTAGCTGAGAGAGAGGTCAGAATGGACAGTGAATTCCAGGGCAGCCTATCACCATGAGCCTTAAGCACAAATCCACAGCCTTAACAGTCTAATTTCCTCCCACTGGGCTGAAACCACTAAAGAATCTATTGCTTCCCATTGCAGCACAGCCTTGAGAACAAAGCCTTCCACACATTCTCATTTCATGTGAAACTTGGAGGCAAAGCCACCCATGTCGTCCACGCTTGGATGTCTGGCTCATAGAAAGTGTGATGATAAACAGTTCGTGTACTCTTGACTGAGTTCTAGGAAAAAAATGTTATGCTGGGTCAGAAAACTCACACATTCCTCAGATAGCATGTAAAACAGTGTGAGGATTTCATTTGCTTATCCCTCTCTGATCTACAGCTGGAAGACTTTGAGACTGAATCTACACATATCAGAAGCCATTAAAAAGTACATAAATCAGAATTAAAAGTAAGAATTTCTGAGAATTAAAAAAAAAACATAATGAGCCAATAGGAAAAGGCCTTTTGATTATGTACTAAATAGCACATATATTTTTGTGCAGAGTACCAAGCCTTTGATGTTTATCACAAGGCAAATATATGCTCTGAAAATAAAACTAATATAAACCTAATATTAAAGTGATTGTCCTGGCATCTGGATGAAGGGATAATACTGATTTTATGTATAACAAGCACTCATATATGTTAATGAAATTTCCTGCTCATGAATAACTTTGGGGTCTATTCTAAAAGGTAAAGATTTTATGCTAATTTTTTTACATTTTATGCTGGCTTAAAATTTCACTTAAGGATGAATGCTTTAAGAAAATTTACCAGGGCCTCTGAAAGACTCTACCTAGCACTGTATCAAAGCACATATTAAGACTCATAACCAAGCCTTCGGCAGAGTGCAGGGAATCATATGAAAGAAGGGGGAGTTAGTAAGACCTGGAGAGGACAGGCACTCCACAAGGACCAAATATATCAGGGCACAGGGGTCTTTCTCCAAACAAGGACCATGTATGGATATAACCTAGAACCCCTACTCAGATATAGCCTGTGGTAGGTCAGTATCCAAGTGGGTTCTCTAGTAAGGGAGCAGGGACTATTTCTGACATGAACTCAATGGCGAGCTCTTCGACTCCCCCCCCGCTCCCCCCACCCCCGAGGGAGGAGCAGCCTTGCTAGGCCACAGAAGAGGCCATTGCAGCCAGTCTTGAAGAGACCTGATAAGCTAGGGTCAGATGGAAGGGGGAGGAGGTCCTCCCTTATCAGTGGACTTGGAAAGGGGCAGGGAGGAGATGAAGGAGGGAGGGTGGGATTGGGAGGGACTGAAGGAGGGGGCTATGGCTGGGATACAAAGTAAATAACCTGTGATTAATATAAAAAATTAAAAAAATAAAGCTTGCAGGTTGCAAATTAAAAAAAAAAGAATGAGATTGGCAAAAAGAAAACTTACCTTTATGTTTTCGTTGTGAGATGTACCTCTAAAGCACATGCTGAAGACCTGGTTCCCAGTTCAGCAGTGTTTAGAGGTAGGAGGCGTGGAAGGTGACTGGTTCCTCAGAGCGCTGACCTTAGGAATGACTTAAAGCATTCATGGCTTCACAACACAGCAGCATGTTGGTACCGGAGGTGGTAGAACCTTTGCGTAGGCCTGGTTAGAAGATGTAAATCATTGCAGTGTGCCCTTGGACAGTATTGGGACCTGAGTGCCCTCCTGTTGTTTTCTTTGCTTCCTAGCAGCCACAGATTGGGTGGAGTGTCTCTACCACTCCCTCCTGCCAAGATATATTGTATTATCTGGCCACAGGCCTAATGGTGACGAGGCCTCTGAAACCACAAGCGAAAACTAACCCTTTCTCTTTTAAGTTGCTGCCCCTCAGACACTTTGTCATGAGTTAACACACTCAGCTGTGTGCTTGCTCATGCACTCTTAGCTGTGTTCTTCTCTGGAAGAACCCATGTGCATGTGAAGATGCAGTTCTTACAGCAACTTACTGTGAAAAATGAGAGGCCATAAATTTTGGAGAATATGTTAGGTAGAAGTCAGAATTGTAAGTCTTATAAACTTAATAAGAATCAGGTTTAGCAAAAAAGATAAATTTTCTGGGTGGTCATTACAGTTTGCTGGAATTCAAGTCGGAGTCAAGTTCAGAGGCAGCTCAAGTCTTGGGCACAGACAGAGCCCAGAGCTGGAGAGTGACCAGCTAGCTCTCTGACTCCCAGACTGGCCTCTGCATCTCAGGGTGCTAGCCTTGTCTTGTGGCTGACTGCTTTTCTTCTGGGTGGGAACACAGCTGTTAGCAGTTCTCGTGATTTATGTTTTCAGTTGAAGACGCCAGTGAACTCTAACCAGAGGAGGATGACATGTCGTTCAACATGGCTGCTTCTTCAGAGGTTGGCGGTGGAGGGGGGGGAATGAGGGTGAAAAGAGAGTGGATTGGGAAGACGGAACAATTTGTTCCACGAGTTAGGTTCCCAGGGCTGCCTTCACAAAGTACCACAAATTGGCAGTTTAAATGTCGGAAATGTATTATCTCATGGCTCTGAAAGCTGAAAGTTCAAGATCAAGGTGTTGGCAGAATTTCTTCCTTCCGAAGGCTGAGCCCATTCCCAGCCTTTCTCCTGATTTCTAGTACTTTGATTAGAAGCATGACCCACCCTGTGCCTTCATCTTTACCTCACATTTTCCAAGCTGTTTGTCTGTGTCCACATTTCCCCCCGTATAAAAAGACAGCACGTTAATCATTTTAGATTAGGGACGCACCATACGATATGGTGTGACCTCATCTTAAATGAACTGACTGTATCAGCTCTTCCTTACTCCCAAATAAAGTCACGTTCTGAGGTCCGGGAAGCCAGGTAGAGGCTCAACATTTAAAATGTGAGGAGGGGGCACTTTATTCAACCTGTATCTCTTGTACAGGGCTGGGGAGAGCTCTCTCTACAGTGCAACCAAGATCAAAGAATGGAGGCAAGAGGCAGGGGATGAGAGTTTCAAAGCTTGAATTATGACTCTCTACGTGCCACATACCCTCTCTTCCAAGAAAGGAAAATAGGTCACAGACCTGAATTTAGAAAAATAAGCGGCTTTCTTGTTTTGTCTTTTTGTTTTTAAGGTAGGGGAGCTGAGAGACTATGAGGCACCCAGTGATACAAACACAGGGTGCTATGAGCTCTGACGGCTAATGCAGCACAGCAGCCTGTAAGCAAAGTCCTATTTGTCTTCCTTCAGCTCACTTCCCATGCAACCCTCCATTCGAAGGTCTCTTATTTGCCTAAGGCTGGGGCCTAGTCGATATGAATGGAAATCAATAGAACAAAAAGCTAACCATCTTGTGCTGTCTATGCAACTTTAGCAAGAAACAGCAGAGAGAGTGTGGCGAGGATGAGATCGTTCAGAACAGTATTCAGCTTCTCCTTTTACCTCCAAAAATCCTAGGGTGGGGGTCGGGGGAGCTGCTGTTTGCCATCTGAGAGTGACAGTGAGATTCTGTCCCTTGTCCTCTGGGGCCCTAGAAAATTAAAATCCACAGGTGCCCTGTTGTCTGAACATTTGGAGAAAAGCAGAAATATAGAAAGTGGCTTCTGTGGCCCCAAATGACAAAGAAAACCCTCAGGATCCCTGGAACCTGTCAGGTTCTTGCATCAACCAGCCTGAGGGGACATCAGGGGGCGTCTCTGCTGAAGCCATGTCACTGGGTGAGCACATAAGATAGCACAGGGATCTCCTATGGGCCCAAAACTCTAATCTGTCGTCGACCATACTTTTCATTAAGAGAGACTGATATCATCACCAACTGAACTGAATTTGGTATTTTAAATACATAAATCAAAAATGTAAATATTTCCGCCATCAGCTTAGAATAACAGAATTCCTCTGACCAGAAAACCCAATGGCACAATGAGTGTAGAAAGACAAAATATTGTTTTTCTGTTTTTGCTATCATTTAACTTCTTGGATCAGGCTGCGCACATGCATTTGACGCATTTTTTCATTTGATGCATTTGTTTAGCAAATCAGAGGGATTTTTATTAGTTTTAGCCCCCTTCTACAGAGAGGAAGGCTGATTCCCTGCGAAGTTGAGAAACTTGAACCCAAAGCCAAGTGAATCATATGGTGGGCAGCTATAGCTCAAGGGAGCTGTCCCAAAAATAAAGCGAGCGAGTCTGCTCCACACTGAAGCTTCCAGTCCTCACGCCATAGAAACTCTCTAAGGTTAGACTACTGCTGGTGGAAGGAACTGGGTTTCAGCTTGCGTTTTCTTTCTAAGAAGCTGTTATTTATCAAATTTAAAACAAACAAACAATCAAACAAACAAAACCTTCAAGGCCAGGGCCTACCAAAACAATCAGAAAAGCGTCCTCCCATCTTGTGTTCTTGGGGTGGGACCTCTGAGGAGAGACACATTATCACCTCAGAGAAGAGGCCGGGTGGACATCTCTGTGTTTAGGGGATTGGGGGAACCATCATCTTTTGCAGACAATAGCTTAGACCCACGACTTTTCAAAATCAAGCTTTGTATGAATTTGATTAAAATCTTAATTCAATCCCATATTTTGAGGTACTAGGTTCTGTGAAGGGCTTGCCACATATGTTAAGAGAATCACACTTTCTTCATGTGCCCCCCCCAAAGGAAAACCAGTTGGCACATTGTAAAATCTATGAAAAAACAAAAAAAAAAAAAAAAACACCCATGCGATGTGTCTCAAGTCTACCCTGCTTTTACAAACATGATCTGCCCCTTTGCTGGTAATTTATGGTAACGGGTTCAAACTATGTCTCATTTTATGACATATTTCCTTACAGAAATTCCTTGACTGGGGGTGTGGGTGGGGGGATGTGAAAATTATATTTACTAAGATGACAGATTCAAGAGTTCTGTTCTTCAGCTGGGAGAGGCCTGTGGGCACTGGTTCAAAATTTCAAAGTTCTTTGGTGGTCTCAGGAGATGATGTGATAAGGAAAGCCTGACCCTGGAAGGCAAAGGGTATGCAGGGCTGAATCATAGACACACACACACACACACACACACACACTGCATTGCTTCTTCTTCTTCAAAGCCGCTGTCTGGACACAGTACAGCGACTTCCCTCTTTCAACACAGGCAGTGAACCACAGAGAAACCCTGAGGTCTGCAGTTCTGCAGAGGGGGCCTCTTTTTAAAACACTGACTTGCTGCCACAGAAGGTGCTCAGATCACTGAGCAAAGAGAAAACTGCGAGTCATACAACACTGTGGGCAGTGTAAAGCCATTTGCCAGGGGAAAATAGATCAGACAGATACATGTTTTATGACTCAATATGAGGTAACACTATATCACAAAGGCGGGTGACCTTGAAGATATCCAAGAGAAGCACTCAACAGTTGTTCCTTAGTAAATAATAGATTGGGAGGATTTTTTTTTCACATTATGGATGTATTAAAATTATATCTTTATATTATATATTAAAGTTGTTAGGGGATATTAAACAAATGGAGTTAAGTGGCAGCATGGTTTCTCTAGGGGGAAGGGGCTGACCCAGCCACGCTCACAGTAAGTTGACCCTTCTGTATCCCAGCATCCTCGGGGGCCAGCTGATCCCTGGTTCTGGTTGTGAGAACTTGACAAGGAGGCCGAGTCTTCTAGTGTTTCCCACACTATTCCCCTCACTGCACTGATGTACTAAGCACTATAGGGTGTGGTTTGAATGCAGACCAGGGTGTGTCAGTAAATATTTAGGTTCATGCAAACTGGGGAAATCATCAGATAAGAAGGACTTATTTGAAAGAAAGCATAGTTCAGTGTTTGGTTTGAGACAATGTTTCAAAGCAAAATTAGGGCAAGTTAAGTATTGACTTGACCCTCCTGATCTGAAAAAAAACGAGATTAACTTTTGCTTTACAATTGGGCACATAATTCTTTCACTTAAAAAACAAACCCTACCTATTCCTGTGGGAAAAATAATCTGTTTTCTGGAGAAGCTGAAGGAACCTCCTCTCAGGTGTGACTTCATTCTTCATGTTCTACCTTCCCCCACTCAGCTGTTCCTTGCTGATAAAGAAAGGCTTACTTGTCTTTCAGAATTGATGTCTATGGATTCCAACATTCAACCAAAAGGCAGGTATTTCCAACAGAATGTTCAAAGTCATTGAAACTTAGGCCCAATATGTGTCTTTTTGTTTTTACAGAGTACATGCTTTCAAAAACTTTTGCGAAGTGTCAGGAATGGGTCATAAATAGTTCTTTTGACAAGCAGGAATGGGAGCCATGTTATGTAACTTAGGATGTTTTGTCTTTGACATATGATAGACCCACAAGGAAAACCTCCTTTCCAAACTCTAGAAAACTAGATTCCAGAGATGTGGACTTGTTTGCATATCTCTGTCCCATCAAAGGGCTATGTTCACTTCTACCTAACGGTCTTCATCCTTGTTCTTCGTGCTGCATGGCTGACAACATGCCATCATGCGGAATTTTGAGAAGCAGAATCCATGGCCCCCAAAGACGTCCATGTTAGGATCCTTAGAACCTCTAAATAAATTACACTATCTCACAAGGAACATCAGGTATGCTTAGATCGAGGATCCAGAGCTGTGAAGATGAGCCTGGGTTACCCAGGTAAGTTCCATATCCTCACAAGGGTGACTCTAATGGTGAAGGGGCAGGAGTGTGAGCATCAGGAGCGGATACAGATCCAGAAACCCTCCATGGCTTTTCCCTGCAGAAGGAGAGCCACCGGTTAAGGAACGTACACAAGAGCATCTTAGAGCTGGCCCAAGTAAGGACATGGCTTCCCCTTGGAACCTGGGAAAGAAATGCTGCCTTCTAGTAGCTTCATTCTGGCCCAGTGAGACCCACTTAGACCCTTTAACCTGTGACCTGCAGAATTATGAGAGTATAAATGTATAAATGTGTGACATTATTTTAAGTCACCAACTCTCTGACAGTTTTGCCACAGCAGCAATAAGAAGCCAATCCATGATCTCGGTTATCACTTCTTAGGAGGACATTAATATCTGAGCTAAAGAGTCCTCAGTTATTCTATTATTATCCCACTTTATCCTCTCCAGAGTATTTCCCCTTACACAAAAATTTGATGGGTAATATAAACATTACAAAATTTTTAAGTTAGATTTTTGGTCTGTGTGTGTGTGTGTGTGTGTGTGTGTGTGCGCGCGCATGCCAATGTGCTTCCACATATGTTCCATGGTACATGTGTAGGGGTCAAAGGATAACTTGCAGGAGGAATTTTTCTCTTTCTACCACGTAGTTCCAAAGATGGAATTCTGTGCTTTTACCCACTGAGCCATCTTGCTGGCCCAAAGTATGCATTTTTAAAAGCCTCTTTCCATCAGCATGTGTCTTCCTTAGAAGGAGTGAGGACTCAAGCATTTAGAGTTAAGGCTGATACATAGAAAGGGAGAGAGAGTGGGTGTGGGGGAGGGGAGGGGAAAGGGAGCCTGCGATCAGGATAGAAAGTGAATAAATAACATAATCAATAAAAAAAGAAAAAAAACAATAATGAAAGAGTAACCGTTCCTTTCTTTGCAGTCATTCTCCTTCCTCCTCCCAGACATACCTGTGGAGAGGGAAGTTTGCAAGGGAAAGAATGTGGAGCCATTTAGAAATGCAGTGTGGTGGCAATGTTGCTCCTTTTTTCCAGCTCTTACTTCAGCCCCCGGGGCTGCGGATGAGTCACACCAAGCAAGCCATTCCAGAAAACCATCAACTCGTTCAAGCAGAGAAGAGGCCAAAATCCTGAGATCTCAATCTGTGGTAAATTTTCCGAGGGCTACAATTTGGGACCTCATTGGGATGTATTTTTTGGTGATACTATCTTTTATTGCTAACACACTAGAAATCCTCTGTGGGTATGTACTGCAGAGAGATTACGGGATGGAAGCACCTGATCATACATAGTATTCAGTGTCTTACCCTCCCTTGGCCATTGAGGGCTTGACCAGCCTCATCCCACCATTCCTTTCCATATTAAGAATATCCCAGACTCCCCCAACCCCTCATTTGAAACACAGCAATGTCATGCCTTCTCATTTTCCCCTGGCATTTTTGGGGGGCCTGAGAGGTCTGACTCCATCCTAAGCCTGTAGTCTCACATCCAAGATTACTTTTCCTCTTCTATCACCCTCCTGGATGCCTTTCTGGGTGACCTGCAATTGCTAAGACCTACACCAGAGTTACATCTTTGTGGCAACTATCTGAAGACAGAAGCGTGGGAGGGCATTCTCTTAAATCCCTAGTACTTAGCTAGAATGATAGAAACATTTACTAGAGCGGGGGCCTGCATGAGACTAGACTAAGCTTGTGTATCATTCATCTCCGAATATCAGAATGGCTAGCGATTAGACTAGCACCAAATACATGACTTGAATTAAGCTGTGTGGATGCTCCAGGCTGGTTGCTCTTCCCTACCAGTATTTTAGCTTACAAGATTTTGCCAGGCTTGGTGGTACAGAAAGGGTTGGGAGTATAGTTCGACGGAAGGATTCCTGCCTAACACATGTAAGAGCCCGGTTTCTGTCTCCAGGATGGTATTTTTCAATTGGACACTTAGCTTTCTAGAACATATCTCAGCTTTATAATTATGTTTGGGTAGGTTACCAAATAACAGCCAATGAAATGCGAACAGAGTTTCTTAGGGCAGTTTCTAAAATCCTTGGCCAACAGACTAGCATGTGTGTCTGCCCTCCATTCTCCTGTCTAGAGCATTGATAACTCTAGTCATGTGATGCCAGAATCTCAGTGGGTATCCTGGAGTTAGCAGCAGTTTTTACCAACAGGCCTGGAGCAAAAGAAAAGGTCTTTGTGTGAGGAAGACCAGGCAGGTAGAATGGGAAACAGCAGAAGTGGAAAGCAGAAATGGACACAATGCTTGTAATATATTTACATAATAGTAACATAGACCAATAAAAATGAAAGCATGCTTGCTACTTGCAACGATGAGACTGTCCAGGAAAAAACAGGTGAAAATAAAAACCCCAAATTAAATTTTACAAAGACTAAAAAGGGGCAAAGCAATGATTGATGATGCTGGTGCTTTTTGGTTGATGTAGGGAATGAAGTGAGGTTAAGAGGCAGCTCTGGGGTGATGGTAACTCTACATCTCTTGAAGGCTTTGGTCCATGGGTGTGGTCACTTAGTCAAAGCTCTTTCATAATCACCATGCCTCGCACTTTTTTCCTATAAACTGAAACGTAGGAACGTATTGGCTCACTCTGTTTGTTTGTTTTGAAACAGGGGTTTCTGTGAGTAATAGCCCTGGCTGTCCTGGACTCACTCTGTAGACTAGGCTGGCCTCAAATTCACAGAGATCTACCTGTCTCCGGTGTGCAGGAATTAAAGGCATTTGTTACCACACCCTGCCTGGCTTACTCTTAAGTGACTTATATTTTGTTCTCTTAAATAAAACAAGGTTAGATATCCAAACATTAGCTCTTCCCTCACCAACACTAACTTGAAGATCAGGACAAGAACATGTCTGTGTTGCTGGGAATAGGTGCTGAAAAACAAAAGTCTTCCTAAATCATTTATAAAACCAAGTTTCACTGCAGTGTGGTGTGCTGGCCCTCATGTACAAAATCATATGCAATGAGATCATTTTATTTTGACCACATTTCTGTCTGATAAGGAAACAAATCTATTTGACAGAATAAAGAATTCCCTCAGACAAAAAATATGTTGTAAAAAAAAAAGTTTCAATTCTGAGGGCCCAAGAGAAAAGGGATAGGACGTTTAAAAGAAAGACTTTTCTGTCCTGAAAAAGATTTAATAGTCACATTCTTTCTCTATAACTAGAAAATTTACTAAAGAAATCCCAGCTTTGTCAGAAAGATACAGTAGAGAGTAATAATGAAAGCAGTGATGATAAACAAAATATTCTGACAAAGCTGTTTTGGAAGTAGTTCCTACCATCTAAGAGCTGTGAACACCCTAAAGAGCTACTCCTCTGGAATTCTCACTTCCATGGTAGCCAGAGGCAAGGAGAATTTTCCAAAAGTGCTTAGTGTTTACTTAAACAGAAAAAGGAAAAAGGAAGGAATGAAAGGCCTCAGTATAATATAATGTGACCAAAATTTCTCTAGCATTTTAAGATAAAATAGGGGACAGGGGACTACTGATTTTGAGCATTGAGAGAGAAATCATGGCTCCTTGAGGGCAATTCAGTTTGGCTCAAGCAGTTGTGTAATGCCCAGGAGGAAGTAGTGGGTTTGTGTAATCTGGTTTTCCTTGGACTCAGACTCTGGGATGTAATTAGTGATCAGAATCTGACCTTGCTCTCAGCCAACACTGTGGAAGGCTCCTACTGTTCCCACCACCCCGCGGGGCTAACACCAGTGTTCTTGCCTTGGAGCTCCCATGCACACCTGCCCTCCACTTCCCTGCTGAGGTGGTGAGAGACCAAAGAATTAAACATTAGTTTTTCTTGGGTGTTGGTTTAAAGTTTAAAGCACAAGCCTGAACAAAGGCCAGCCGGAAGGATACATGTCCAGTCACCTGCAGGGAGGAACTAGCCTTACTGCAGTCTTTTCCTGCCCACCAGAGATACAGTTGCTAGGAAACTGGCCCAGATGGCCAGGCCAGAACAGCTTATGTTCTTGGTGCCTAAAGTACACCAATCATTTAATCCAGTAACACCAAGGCATGTAACATGCCACTTGTGGTTTTTCCCTTTAAAAACCTTGTTTCCCTAGACCACCCTGCTGCATTCCTCTTCTGCTTCCACAGGAAGGTTTGTGAGCTGGGCTCGAGCTTGTATTAAATAAACCCTCATGTGTTTTGCAGCAGAGTCAATTCCTGGTGGTCTTTGGGGGTCTCACAAACTGGGCATAAAAATGGCTCCTGCTAGGGTGTCACATAGAGTATAGACACCCTTCCACAGGGGCTGCAATGGCTGCTCTTCAAGCCCTGGAGTGTGTCTCCTACTTCTGCAGTGGTTGGTACTGACCCCCACCCCTCTCTTGTGGCCACTCAATGTGATGTCATCCACCCATTTTGGGTGGAGATGGCTCTAACTATTCTGGCCTTTTCCAATTCACACCTTAAGCAAGAAGCCACCAATGCCTTCCAGCTCTCCTCGGGGACCTCCACAGTGGCTGCCTGAGATTCCCCGTGTCACAACTCCCAAATGAGTCCCCTTCTTCCTTTCCTACTCTACCTCCCCATTCCTGACCCAACCCTTTAGATGGCCAGAGAAGAAAAGTTCCTGCTTTATCACTTTCTCTCTGACTTGGCGCTGCTACCTTGAACCAAGCTTGTATGCCAGATTGTCCCCCTAGAGTCATCTTCCCTGGAAAGGGCTGCCTTCTGGGAAAGCACAGATGTATGAATCGCAGGGAGCATGCCTTAGACCAGGGCAGACTCCATTCTTGTCAGCATGGTTCTGATCTGTATTATTCCCCTCAAATGTTCATGTCTCTGATCTTGTCTTAAGTTGCTCTGTTTTAGAAAGTACACAGTCTCGTGAGATCTTTGTATTATCCCGGGCTGGTGACTTTACCAGACAGTGGCTCTCAGCCTTCCTAATGCTGCGACCCTTCAATACAGTTCCTCATCTTGTGGTGATCCGAGCCATAAAATTATTTTCATTGCTACTTCATAACTGTAATTTTTGCTGTTGTGAAGTGTAACGTAAATCTCTGTGTTTTCAGTGTATTAAGCCACAGGTGCTTAACATACATTGTATGCTAGGAACTTTGAGGTATGACTTCGAGTCTCACAATTTCATTGCAAGGGAGCTCTGCCCACAATTTAAATAGGAGGAATCATGAAGCTGGCTTTCCCTTTTTCTTTTCAGAAACCTCTCTTTGGGGTTTAAAGAATTTCCTATTAAGACCCAGTACAGAGGCCAGAAGTATCCCTGAAGCCAGAAAAATCCCAGGGTCTTTTCCTGGAGTTCTAGAGCAAAAATCTTCTCCCCCCAACCCCACATGAGAAAGGAAACCTATGGTTTCAGGAGTGGAGTTGATTGTGGCGGTTAAGGGATTAGGAAAGGAAACCAGTGTACTTTTAGTTTTTAAAATGATACATTTATTTATTCTTTGAGGAGTGCATACATGTATACAATGTATTTTGATCATATTTATACCCCATTCTTCTGAAACCGGCTTTAGAATGTAGCCAGTACCCTAGATGGCAAGTGGAGAAATAGAATAGCACCCCTAAGTGAGCTGTGCTCCTGGGGTGACCTTTTCTGAGCAGCACACGTCCCAGTCATTGGACATGTGAGTTATTAGAGTTTCTTCCTTGTTTGGGTCTGATTGAGCCAGATTTGTTGTTGTTGTTGTTGTCGCAACTGTTGACTGAGAATAAAATCAATGCAAATGAGAACAAAGATTTACTGAGCACCCGTTAGGACTGAGATTCAGTAAAGCAGATTCAAGTAGTTTGGGGTACACAGTCCCAGGCTTTTCAAAACGATGTTGGTGTTTGTAACTTCAAACTACAAAGGGCGGTGGAAATTCACTCACTTGTTGATTGAGAATTGATTTGGTGCTGACAAAAGCTAATCTGTTTTCTATGAAAGGGATTGTGTGTGGTCTAAATGTCTGGGCAGTTTGGGGGAAAGGAGTCTGTTGTACGGGAGGATAGCAGATGTGAACACAGTGCTGCAGAAAACGAGCTCTGGCTCAGCCCAAAGGTCAGCTTGCAGCTTAGCATGTGCAGGTCTGCAGGCCAGTTCAAAGGTTCAGTGCTACAGATGAGCTTGAGCCCTGCTTGATCTTTGAAGCACCCTGAAATAATGCTATGGCTTTTCTTTTTTTCTTTGACATCTTCAACAGAAGCCTCCTAAATATACATACATTCTCCAATATTTTAAGTCCCCTAAGTTGTAAGCTTCTTGATTCCTGAGAGCAAATAGATGAGTGAAAGGAAAATGAAATAAGAAAAGAGGCTAATTGTCCTTGTGCAGTGAGTACTAATTAACTACTTAATTAGCTATTAATTTCTTCTTGATTCATGGACAGTAACAGTAAAAGAGCTGTGTTTCCAGAGGAATCTTCAGGGCCAATACCCATGGCCAGGAGTAGTATCTGTCCATCTTCACGGCAAGGAGCCATGAAGCTAACCAGGGGAGCTAACCAGAACTAAGTCTGCACAGCAAAGAGTAATCTGAAAGGAATCCTATAGATAACTTAGCATTTCTTACTACACAGCTAAGAAAATAAAAAAGAACTTTGACTCTTCCATTTGCAAACCAAGGTCTTAACAATAAAACCCTTGGGAAAAGGATTGTCTCTGGGAGACTTGTGCAGCGTTTAACCCTGGACTTAAAGGGCATTTAAAGGACTTTGCAGCTTCCTGTGGTGGGAAATTTGGTGGCAGATGGAAGAATTGCATCTTTAGACCAGAGTAGAAGGAGAGCAAGTTTATTTAGTGCACTCCAAAGAGAGCAGTGGGCATGGCAGTGCAAGAAAGAACTGCCACTGTAGGGGATGAGCCTGAAGGCGGAGCCTCGCTGTGTTAGGGGAAGCCACTTTGCTTGCATTGGCTCAGCATGTAATTCCAACCATATTGCTGATTGCTGATGTTCAGTCTTGAGTGGTGGGGCTGAGTCACCATGCATTCAGTTTCTTTGGCATGTAATTCCCTCCATGCAAATGAACTGACTCTTTCTGGCCGCGCCCTCGTGTACTTCTGCTGTTTCACTGTTTGGGTGAAACGGAGCTGTAGTGTCTCTGTTTTAGGGGTGGTTTCTAGACCAGGCTTGCTTTGGTGACCTGTCTCTCTTTCCGGCCTCCCAATCATGGCCTTCCTTCCACACTTCCAGTTATTTCCAGGTCCACAATGAGACCACAGGCCAAGGCAGTAAAACTGGTTTAGGCAGACGAGGACTTTTTATTCTATGGCAGACCTTTGATGTTCATCCTGCTTTTGTTGGGTGTTTGCAGTCATCCAAGGCACCATTTACCCTCAAGAGTCCCAAAGGATTAGAAAACTAATAACAAAGTGAAGCTTTGGAGAAGTCCCAGGAGAAAAGGGACATGTGTGGCGATGGACCTCTTGTTGCTTGCCCTGGTTTGCCTGTCCTGACTCTTACCTTACCCATGCCCTGCCTGCTGCACACAGGGCTTTTGCTGGGCTGGAAGTTTGAGTCAGGAGGAAGTGTTCTGGCCTTGGCCTATTGCTTTCCCAGAATCAAAGGTCATGGTGGTGAGCCAGAGGGGAAGCACTGCATGCGTTAGGTTGAACTAGTCATGGCCTTTCTGAGAACAGCAGAGAGGAAAGGTTGGGAGCAGCAAGAACTAGGTTCCAGGCATGGTTGGGCTAGTTCTGAGACTCTTGGCAAGTTCTTCCTCAACAGAACAGCGGATTCCAAAGAGCAAGATAAAGCTAATGTTTGACCACTGTCTACATATACATACCATTGACTTCAATTGGGAGAGAGAAGCCATTTTTCCTGTTCTCAGGGTTTTGTCTTCTAGCACTAAATCTACCAGGGAAATTATAGCCAAAATTATAGTCTTTATTCAATACAGACTTGCAACGCCTCCCTTTGTGCAAAGAGTGCCTTGTTTCCAAAAGTCCATGATTCCCGTCTTGGTATCCCATCACGAAAAGATGAGAGACACATTCACTTGTGGCCCCATTCATGGGAGTCACAACTGGAAGGTCCCCTGAAAGTATGCCACAACGGACCATATATTATCAATAGGCAAATCCATTTATCCATTCAGTCATCTATTCAAAGGATCATATGCTATCAAAGGATAAATCTACATATTCATTCAGTCATCTAGTCAACAAATATTTGTGTTGAACTAATCCAGTCACCAAATATATAATGTGACAATACATGATTTGGGAACATACGTCCTGTGGTTAAACCATCCTTGACTGAGACAATACAAGAAGCCCTTGAAATTATGGTCATTATCTCCCACAATCATTGACGTGAGCTTGTGCAAGATGGGGGCATGGATCCATCTTCTTTCTAAGGATGTGATGTATAAGGACAGGCAGTAGGAGTCACCGGGTGACAAGAGGGGAAGGGCAGTATGTACAGAGAGTGGTCAAGGCAATGGACAGGCTGAGTAAGGCTGAAGGTGAGAGATGTCACGCTGAGTTACAACAGACTATAGAAGGGTGGGATGTGGCAAGGGGAAGCATGAATAAAGCAGTGGTAATTGGACTCTTGAGCAAGAGAGTATTACAACAGTGCTTTAGGAGAACAGTTAGTCTGTTTTCTGTGTTCAGCGCGAACTGGAAGTGACAGAGACCAGCAGTAGGGAGATGAGCGAGGGGATCTGGGTAATAAGACAAAGAGGGCTGTCCATGGAAACAGAAGAATGACTGGCAGGCCCCAATGTCTTTGAGAGTGGCCAGAAGATTACACCAGGAGAAACCTGAGAACACCACATGGCATCAAATTTGTAGGAGCAGCCCTCTGCCGAACAGTACTCTCTGGGGCACAAATGTGGTTTTCAAACTGTGTCCCAATAGCCTCAGGCTTTCCCAGAGGTGTGTGAAGAAACCCTTTCAGCCAGAGTGTTTCCATATATTGACCCATTTGGGCAAAGTCTTGAAAACCGCTATTCTACTTTCTCACAGTGTCTGTATTCCAAGTGACCCCAGTAATTATTAAATATGGATATGGGTGTGAGTAGACCACCACCTCCATGCCCCTAAGATCTCAAGTCACCTAAAAGTAGACCTCTTTTCTGGTGGTTTTGCCTCTGTTCCCACACCCACCTGATTTATTCTTCCTTGGCTTACCTCCCACTGTAATTCTGTTACAGCTCTTCTATGAGGTGTGTGTGTGTGTGTGTGTGTGTGTGTGTGTGTGTGTGTTGAATTAATCTAAACTACTGTATTTATCAACAGAAATAAGAACAAAATATGACAGCTGACTGGCAACGTTAGGCCAAACTCCTTCGTAGGGAACAGAAGACAAAACTAGTGTCTTCTTAACTAAAACATCACGTCTTAAAAGGAACAACTCCAGCCTGTCCCCATGGGAGGAAAAGGGTGGGCAGGAAACAAAAAGCCATCCTGCTCGTAGATGCATTCCCAGGATGCTCTGTTTCTAGATTCTTCCACTTATTTCTCAACTCTCGTTTCTAGGAGGAGTGTTTTACTTACCCTTGGTTTCTGTCTTGCTAGCAGCAAAACAACCATGTACAAAAGATGTCCCACATCTGTCAGCTGCTTTGCATGTTTCTGGAATTACCGAAGAACTGCACCAGGCCCTGAGAATCCTTTTAGAGTAAGTTCAGCCCATCTGTAAATAATTCACTTCATTTTATTTTTATCTTGTAATTTTTCTTCTTTGACAAAAGAATATCGTGGACATATTGTTCAATGGCTCAGACAAGTTCAGAAACGCTATGGCCATCGATGACCCCTGTAGAAAACACATTCTTTCTGAATTCCTTCAGGAGCCTTGCCATCACAGCTGTCTGATGTGAACAACTTTAATCGCCTTATTAACCTTGAGAACCTCTGTCAGAAACAGGGCTTTTATGCTTGTTTTTAAAGAATGTTTGCTTTATGTAGTTTACTTACGGTAACACTAGCAAATATGTCAAGTGATCGGCTTGCTTGAAAGTTATTTCTTTCACTTGTGAAACCCCTAACTGGTCTTCCTGGTCTGTGTGGTCCTTCTCTCTAAGGGGCCTGAGGTTCTGGGCCCCTTACACACTCTGTTTTTGCTATTGTGCAGGGACAATATGGGAATAAGGAACAAGGAAGACTTCAGCGGAAAGGAAAGAAGATGCTTTCCGTCTGAAAGGAGGAAAAAGGAAAATCAGAAGGAGGACTGAAAAGTATGTTCTAGAAGCTGGCTGAGTAGGGCAAGCCTGGAATCTCAACTTCTTTGGAGGCTGAGACAGGAGGATCATAACTTCCAGGATTACCTGTTAGCAGAGTGAGTCTGAGGCCAGCCTGGGCACCTAAGTGAGAACCTATCACGACATGGAAAATGAAAAGGAGGACCAGGAGTATGGCTCAGTAGTGAGCACACACCTCACGGTGCAAAGCTCTGAAGTCAATCTCCAGTACTGAAAAATGAATTACAGTAGAAGATCCACTGAGATTAGGTATGCCCGGAAGGTGTGCCCGGACAGGGCGATGCCATTGGTCGAAGAAGCAGATGTCTGGAGTGACAATGGAAGCAAGCAGAGAAAGTGCGTTCGTAGGCCTTCCTTTAGGACTCCATTTGGTTGACATTGGAGTCATAGCTGGAGGGCTGGAGGGTTTTCTGGTGTCCTTCACCCAGCTTGGCTTTAGGAACACAAAGCAGGGGACTGGAGTAGCCCACCCTGTGGCATTGAACTGCAGCACCAGGATCCTGGATTCTGAGATCCTGGATCCTGTGCTTTAAGGAGCTGCAGTTGATGGAAACATGGCTGGTACATGGAGATACTGAAAGCAGCAGGCCTGTTAGGGAGGTAAAAACTGGGACAGAGCAGCCCCGGGTAAGACCAGAGCTGAGTCGTGGAATCAGTGGAGGTTGGATATGAGAGGTGACTGGGACTGTGGATCACAGTTCTGAGAGGCAAGTGGCAAGTCCATTCTGGGACACATGAGGGTAAGCTGCCTTAGGACACCTGTATGGAGATGTTCCGAGTCAGCCCAGCCTGTCGTCTGGTTCTGCTCCTTTTGTGAAAGCTCAGAAGTGCGTGGTTAGTTACACCTGGCTCAGCACAGAAGCTGAGATACCTTATATCTTACCAAGAAAGAAAGAAAGAAAGAAAGAAAGAGAGAGAGAGAGAGAGAGAGAGAGAGAGAAAGGAAAAGAGAAACTCAGAGGAGTAAAATCTTATTCATATTTATTTATATAATAAAATGCTTATTCATTTTTATTTTAAACAGTGCTCTGTTGATTTTCAGCACTGGATGTTAGATGGACAGAAAGCAGTATTTCCTACATGAAATGCAAGTTGAATTTTAATGTACATTTTGGGATGTCTTTGAGAACAGTGGGCCTGAATATATTTGGGAACACCGTGATGTGTGTTTTAGGATACAAATAATCTCTATAAACTTTACACAACACTCGACAAAGCACACTAAGGTCAGACACTTGCTTCCCTAATGTTTACCCCAAATAAAGGTTACTTTGATGGAGCAAACTCAATATTCAGACTTGTTCTTAACTGAATTGGAAACAGCTCTGAAGAGACTTGGACCACAATTCTCAATTGAACTCAAGCAAACAAACCTGGGATTTCAGGTGAATAGCACTGAATCATGTGATGTCCCATAAAACATCATTTTATGTTTCTAGTGTGATTTAGATGATCTCAAGCTAAACTTCTTTAGGTGAATCCTGAGTCCTACTTGTATATTTTCATATTGAAAAGCAAGTAGTTACTCTTATATTCAGGTAGATATAATATGAACACCAGAAATTCAAAACAGCATTTCAAAAATAAAACTATTTGAAAGTGTATATGAAATTTAGGGTATGTAAGCCATGTAATATTTAACTATTAGTGAGACACTCCCAATCTTGCCAGTGCCAAAGCACTTATTTGGGTAATGTGTTTGGTGAGCTACATCACAAGAATGGTTGGTAGACTTTTTAGGAGCAAAATTGTTTCTTCTTCTATTTAAAATGTTACTCTATGGTTCGGTGGTTCAGAGCACTGGCTGCTCTTCCAAAAGTCCCAGGTTCAATTCCCAGCACCCATATGGCAGCTCACACCTGCCTGTAACCCAGCTCCAGGGGATTTGGCGCCCTCACACAGACATACATACAGGCAAAACACCAATGCACATTAAATAAAAAAGAATAAATCATTTAAAAAGTTTCTCTAAATGAAATAAATTTTGTTTGGACTATCTATTGGCTTTAGTTACAGCTCCTCTGATATTCTAAGCAACAGTTATACAGTGGTACCAAACTTAAAGCCATGGTTCATCACTCCAGCAGCCTGTCTGAACCTCATGCACACTCGGGGAACTTGTAAGATGGACTTCCACCAACCAGAACATGGCTGATCACAAAAATATGGGGAAAAGGAGATTGGTGACATCACTGTTATGAAAATTATTGTACAAAACACAATTGCACCTTCTCACATCCTACCAAAGTGGAGCCAAAAAAGTCACAGGAGAAAGAAGGGAGTGTTTAAAACGTAGCTGTTGCTCCAGAAGAAAGTCTCTGAACCACTGTTATAGCAGCCACCAGTCCTGTCCTTAGGATTAGTTTGAATTAGCTGTACTTAAAAACTGATGACAGAGCCAGGACGTGTTGGTGCACGCCTTTAATCCTAGCACTTGGGAGGCAGAGGCAGGCAGATCTCTGTGAATCTGAGACTGCCCTCATCTACAGAATGAGTTCCAGGACTGCCAGGGCTATGCAGAGAAACCCTGTCTATAAAAAAGCAACCAACCAACCAAAGAAACCAGTGACAGAGTCTTTTGCCCATTTTTAAGTGGACTGTGAATTTTCTTGCTGAGTTTTCAGTGTCCTTTCGGCTTTTTCTCAGGCGTGTTTTTTTGTAAACATCTTCCCCTCTTTTTGGTTTGGCTTCTCATTCTCTTTATACTATCTTTTGCAGTATAGAAGCTTATAATGTGTTGAATTCTATCTTATCATTGTATTTCTTTCATAGCTGGTGGCTTTGGATATGGCATCTATAAAGGTGCTACCATGCCCAACCTCATCTAGGCTTTCTCCTGTGTTACTTTCCGGGTATGTAATAGTTTCATGTTTTGTATGTGGGTCTAGGGTACATTTTGAGTTCAGTTTATTTTGAAGAATACATGGCTCTTTACTTAAACTCCTCTTACTGTTTGGTTGCTCTTGTTTTTTAATCTGAGTATCCAGTTGTCTCAGAACTTTTTATCACTATTTTTTCATTCCTCTTGCTTTTTTTTTTTTTTTTTTTTTTGCTTTGTTTGCTTGTTTGTTCTGCCAGTATCACTTGGTAGCATTTACATGGGTCTGTATCTGAGCTCTCCACTCTGTTTCATGGAGCCCTTCGTTTGTCACACCATCTTATCACTGCTGATTTACAGTGTGTCCTAAAGCCCGGAAGGATTGCTTCTGTAACTCTGCTTTCCTTCAGTGTTAAGTAGGCTGTTCTGGGCTTTGTGAATCCCTGTGTAAGTTGAGAAGAGCAGACATCTTGACAATATCGAGAATTTCTACCCAGGAACATGAAATGTGTCTGTAACTAATTTAAAAATTTCATCCGCATTTTGTAGCTTTCCTCGTACAGATCTTGGACATATTTTTTGTTGGATTTATAACTAAATGTTTCCTGGGGAAGAAAGTTAATGTAAAAGCCGATGTGTTTTACACCAGATGCCACCTGCTCCTTGCCAGCAGGTGGAAAAATGATTGGCTTTTGTATTTTGCACCCTTGACATAATTGCTCATTAGTTCTACTTTCTGTTTGTTCTTTTGAACTTTCTACATAGATGATCATGTTGTGTATGAATAAAGACGGTTTTACACTTCCTTCATTTCATTTCCTGATTTACTGCACTAGCTATGATTCCTGGTACAAATGTTGAAAAGCAGGAATGACAGGGGACATCCTTGCTTTGTTTCTGATCTTGGCAGAAAAGCTTCTATTTCTTCAGCATTAGATATGATATCACCTTTAGGTTCCTATACATATTATTAGTCCAATAGGAAAGTTCTCCTTCGTCCATATTTTGCTAAGGGTTTTTGTTATGAATTGGTAGTGGAGTGTGACAAATGCTTTAACTGAATGTTCTGATATGATCATGTCATTTTTTTCTTCTTAGTTTGTTGATGGGATAAATGACATTAATTTTTGAACATCAAATTAGCTTACATACTCAGGATAAAATCTGCTTGATCAGTGTGTCTAACATTTTTATGTTGTTGGAATTTAAATGCTTTCTAATAAAAGCATTTATTTTATATGTTTTATATGTATTTGCATTCATGAGAACTATTGGTTTACAGCTTTGTTTTTTAGTTTTGGCATTAGGATAATGCTTCCATCATAGGATAAATGATGAAGTATCCCTCTGCTTTTGTTTTCTACAAGAGGATAGAGACAATTTAGGATATTTTTTTCCTTAGTGTTTGGACCCATGTGGGCCTGGTGTCTCCTGTTTGGGAATGTCATTATTGATTCGATTTCTCTAGCAGATATAGGCTTGCTCAGATTGTCCATTTCTTCTTGTCTGGCTTTTGGCAGGTTGTCTCTTTCACTGAGTTGGTCCATTTAATTTCGGTCGTCAAATCTGTAGGCATAGCATCTGTACATCTTCCTTTGTATCTGTTCCCATCTATAGATAGGAAGTGATATTTTCTCTTTCATTTCTGATATTAGTAATTTATGTCATTTTATTTTTCTTAGCCTATATAAAGGCTTATTGATTTTGTTACTTTCTCCCAAAGAACCAGCTTTTTGTTTTATTGTCTCTTCTATACTGATTTGTGGTTTTCAATCTCACCAAGTATCTGCTCGGACTCTGATTCTTACTCCCTTTCTTCCAGTGAGTTTGCACTTAATTCACTCTTGCTTTTCTGTTTTCCTGAAGGAGAAGTGTAGATGATTGGTTTCAGTGTCCCATCCTGTGAACCCTCCCCCAAGACCTGTTTTTGCTGCATTCCACTAATTTTGAAAAAATTACATTTTCTTTTTATTTAGTTCAAATTATTATTTTTTTATTGTTTATTATTATTAGTTACATTTTATTAACTCTGTATCCCAGCTGTATCCCGCTCCCTTATTCCCTCCCAATCCCACCCCCCCTCCCTCAGCTTTTCCCTGCCCCTTTCCAAGTCCACGGATTGGGGAGGACCTCCTCCCCTTTCTTCTGGCTCTGTTTTATCAGGTATCTTCAGGGAGTTCAGATTATTTTTAATTTATTTTAGGATTCTTAATTTTGCCCATTTATTACAGATGTATTGTTTATTCACTATGAATGTTGGTAATCTTTGGCTTTTTATATTGCTTTCTATTTTAATTCCAATATAGTCTAAGAACAGACATTATATATTTTCATTTCACATCAGTTAGGTGCACTTTGTAGCCCAGAATGTGGCCCATCTTGGTGAATGTCCCATATGAGCTTGAGAAGAATGAGTATTTTGCTGTCACTCAAATCTAGTTGATTTATGGTACCATTAGCTCAGCTAAGTCCTTGGCCTGTTGATTCCACCCATCATTGGTGAATTCTCCAAGCACAGATGTGAATTCATCCATTTCTCCTTGGAGTTCAGGCTTTGGCTCACACATTCTGATGCTCTGTTGCTAGTTGCACGTAGATTAAGAATTGTGCTCTCTTCTTGGACTCTTGACCCCCTCAGCGTGGACCTATGTCTTTGTCATGTAGGCTTCACTAATGTTTCAGCATTTGCGGTTCCTGTTTTACTTCACTATGGTGAGAAAGCTAGAGTGGGCTGAAGATGGGTAATTCCCTTTGTCCAAGAGAAAGGCTAGAGAGGACTGAGATGGGTGTTTCCTGTAAGGTGGAAAGCTAGAGTAGGTCGGCATTTTTATTTCTCTTCCCCCATGTGGAATGCCAAAGATAGGCAGAGTTGAGTATTTCCCTTCTCCTGCAAACGGCAGACTCAGATAAAATTCCAGACGGTTAGGCTCCAGGAAAATAGTTTCTCCTTAGAGCAGGCTTTGTTCTGAAGAACAGTTGTTCTGATATACTTGAGCATGCTTCCCCTCTCACATCTCTCCAGGCCAGAAGCCCACTGAGATATTTTTCTCTGATCTTTTAGACAAGAACTGGGTAGAAATGCTGGAAGTAAAGTTCACAAAAAATGCAGCCATCGTTTCCTTAAGTTTTAAACTTTCATTTTCTCTACACCTAATCTATAGCAACTCACCAGTTACAGCTCGTGTCCACCCTCCCAGCATATAAAAGTTACTGCTTGTGGTTTTCTGTCATAGTCAAGTTCAGATTTTTATCTCTGTCTGGCTGTCTCTAATTGGGTGAGTGATGGTTTACTTTGTAACTTTGCTTCTTCAAGGGAGGCCTGAAAAGTCCTCAGGAAGGAGGGAAACTGAGATCATACCAAGGTTTGCCAAAATCCTCAGGGAACGGGGGTGGTGTGAGAGGAGAGATCCCTGCAAACAGTCTGTGCCACACCATTGTGGCTCCTGGGAGTCCCAGGTAGAAAGTCTTTCTGGTTTTCGGCTGCTGACGTGAAGGAATGAGAAGGGAGGTGGAGAGGGAAGAAGAAGTAGCGAAGAAGAAATCTGGGTCCATAGCAAGATTCAACTTCTTCAAAAGTTCTGAGGGGAGTTTGGGGGTCTTCTGTTTGCCAATCTTATTATTTATGATATGGTTAGAGCAATGGCTTCTAAATTCCATATATGCTAGACTGGACCTGAAGCCCCTTTGACTGTTTTCAAGCTTTAAAAAGTTAAATGGATATCATTAATATTCATGTTATAAATATTATAACACTATAATATTATAAATGTTATTAATATTCATGTTATAAAGTGAGTCATAATTGAGTTTGATTGTGTTAGAGACATACATACACGCACGCACGCACGCACGCACGCACGCACGCACGCAGAGGCAGCTGTATGGTAAGGAGAACAGCTACTTCCAGGTGGGAGAAGAAGCATCTGCCTGCAGGACTACCCCCAGCCCCCGGGGCATTCCAGGTTTCTCTCAAAGTAGAACACGGCCTACAAAATCAGAGTTACGATTTGGTATGACCTCTACCTTGATGGGATCTAATTCCTCTAGTCAAGGTTCCCATGAATGTGGTTCTTCTTTCTCTTTATTTTTTCACCTTTGAACTGGGGATGATGATAGTTCTGTGTGTGAAGTGTACAGCATGTGGATGCCTGCTTCTATTCCTGTGATAAAACACTCTGACCAAGAGTAACTTGAGGAGAAAAGAGTTTGTTTCATCTTGTACTTCCAGTAACAGTTAATCATTGACAGAAGTCAGGGCAGAAACTCAAGGCAGGAAGCTGGAGGCAGGAGCTGAAGTAGAGACCATGGAGGGGCCCTGCTTACTGCTTTCTACACACCTTGGGACCACCTTCCCAGGGGTGACACCACTCTCATTGGGCAGGGCCCTCCTACATCAATAATTTATTTTAAAAATGCCACCTTCCATTCCCTGGCCTACAGCTCTGCCTCCAAGCCTGAACAGCCAGTAAGACCCCTCTGCCCTAATCCTCTGTCTACTGAGTACCCCTGGGCAAGCCCAAAAGAAGTGAGCACTGCCCTATCCCCTGATCATGCTATTTCTGGCCCGTGGCTCCACCTGCATTCCCAGAGGCCTGCTGCCATCACGGAGTTCCAGGTGAGACTGCTACCCGCCAAATCCCTGTCTGCTGGGTCCCCTGGGCAAACCCAGAAGCAGTGAGCTCCTCCCTCCCCTTTCCCCTGTGCACTCCATCCCCCACTTCACAGCTCTGCCTGCATCCCCGGGTGCCTGCTGCCACCAGGAAGGCCAGGTGTGACCCCTCCCCACAACCCCCTGCCCACCAGTCCCCCTAAAGCACTCCCAAGAGTGGTGAAATGCACCTACGCCCCTGCACTCCATCTTCAGGCCCACAGCTCTGCCTGCATTACCAGAGGCCTCCAACATCCAGGGACAACCAGATGGCTTAAAGCCAGCATAAGAACACAACCCACAAGAGCCAGGGCAATACGGTACCACCAGAACCCAGCCATCTTACTACAGCTAGCCCCGGATATCCTAACATAGCGGAAGTACGAGAAAATCATCTTAAATCCAATCTTATGAAAAGGATAGAGGCCTTTAATCAGGAAACCAATAAATCCCTTAAACAAATACAGAAAAATACAATAAAAAGGTGAAGAAAATAAATAAAACTGTTCAAGACCTAAAAATGGAAATAGAAGCAATAAAGAAAACACAAACTGGGGGAAAAATAATAATAACCACAGATACAAGCATCACCAACAGAATTTATATTCTTATGAGACAGAAGATAGACTTTCAGGAGTAGAAGATACGATAGAATAAATTGATATATTTGTCAAAGATAATGTTAAATTTAAAAGGTTTCTAACACAAAACATCCAGAAAGTTTGGGACACAATGAAAATACCAAACCTAAGAATAATAGGAATGGAAGAAGGAGTTGATTCCCAGCTCAAAGGCCCAGAAAAAATATTTTCAATAAAATCATAGAAGAAAATTTCCCTAACCTAAAGAAAGAGATGCCTATAAATATACAAGAAGTCTATAGTACACCAAATAGACTGGACCAAAAACAGAAAAAAGAAAATCCTCCAGCCACATAATGAAAATACTAAATGAAGAGAACAAAGAAAGAATATCAAAAGCTGCAAGGGAAAAAAGCCAAGTAACATATAAGGCAGACCTATTAGAATTACACCAGACTTCACAACAGAAACTTCAAAAGCCAGAAGTGCCTGGGCAGATGTCTTGCAGTCTCTTAAGAGACCACAGATGTCAGCCCACATTACTGTACCCAGAAAAACTTTTTTTCTTTTTCTCTTTTAATTGGTTTTTTGATACAGAGTTTTTCTGTGGGCCTTGGCTGTCCTAGACTCTCTTTGTAGACCAGGCTGGCCTCAAACCTTGAACTCACAGAGATCTGCTTGCCTCTGCCTCCCCAAGGGCTGGAATTATAAGCCACACCTGGCTTTCAGTAAAACTTTCAATCACCAAAAAAAAAAAAAGGATAAAACAAGATATTCCGTGACATAATATAAACAGCACCTTTCCATAAATCCAGCCCCACAGAGGACACTAGAAGGAAAACTCCAACACAAGAAAACACAGGAAATAAATAATCTCACACCAACAAAACCAAGAGAAGGGAAGCACACATACACAGACACACCACCACCATCACCACCACCAACAACAACATCAAAATAATGGGAATTAACAATCATTGTTTGTTAATCTCTCTCAACATCAATGAACTCAATTCTGCAATAAAAAGACACAGGCTAACAGAGTGGATACAAAAACAGGACCCAACATTATGCTGCACACAAGAAATATGTCTCAGCAATAAAGACAAATACTACCTCAGAGTAAAGGGTGGCGAAAAAGGATTTTCCAAGCAAACGGACCCAAGAAGCAAGCTGCAGTAGCCATTCTAATATCTAACGAGGTAGACTTTCAACCAAAGTTAATCAGAGGAGATGGGGAAAGACACTTGATAGTCCTCAAAGGAAAAATCCACCAAGATGACGTCTCAATTCTGAATATCTATGCCTCACATTCATAAAAGAGACATTACTAAAGCTTAAATCACACATTGATTCCCCACACATTAATAGTAGGAGTCTTCAACACCCCACTCTCACCAATGAATAGTTTATCCAGACAGAAGCTAAACATAGAAATAAAAAAAAAACCTAACAGACATTTTGAATCGAATGGAAGCTAACAGATATCTACAGAACATTTCACCCAAACACAAAAAGAATATACCTTCTTCTTAGCATCTCATGGAACCTTCTCCAAATAGTCCATGTAGTTGGTCACAAAGAAAACATGAACAGATACAAGAAACTTGAAATAAGTCCTTGTATCTTATCAGACCACCATGAATTAAAGCTGGACCTCAAAAACAAGAGAAACAACAGAGAGCCTACGAACTCAAGGAAACAGAACAACTCTCTACTCAATGACCACTGGTTCAAGGAAGAAATAAAGAAATTGGAGACTTTCTAGAATTCAGTGAAAATGAATGCACAGCATTTCCAAACTTATGGGACACAATGAAAACAGTGTTAGGAGAAAAGTTCATAGCACTCAGCACCTTCATAAGGAACTTGGAGCGATCCCTTACTAGCATCTAACAACACACCTGAAAGCTCTAGAACAGAAAGAAGCAAACCCAAGAGAAGTAGATGGCAGAAAATAATTAAACTCAGGGATGAAATCAATAAATTTAGAAACAAAGAGAACAATACAAAGGTTCAATGAAATCAAGAGTTGGTTCTTTGAGAAAATCAACAAGATAGACAAATCCTTAGCCAAACTAACTAAATGTCATAAAGACAATGTAAAATTAACAAAATCAGAAATGAAAAGGGGGACATAACAAAAGACACAGAGGAAACCCAAAGAATCATTAGGTCTTGTTTAAAAAACCTGCACACTACAAAATTGGAAAATCTAAACAAAATGGACAATTTTCTTGATAGTACCACATACAGGTAAACAATTTAAATAGACCTATAAACTTTAAAAATTTAGAAGCAGCCAGTAGACTGTTTCTGACATGAACTCAATGGTGGGCTCTTTGATCTCCAGCCCCACCCCCTGAGGGAGGAGCAGCCCTGCTAGGCCATAGAGAAGGACTTTGCAGCCAGTCCTGAAGACACCTGATAAACCAGATGAAAGGGGTGGAGGTTCTCCCCTATCAGTGGACTTGGAAAGGGGCAGGAAGGAGATGAGGGTGGGAGGGTGGGATTGGGAGGGAAAGCGGGAGCGGAATACAGCAGGGATACAGAGTTAACAAAGTAACTAATATTAAAAAATAAAAATACAAAAATAAATCTCATTTACAATAAAAAGTGATGGAATGTAGATTTAAAATGTATGAATAAAAGCAAAATTATTCTTTGTATGCATCAAATGTCATGGTGAATTTCACTGAATAAATAAAAATGTAATTGGTAGACATTTTGAAATGTAAAATGCAAGTTAGCAAGTGCTGTAGTCGTTCAGTTTTGCTGTTCCTACTAAATTTTGCTGTTTCTATTTAAAAGAAAAAAAAGAAGCAGCCAGTGAAAGTCTGCCAACCACCATCAGCAACAATAAAACCCAAATCCAGATGCTTTTAGTGCAGAATTCTACCAGACCTTCAAAGAAAAGCTAGTACCAATAGTCTTCAAACTATTCTACAAAATAGAAACAGAAGAAGCATAGCTGAACTCATTTTATGAGGCCACAGTCACCCTGATATCTAAACAGCACAAAGACTCAACAAAGAGAGAGAATTTCAGACCAATTTCCCTTATGAATATTGATGCAAAATTCTCAATACTTGCCTACTGAATCCAAGAACACATCAAAAACATTATCCACCATGATCAAGTAGGCTTTATCCCAGGGAGGCAGGGATGGTTCAATATACAGAAATCCATCAATATAATCTATCATATAAACAAACTGAAAGCAATAAAACAACATGATCAACTCATTAGATGCAGAAAAGAAAAAAAAAACCCTTTGACAAAATTCAACAGCCCTTCAAAGTTTTAGAGAGATCAGGGATACAAGGCGCATACCCAAACACAATAAAAGCAATATACAGCAAGCCTATAGTCAACATCAAATTATGGAGATAAACTTAAAGCAATTCCACTAAAATCGGACAAAACAAGGCTGCCCACTCTTTCCATATCCATTCAACATGGTACTTGAAGTTATAGCTAGAGCAGTAAGACAACTAAAGGAGATCAAGGAGATATGTAGGGAGCATGGAAAATGAAATGGTCACCTCCTGTAACCAAGGAAGACTTCTAGGAGGGATGGGAACACCATCCCATCCATAAAACCTTTGATGCACATTTTTCCTCTGCCTATAAGAGGTGTAGGGATAAAGAGGGAATAGAAATTAAGGGAATGGCCAACAAATGACTGGCCCAGCTTTAGTCTCATGCCATGAGAGAGAGCTCACTTCTGACACTATTAATAATATTCTGCTATACCTGCAGACAGGAAGCTATAATAACTGTTATCACCCAGTAGCTGATGAAAACACATGCAGAGACCCACAGCCAAACATTAGGCAGAGTTCAGTGAATCTTATAAAAGAAGGAAAGGAAGGATTGAAAGAGCCAAAGAGGTCAACAAAATAAAACCTACAGAATGAACTAACCTGGCCCCATGTAGGCTCATAGAGACTGAACCACCAACCAGAGAGCATGCATGGGACACACCTAGGCCCCATACATATATGTAACAGGTGTACAGCTTGGTCCTCGTGTGGGATCTCTAACAGCAGGAGCAGGGCCTGACTCTGTCTCTGTTGCCTGCCTTTGGATTCCTTTCCCCTACTGGACAGCCTTGTCTAGCCTCAATGGAAGAAGCTGTGTCCGGTTCTACTGCAACTTCATAGGCCAAGACAGGTTGATATCTATGGGAGGTTTCACCTTCTCTGCGGAGATAGGGAGGGGTGTTAGAATAATGGTTAATACCACCACAGCATTTTAGTATAGAGGAGATTTATTGTGGAAAAGGGAGGAGGGGGGAAGAGAAGGGCACCCATGACAGAAAGAGACTGAGAGAGACAGAGAGACTGGGGCGGGGGCGGGGAGGGGGGAGGAGACTGTCAGGTTTCTTTTATCAGACACACACCTGGAAATGTACCTGGTGACGGAGGCAGGTGATGACATCAGAGGTTGCTAGGCCCCTGAAAAGCAGGCTAGTGGGCCGAGTGGACACTAACATTCCTCTCTTTTTGTTTAATTAAAAAAAGATCCACAAACTTAGGAAGGGAATGAGGCAGGAATGAGGACGTCTTGTTTAGAAAGACTGCTTCCTCCTGACTTGGGGGCAGCAACATTTTCGGGGACCCTAAGAGAATGGGGCTGAAGGCTGGCGAAGTCCTGGGAGAGCCAGCTGTTTCACTGCTGCCCAACATCTGTGAGAAGATCTGTGGATAGGAAGAAAATGCAGGTCCAGCTGATGCAATCTGCAAGGTTAGACTAGTGCAGCTGAGGTTAGCTGCTTCGGAGCCGTCCTGGGTGGAGAAAACACCTGGACCTGACCGGATACTGCAACATACATATTGGCAGATGACAAAGTTATGTACATGGTTAGGGAGAAAGTTCTTTTTTAGGTGTACATTTGAAACTTTTGGATCCAAGGTTTTGGTAGTTCGGGGAGGAGAGTCCCAGAACTAGGGAAAGGAGGAGGAATCCCACCCTGTGAAATAGGGAATAGGTGGGAAACTTAGATTATTGCTTGGCAGTACTTATCTGGAGTTCATGTGACCTGAGAGGTGGATTTCTTGTAGCTTACAAGAATCCTTTTTAAGTTTACAAAGATAAGTTTTAAACATGTTCGCATCACCATTGTTTGTAGTCTGTAGTAAAATGCACACTGTAGAAAAAGGCAGCAGACACACATATTTTTGTCATAGCATAGCAGAGGTTTGGGAAATTACTTTGGATTAACAGCATAAACACTCTTTGATGTGAGCTCAGGGAAGACAGAAGCCTTCCATGAAGTAGAAGGAGCAAAAGCTCGCTTGATCTTAATTTTCAGTATGACTACACATCGTGAATGAGGGGCTTCTTCCCTCCATCCAGAAAACTGGGTGTATATTCATCTATCACAGTGAAGAACATTTTTAAGTCTATATTTAAATGACAAACCAAAGGAAATTTTAAGTCTTGAGCTTGGACCTATGATAGTGGATTGTAGAGTGGAACATCAAAGCTCTAAACAGCCTTAATACAACAGCAGCATCAGACCCTAAAATACTTTAAGTCCTCACAACTCAAGCTTTTGTGTCCTTAGGCCTCATATAATCTTTACATCTTTCTTCCTATACAATTATTTACCATGAGACACAGGTGAGACTGTCTTTTAGCCAAAGGAATAATAAAAAGTTACATCTGAGACCTGTTTATCTTTTACCTTGAGGTCTGTGAGCAAGGCAAACCTGTTTGCCTTTTAAGTAAGTGATCTAGTGGTTAGTAGTTTTAACTAGCTCATGAATTGACTAATGAACAAACATGATGGGTTACCTTGGGGTAAGGAGCTAATCGTCTGTTCTCTAATTGTCAAGCTACCATTGGCTTAGCCGTCAATGTGATCAGAGATCTGAGAGGATAAATTGTAATCTAAACAAATCTATGTATCAATCAAAGGACAGAAACTAGTCCGTAGTCTTAGACAGTTGTCTCAGGTTCCTGGGGTCTCCATGTCAACGCGGGCAGAGGCAGTCTGTCCATCAGGCATAGAAGATGAGAGGCTTTTTCTGTGGAGGAAGAGTTTGGGAGAGACTGCCCTCAGCAATGTGAGACAACAGCTCTCTGGGTGTCCAGTTTGTCTACAGTCCAGGCTGGGCTCTAGCAAGCAAGGCAGTGGGGCACTCCTGCCAGCTGATATTGTACCACAATGCAGCACTGGACTCACCTGTTGTTGTGCCTAAATCTTCTTGGAGACTACCTCGGGGGTTACCGTTAGGATTTGGGAGTCTCTGTCTGTCATAATAAGCTTAAACATGTTAAAATGCCCCATTTGGCAGGTCTCTGACAGCTCTGAGGGCTAGCATGTCTGAGTTAAGCAGTCTTTGTCTGCCTTTAGATAGCTGCTCTAAGCTATACCTTGCAAAACCTAAGACAGAATGCGAGCCATAGTTACGCCATATTCTACAGATAAGTGTTTGAGGACCATGTCTATCTCAAGTAGATCTAAATAGACATACTGTTTGTTTCTAGTTACTTTCTGTTTAACTCTGACAACACGTACAGGAGACTAAATAAAGCTTAATCTTGTAATTAATCACGTTGGTAGATTAGTAACAGTAGCAAAAACATGTTTTGAGGCTGTGATTTTTAACCTTTTCAGAGTGACGATAGAGCATAATAACCAAATTCTAACACTGTAAACACTTGGATGGCTCTAAAATTAATACATCCCAACTTAAAAGTAGCTTTGGAATCATGTCACATGGTTTAAGATTATCTAAGCACAAGCTTTTAACTACTAACCCTAAGTTATGAGTTTTAACCATATCCTGTTTTTGACCCTGGACCTTAGAACATCCTGGGGGCCTGTTATGGGAATAGCAACCCTACTTAACATTTTTCTGGAACTTCTCACTCAACGACTGAGAACCACAGGGGCATTGTGTGTGCTGTGGAGACGTCTCCATGTCATTTGGCATAGCGATTTTGACTCCCCATTCTGGTGTCTCACCATTGGTCTGCTTTTTTTTTTTTTTTGTCCTGGTTTCTTGCTGATATGACTAAGATCTACCAGGAACCAGAGGGAAGGAAAGGTTGGCATAGAACAAGACAGACAAGAGGATAAGCCTTCATGGATGTGCGTGTGTGGGTACAAACAGAAAGTAACCTATTGGCTGTATTTATTTGGCCCACTAGTAAAAGTATCACCCCATCCATGTGAGCCCATTGATCACCAGGACTAGGTCAGTGTGTACTACGTAACACAGCACAGGAAGTAAGGAAACTCAGAGGCCTTGAAAGCCTACAGGAAACCTCTCGCAGCTCAGGTACTCAGGTGCGCAGAGGCAGCCTTAGAAACCACAGACCTGATCCCCCTCTGAGAAGCTGCGAGGGGAGGAGGGGGGATCACAGCACAGCTGCCCTTTTAGTCAGTGCTCCCAGGAATGTGATGTTCCCAAAGCAGAGTGAGAGCCACGGGTCGGAGCAACAGGAGGAAAATGAGGAGAACGTGACCCTAAAACTGAGAGGTTACGTTACAAGGAGAAAATGGTCCTTTGTGAGAAATGCCAAACCAATAAAACTAATGGAAGAGTGAAAGGGAAAAGCCAAGGCAAAGCTGTAGCCAGCTTTGGGAGGAGTTCAAGCTCAGTGAACCTGACTGAGTCCATAAAAGTAAAGAAAGAAGAGAAATACCGGGCAGTAAAGAAAAGACAATAAAACTGATGGTCAGGAAGGAATGGAAAAGGTTGAGTCAGTCCATCCCAACCCTAAAACAGCTTCAAGGGAAAGGACCTAGGATACGAATGATAATCACAGTTATTTTATTTTAGTTTTGGCTGGCTCAAACATGTGCAGTTGAGGATGAACCTGACTTCTTAATCCTCTTGTTCTACCTCCCAATGCTGGGATCATAGGCATGCTTCACCACGCCCTGTTTTATTCAGTGCTGGCCGTGAGCATGCAGGCAAGCTTTCCAACCGTACTGTATCCTCATGCCCACCATCATTATCTCAAAACGGAACTAGAATAGTATGTTATCCTTCTTCGGCTCCATCTTTACAGCAAATACATAGTGCTCAGGAGCCTCCCATGACCTTCTCAAATGATAGCCCACCAACACTCCCTTGCAAGGAGGAACAAGGAGAGAACTCATGCAGACAATGGTTCTGCTATAGAGTGAGCCTTGGAAGGCAGATTCACAGCCTGGGCAGCCTCAGGCCCAGCATCCGTCCCGGTTCTTTGATGATTCACTGTTGAAGCCAGGACCACCTCGGAAGGTTCACAGGCCTTGCTTGCTTTTACATTGTGTGCTCCTCGATGTTCATTTCAGTGTGTGAATGTGATACTTGAGGATGGGGAGGGACCTAAGGGTGCTTTGCATCCCCGAGTCAGCACAGGTCCTCCTTGGCAGACTGGCCTCAATGCTTGCCTCTGACCTGCTTCATCCCTAGTACTTGCCCAAGTGCTTGCTGCCTAGCTGGGGCCTCAGGGCAGTGTTCTCAAATCAGACACCAGAACCTTTTCCTTTCTTCTCTTTCCTCACAGGTCGACCGGGGGCCAAGGCAGCAGCTCTTCTGGGGAAGGAAGGATTCCCCTAACAGACAAGAAAGCTGGCGCTGTGCTCACACCATGAGCTCAGAAAGGGACTGGGCCCCTGGGTGGAAAGTCTGAGGCGGGGTGGTTGTCAGAGTACTTCGGGAGAAGCTGCCAAGCATCACTTACGCACACACTTGGGGGAATTTCAGTTGTCCCCAAAATACCTCGTAATTTGAAAGCAATCAGGAAGCAGGTCAGCGGGACTCTCATCACTTGGCAAAGCATGGCTCTGTGTGGCCTTGGAGCGCCTGGGCTGTGTTGCTACAGGCTCCAATTAGGTGTAAGAAATGCTTGCTGGTATCTGCCAGCTGGGGAAGGAGCCAAGCAACTCATCATCCTTGTCTGAACAACAGAAGGGGCTCCTTTGGCCCCAGGCACAGAAGGACCAATGGCACCATTCATCAGGCTGAGTTTTCCACGCAGGAGGGAGCCCGCAGGTGCAGAGATAAATCTACTCGCCCACGGCCCCAGAATGATGTCATTGGGAAGGTTCCTGAAAGTAGGATGCGGGTGGCATAGCAAATCCAAGCGGCTGGGGGGTGCTGAACAATGTCAATACATCTTCCCAGGCCACAGAGCAGGCCGAGAGCCGCATTCCATGGGAACCCGAGACAGAGCTGTGCGGTTTCTGCTGGCAGGCGGCCCCGGGGCTGGGGGCTCTCTGTCAGCCAGCATGGGTTCCTAGCTGTGTGATTGTGGGTGGTTGTCCGAGCTTTCAAACTCCGGAATCTTCCATCGTAAGATGAGGGCTGATGCCGTGTGTCATATACGGTAACATATGCATCTAAATACAGGGAGAGGATGCAATCCGTCGACTTCTGCTTCGGGGAATGGTGTGTGGGTTGTCGGCGGAGCTCAAAGTGGTTGCAGTTGGAAAGGCCTACGTAAAGACTAGCTAAGCACTGCGAGCTCTCGGTGCCTGGCGCTAAGTGACTACGTATTTGGGTTTTTAGGCTGTGCCCTGCTCTGAGGCTCCATTTTACAATCAGCATCTGAATCCATCTCGAGGATGGACAATGACTCCGCACCTGGACGGACACTGTAAACAGCGTCCGCCCCGTACCCGCTCTCAAGGCACAGGCTGGTAAAGAACTCGTGTCTAAGAGCGGGGAGGGTGCCCGTCGATAGAGTTTTCAAAGCAAATTGAGATGACAGGAGCACATGGACATTTTAAAACCCACACCAGGAACAGCAGGCTCACAAACTTTTTGGACACACCAGACCTTATAAGAAGGGTGCAACTCTTTCCCCTGGACCCCACAAAGGGGAGGGCACCTAACCGTATTGACTTGTGACGTGACAGCTCTGTGCGCATGTGTCAAGGGACCAACGAGGAGAGAGCTCCTGATTTTCCCAGGAGCCTCAGTTTGGCCATGGCCCACGTGTTGATTAGCTTGCTTGATTACCACGACCATTTGTCCATTTGTTTGCCTAGCCAGCCATCCACTTGGACCTGGTCCTGGCCTTTGCCACTTCCGCCACAGCTGCACCTCACTTTTACACATTCATCTCTGACCCCCACCTCCCAGTAGCGACTCTGTTGTACTTCTAGCAGTGTTGACCCCTCCAGAGACACTCTTTGCCTATCTTTCAGCTTCTCCGTTCCTCAGGCGCCTGGCTTAGAAATGGCCTGAACCCTGCTGGAGCCTTTACAGCAGTTCCCTAAAGATGTATGACATAGGTGTAGAGATTATAGTCAGCGCGATGTGTGTATGCCTGAGCCTGTGAGGGACATTTCACATTCAAACCATAACAATGTGCAGATCTCTTCTCTTTCCCGTTACAGAATGGCTCCCAGATAGTTTGTTCTCTTTTACGGCGCCGACACTCTTGTTTTGTAAACTTGTTTCCTTATGTTTCAGTGCTTGGGACTGTCTCCTCACAGGCATGCTAGAATGTTCTTAGATGGTGTGAGGAGGCAGGTGAAGAATGTGCAATCACTCAGCTAGGTGCTTGTCTTGTCTTCAGGGAGGAAGCTGACCGTGGATTATCACCATGACTCTCTGTGGGGGAACAGTGTCTGCGTTGGTGACTTGTATGTATTAGTTCCGTGGTGTTTGTGGAAAGGGAGCTGTTAGGTCTCTGATCTCTCCTCACTTGTTACCTGGAACTCTTCAGCATGTATGTGCTTTCTCTGTTTCCCTTGTCTTTCTTCTTTCTTTAAAAAAAAAAAATTGTCTTTACATTTATTTTAATGTGTGTCTTGGTGTGCATGTGTGGGTACTCACATGCTACAATGTACATGGAAAACTCAGAAAACAACTTGCAGGTATCAGTACTCTGCTTCTGCTATGTGGCAAGTGCCTTTACCTGCTGAGGCATCTTAGCTGCCCTCTTTCTGTTTTAAGTATCTATGTATCTATGTATCTATGTATCTATGTATGTATGTATGTATGTATCTATCTATCTATCTATCTATCTATCTATCTATCTATCTATCTATCTATCTATCTCTATTTAGTGGATGAGTGCTCTTTCTGCATCTACACCTCCATGCCAGAACAGGACACCAGATCTCATTATAGATGGTTATGAGCCACCATTTGGTCGCTGGGAGTTGGACTTTGGACCTCTAGTGCTCTTAACCACTGAGCCATCTCTCCCAGCCCAGTTATTTGAGTCTCTACATTAAATGCTGAGCACTGCAGGAAAAAAAAGAAAAAGAAAAACAAAACCCAAGCTTCTCTGGCTAAGGTTGCTGAAGGCAGTGCTGATCTATGGAAATGAGCGTAAGCATTTACATGTGACAGCATGTAGTTTGGCGAAATAGCAGTAATAAGGTCCTCCCTAGCTGTCACCTGCTAAGCCATGAGATTTGACCAGGTTTATAGCACCAGGCCCTTACTCTTTCCTGTGGAGCAGTCCTTATATCCAATCCACAAGAAGTTGATCTCCCTATAGCATCCACACCACTACTGCCCCGGCAGGTACCTGGCCTTGTGGGTCAGTATAGCACAGCGCTGGCTTTGGAGGTACCACTGATGTCTTTTTCCCTTCATCATCCTGCATAGCACCTTCCAACACTATGAAAGCTATAGCAGGGAGGAAGTTCTCAGCTCATTTCCAACTTCATTTCTCTGTGTTTTTTAAACTATATTTTAAAAATAGTTTATAAGGTCATAGAATTCCTGCCCCCCTCTCCCACGGAGCCATCTCTGCAGCCCCTCCTTAGGGGCTTTGAATACATCTCTATCTCCTTTTCTCCCCTTGTTTCACACCTGAACCCATGCTTAAAATTAATTCCCACCATCATCCCCTTCACATGTATTTTAGTACCACCTCTCCCCTTAAGACCTCTTCCCTGGCCCTTATCATGAACCCTAAAAATTCAAATCTAGGCTCCATATATACAAGAGAATATGCAGTATTTATCTTTGGGCCTTGGGTAACCTCACTTAGTAAAAATATTTTCCAGTTCCATCCACTTGCCTGCAAATTGCATAACGTCAATTTTCTTTACAACTGGATAAAAGTTCATCACATGGAATTGTTATTATTCATTCACCAGTTGACGGCCAGTGAGGCAGATCCTATCTCCCGGGGAATTGTGACAAGAGCAGCCACGAACGTGGATGTGCAAGCTTCCTTGTGGAGAACAGACTCATCCAAGAGTGGCATAGTGGTTCTACCAATTCCCCACCCACAGTGAGTGGAGATTCCCTTTTCCTCACATCCTCACCGGCATTTGTGGTCATTTGTTTTCTCTATGATGGCCACTCTGTGATGATATGGAATCTCAAAGTAGTTTTAATATTCATTTTCCTGATGACCAAATGATGTTGAACACATTTTAAAATGCTTATCGAGCTCTTTGCATTTCTTATTTTAGGGACTTCTATTCAGTTCCATGGTCCATTTTGGGGAGGGGTGGTGATGGTTTGGGTTGCTTTTTTAGGTTAATTTTCTTAAGTTCTTTGTCTATTCTAGATGCTGATACTCTGTCAGATTTATAGCTAGCAAAGATTTCCTCCCATTCAGAAGGGCAGGTCTTCATTTGATGGACAGTTTTCTGTGCTGTACAAACCTTTTTAACTTCAAAAGATCCCATCGACTACTTGCCTTCCTGAGCAACTGGAGTTCTGTTTGAAAAGCTTTTGCCTACAGTTTTATTTTGAAGTGTACTTTCTAGGTTTTCTTCTAGGACTTTCAGAGTTTCAGACGTACGTTGAGGTCTTTGATCCATTTGCAGTTGGCTTTTATTCGGGCTTAGAGATAAATATTTACTTTCATTCTTCTACAGGTAGGCCCTCAATTTTCCCAGCACCATCCAATGAAGATACTATCTTTTCTTCCATATGTATTTTTAGCATTGTTGTCAAAAATTAGATGGCTGTAGTTGTGTGGCCTTCTACTCCATTAATCTGTGAGTCCGTTTTTGTGCCAGTACTATGCTGTATTAATTACTGTGGCTTTGTCTTATATGTATTATAATGAAATCAGGTATGATGATACCTACAGCAGCGTTCCTTTGGCTCAGGATTACTTTGGCTATGTGGAGTCTCTTTTCCTTTCATGTGAATTTTAAGATTTTTTCTTTTCTATTTCTGTGGAAAACATCACTGGGGTTTTCACTGGGCTCCCATTTAATATGTAAATTACCTTCAGTAAGATAGCCATTTTTGCAGTCTTGATCCATGAGCACAGGAGGCCTTTCCATCTTCAAGTGTCTTCCTCAATTTCTTCCCTGGGAATTTAAATTTTTTTTCACCATAGAGGTCTTTTGCATTCTAGGTTAGGTTTATCCAAGGGCATTTTTCCTGTTTTTTGGTTTTTGTTTTTTTTTAGACTACTATGAATGAGACTGTTTCCCTGATTTCTTTTTCAGTTTGTTGATCACTGGTGCATAGGAAGGCTAGTGACCTTTTGTATTCATTTTGTATCCTTCCACTTTGCTGAATGTAGTTAACGGGCCTAAAAGTTTCCAGGATCTATTATTTATAACATTAGACCATCTACAAATGAGATACTGTGACTTCTTCCTGTTTACATTCCTTTTATTCCTTCTCTTGTCATATTGCTCTTGCTGAGCTGTGACGTTCTGTTTTGAATGTGAGTGGGGAAAGCAGGCAACCTTGTCTTGCTCCTCGTTTAGTGGAGAAGCTTTGAATTCTCCTCCCATTTCATGTAACGTTTGGCTGTAGGTTTGTCACATAAAGCCTTTATTATGTTGAGATATGGTTTCTTTTTATCTATTTCAAGTTTCCTTGAGACTTTTAATATGAAAGGATATTGGATTTTGTTAAAAGCTTTTTCTGTGTCTCTGGAGATGGATTTCTGTCCTTGAATCCATTTGTGTAATGTATAACATTTATTGATTATGTATATTGAACTACCTCTGTATCTTTAGGGTAAAGCCAACTGGATCATGATGAATGATCTTTTTATGTGTTCTTGAATTTGGTTGGCAGGTATTTCTTTGAGAATTTCTGCATGCAAGTTCATTGGATAATTTGATCTCTAATTTTCTTTTTTGCTGTGTTGTTATCTGTTGGTATTAAGGTAATATTAGCTTTATAGAAACATGATGTTAATGTCCCCTCCTGCCCTGTTTTTCCTATCTTATGAAATAATTTGGGAATCATTAGTGTTAGTTCTGTGATGATCTGCTAAAACTCATCTGGGCTTGGATCTAATATTAGTTGGGATGTTTTAAATTGCTGTTTCATTTTCACTGCTTGTTGTTGATTTGCAAAAACTGTTTATCTCCTCTTGTTTTAATTTTGGCAAGTCATGTGCATCTGTAAATTAACCCATTTTTAAAAGATTTATTTTTATTATTTCTAATCGTGTGTGTGTGTGTTTACCTATAAGGATAAGTGCATATTGATGCGAGCCTCTGGGTCTCAGCCCTTTAGGCAGTGTCAGGGGCTGGTTACTCAGTATGTATTGCTCCTGAGAGAGGATAAGACCTTAGGAAGCGGGGCCTGTTGGAAAACAGCTCAGTCTTAGGGGCCCCTGAAGGCAGCAGAGCTCCCTGGTGATCTCTCTGTTTACTTCCTGGCCATCACGGAAAACTGCGGCAGCGTTTCCACACCATTTTAGCACAGCACCAAAGCCGCAGAACATGTCTGTGGGCTGAAACCTCCGAACTAACGAGTCGCTGTACGTTGTAAGCCACTCTCCTTGTGAGTTGTCTTTCTTGGACGTTTTGTCACCACCTCTGAATGCTTAACAGGAGCAGAGCTTCATGTGGAAGAGGAGCCTCCCCACTCCTCTGCCATGGCCTTATGGGTGGGCATTTCACCAGCTGGTCCCTTATCTAGTTGTCACCCCTGTCTACCATGTTCCTTGATCTCTCCCTTCCTGTTTTTGTGGCATCCCTTGTTCTCTTTTTATCTTGCCTCCTCTGTCTCCAACATAAAAACAAGTATCTGTCCATGTCCAAGGCAGGCCAGCTTTATGCTTATTCTTTGAAGTTTTATGGGCAACAAATACTTAAGCCCCCGGGTCTCTAGATTATTTTTTAACAACAGCTTCCAAATAATTAAACTTTGTTTCATGTCATTAGTAAAGGACCCCAGGTAGTTTATGTCTCCAGACATAGAGTCTTCTTCGTCTTCTTTCTCTTCTTCATCATCGTCATCCTTCTTTTCCTCCTCCTTCTCCCCTTCTTCTTCTTCTTCTTCTTCTTCTTCTTCTTCTTCTTCTTCTTCTTCTTCATTTTTTTTTCTTCTTCTGAGACAGGGTTTCTCTGTGTAGCTCTGGCTGTGATGGACTTGCCTTATAGACCAGGCAGGCCTCAAAATCAGAGTGATCCACCTGCCTCTGCCTCCCTGGTGCTGGGATTAAAGGCATGCATCACTATGCCTAGTTACATAGAGTCTTCTTGACTTCCTATGTCAAGAAAAAGGAAGTGTTTTGGTCTTTCAAGGCAAAGTCAAAACAGAAGCTAATGTCCATCTGTCAGCTCAGATGTTATGGCCAATGTGAATGTCAGTACAAGCCCTACCCATCTCCCAGACATAGGCTTCCACAGCTGGAGAAATTAATTTCTCCTCACCATTGCTCTCACTCTCACTTTTCTTCAGGGACTAGAAACCAACCTGCAGATGAAACAGATGAAGACACATTTCTCCAAATCTGAGGTTTGCTCTCAACTTCAAAGTCCCTTCCTTCTGCTGCCCTTTCATGGGACCGTGAATACTTGCTGGCGTGACCAGGCACAGGCATCAGGGCAACAATCTCAGCTCTGGAGTGAGGGAAGGACCAGGTCCCACTGAGCAAACTATGCTGGTAGAAAGTGGTGAGAGAATCCCATTCATGAGGAACTCATAGGCAGCAGCACTGAGCCTGTGTGGCCAGATAAAATAGTGTTGCCCTGAGTCTATAAAATAAAAGCATTTAGATCTTTCATTACCCTCCCCGAGCCCAGTCCCCACCAGCACACATGTGTTACAGTGATCTGTTTATTTCTACCTGTGGTGGGCAGCCTGGGGGAAGGAACTTTTTTTTTTTTTTTTTTTTTTTTTTTTTTTTTTTTACAAAACTCTATTCTACATCGCCAGAGTGCATAGGATCTTTAGAATCCTATCTAATACACTACTAAGGAGTCTGATTGTCTTTTCCCAAAGTCTAGTTCCCTTCTTTTTTTTCAGTCTCATCCTTCCCAAGAACAGCAAAAACATCTGGACATAAGAAGATCCTCAGATTGCTTAAAACCCTGAACGTTTATGCTTTATTAAAGCCAGTAAAACAGACCACAGTCAGTTAAATTTCTCCAATTCTGCTTTTCTTTGACTTCTAAAACCAAAAGCTAATCCACCTCTCATTTTACATGTCTATTTTTTTTTGTTAAAAATAGATGTTCCAGGATCTAGTGTTTGTTATAAAAATACAACTTATTTGCAATACCAACAAAAAACCTAATGTCAACAAAATTACATTTAGATTGACCTAGAGAGAACAGGCACAAAGTATGAAATTTTTTTATCTGATTATATTAACCCCAAAATGATATGGATGTGTGCATGTCTTTAATGTAGGTTAATTTCATCAGTGTCTACTTTCAGTGTTTGAGAAGGCTGGTAGGGCCAGAGAGAAAGAATTAAACTTTGCTGCCATCAACCCTTATAATAACAGGTTCTTAGTGATTTGAACCAAAGCAACTAAATCGTATGTTACAAAGGGGAATTTCACACAGTTTCAAACACCGCTGTAAAGAGAGCAGGAGCACTCTCTACAGGGCTATCAGCCTCTTGTGAGCCACTTCCCTATTTTGGAGGTACCCCTAGCATTCCACCCAGCTGTAGAGGTTCCTCTAAGTAGAATCACCCACGTTTGCTGAGAGACATGGGAGAGGCAAGATAGATCCTTAATAATGTTCAAACAAACATATTTAAAGTATCAGTTGAGTATTTTCAGAAGCAAAAATGTATGGGCAGCCGCGGCTTCTCCCTCCTAAGGTATCTTGACTTCGGTGCTTTGGGTGGCATGGAGTCAGATGAGATTGATGGGAAATACTTGTACAAATACTCCTTGCAAAGTAATTATCAAGATGTTTCCTGAAAGGTTGGTGAGATTAGAAGATGGAACAAAGAAGTTTCCCACCCCTTAGATAAAGTTCTTAAAAACAGAAGACACCTTAAGGAAAAGAAAGGTCTAAACCCAAATGAGGTGCAGACAGTCATGCTCATGGAGACTTGCATGCTACTGGCTGGCATGCATAAGAGGCTTAACTCACAAAGTGGTGTGCAGGAGGTTTAGGAAACACAGTCTTGACACTAGGGAAAAGCGGGACTGGGGTTGACCACAGAGAGGCGCTGTACTGTGTGGCTGAATGTTTCAATAGGAAATGCAGGCACCACTGTAGAACAGTGGTTCTCAACCTGTGGGTCTTGACCCCTTTGGCATCTGTGTAACAATAACAAAATCACAGCTACAGAGAAGGTAGAGAATTATTTTGTGGTTGGGGGTCACCACAACATGAAGAACTGTATTAAAGGGTTGCAGCATTAGGAAGGTTGGGTCCCACTGTGGTGGAAGGTGGAGCATCTTCAGAGGTGTCTCACATAGATGGAACAGGTCAATAATTTTATATTCTCAGGCATATTAGTCACTGGATATGGGCCACCTGTGAAGAAGAGAGCTTAGACTAGGCGCTCCCTTCAGCTGAGGAAGAGAGATTGGTGGCTGATAGCTTAGGCTATCCCAGCAGTTGGGGGTGAATAAGTGTATCATCCCCAAAGGAGGATTCAGTCTGACCACATCCATCATAGTCAATTCATTGCAGTTTTGGATCCATTGCTTTGAACAGTTTCCTGGGGCAATGACTCCAGGGTTCCAGTGGCCTCTCTCCCTACAGAAGTCTTAGTTAAGAAGGCTAATGAGATGAAACACAGGCCCAACAAGTTCAGCTGGTCTTAGGGCCCAACTAATGATAGTTCTCTTCTCCTCTCTTCTCTTCTCTTCTCTTCTCTTCTCTTCTCTTCTCTTCTCTTCTCTTCTCTTCTCTTCTCTTCTCTTCTCTTCTCTTCTCTTCTCTCCTCTCCTCTCCTCTCCTCTCCTCTCCTCTCCTCTCCTCCCCTCCCTCTCCTCTCCCTCTCCTTCCCTCCCCTCCCCTCCTCTCCTTTCCTCTCCTCCTTCCTTCCTTCCTTCCTTTCTTTCATGCCTCTTTATGGATTTTCCTGACATTGCTCTAACACTACTGCTGGCTCAGTGGATTACATAGATTATAAAAGTTGGGACACTTCATTTGTTCCTTCTTAGTTAAAATTAGGGAAGGGCCACCTTGGTCCAGAGGGGAGCCAACTGAATCATGTGGTTGTCAAATATGTCGTCTGTGTCCCATTGTGCAGCAACAGGGATCAACCACTTGCCAAGGCAGTGATTGCTCTCTATGGCTGCCTGTTCCTGGAAACAAGGAGCCCATGCCTCACTCACAGCCTATTACAGTCTCATGGGACCCTAGAGAATAATCTCAGCAGTGTGAGACAACTTCCTAAAGAATATGAACATGTGGTTCTCAGAGCTGTCCAAGGAAGGTAAGGGATGGGGACTTCATAATCAGTGTTGATTGGCGACTGGATACCAGTCATCCAGGAAGTCTTACGCAGGGGTCTTCAGCTGCGTCAGTCCCCATAGAGGCAGATTTCCCATGGCAGCCAGTTGTGCCTCCCAACAGGCATGGGCCTTTCTTGAAGGAAGGAAGATCTGGGATGTACATCACCATGTACAGCTACCATTTCTCTTGAAGTCAAGGTCAAATAGAGTACAGTGTTAGCGCCATGTGGTTCTAAGAACTTAAATAAAACTTGTGACTCTCAATAAGGATGGATCTGATTTTCCATTTGTAATTTAACTACATAGACATATTTTTGTGTCATATTATAAAACCATTAGCATATAATACATTTTTCTTTCTCTTCCTTTTTAGTAAAGTTGTAGAAAAATCTTCAGCTGTTATCAACAATGACATCTACATTTTTAGGTACTTGCATTTTTACCAGAGAGTCAGCTTTAATGGCGTCTTTGAGGATGAGATCATGAAAAACAGAGCAGCCAAGTGCTGTCTCAATGGAGGAGGTGATCATTTTCAGTGAGCGGGAGACAGCTCACATCCCCCTTGTAATTAGAGCCAACATACAGTCATTACATGAGAAAAGCCTCTTAGTGATAACAATGTAATCAAATCTTCCCAGCATGGGGTCATTTTCCTGTTCTGAAGGTGCCAAACACAACTACCGTGGAAGAATTCTCAGAGTCAAGGTTATTCCAGCCCACGCAAGAGGCAAGCTCTCTGTTTCAAGGACTCCTGACCCACAAATGGACCCTCATGACATAATTGGAATATAAAACTATTTAAGTGTCAGATTTACATCTATGAGGTCAATTTAAACCAAGGATATCTCACTCTCACAGACTGCTCTGTCTCCGCTTCGACGCTGTGGTTTATAATAGAGTTATTATTAGCTTTGACCACAGCTATGCCACTCTGACGGCCTCCCCACCTGCCTGCACTGAGAGTGATCTCCTCAGGCATGGAATGCTGGTTGTAGTCACTCTTCAAACCTCTCAGCCAGCCCTCAGGCATTGCACAATGTCACTTAGCCTTCTTTGGGCATGGTTATTTCCTCAAGGAGACAGGGTAGGTGGAGGACAAGGACCGTGTAAAACCATTCCTAATAGTTCCCTAAAGTAAGTCCTCAGCACCCGACCTTCTATACTAGATGCTTCCTCCATGTTTCTTGAGGGAATAATGATTTGTATTTGATGTGAGTGAGAGATGAATCTTATTAATTGTTTCCCTAGCTCTTTGCACATTGCCTGCTCAAGATTACATAATTAAGCCAGGCATGGTGGCACATACCTGTAATCCCAGCACGAAGGGAGGCAGTGGTAAGTAGATTTCTGGGAGTTTGAGGACAGCCTAGTCTGCAAAGTGAGTCCAGGACAACTTTTATTTGGATTGACCTGACAGGATCTAGAACCACCTAAGAGATAGACCTCTGGGTCAGGCCACAAGGAAGTTTCTAGATTGGGTTCACTGAGGCAGAAAGACTTTTAGTTAAAGTATATTTTAAAAATAAACAGATAAAAATAAAAAAAACAAAAATTTAAAATTTAATTTCTAAAAGGAGAGAGTGAGTGGAGCACCAGCATTCATATCTCATTGCTTCCTGACTGTGGCTATGATGTGACCGCCTGCCTCACACACACCCCACGCCTTCCCTGCTGTGCGGAACTGTATCCCTTGAACTACATGCTAAAACAAAACTGTCTTCTCTCCTCTCTGCTAGGCTTATTTTGTCAGCTTTATTGTGTCTAATTACAACAAAATGAAAGTGACTGAGACAGTGCTCTAAAAACCATTTTTAACTGAATGAAGAAATGAATGAAAGGATAAACCATGAAATTAAAGCCTGATTAAAAATGTGGAGAAAGGAGAGAAGCATTATCAGTATCACAATACCCTCAGACTGTATTATAGAGTTACAGCAGCAAAAGCAGCATGGCATGGCAACAACAACAATAATAAACACGTATAGAATATATAGGATAGAGGACTCAGAAATAAACACACCTATTTTTTTTTTTTATAAACCCATCAGAAAATACACTGGCCAAAGACTGCCCTTTTAATATATGGTGCTAGGAAAACTGGGTGCCCACACAGGTAAAAGGATGAAATTAGAATGTCTTCTACCTTGCACACACACACACATACATACACACACAATTCAATTAAAAATGGATAAAAGACATTAACATAAAACTTGGTGCTTTGAAGGTGCTCTAGAAAAGCATAAGGAAGATGCTTCAAGAGACAGGCTGGGCAATAACATTTTGAAAAGGACACAAATAATGTAAGAACTGACACACAGTATTTTGTAAAACTAGAAAGCTTCTGTATAGCAAAGGACACAATTACAGGAGTGAAGAGACAGAATGGAAAAAAAAATCATTACTGACCACACATCAGAAAGGAGATTAACATTGATTAACATTCTATGCAAAGAACAGCAAAAGGTAAACACACCCACCCACACACAAACTATACAGACTATCCTAAAAAAAATGTAAATGGTCAGTAATATTTTGAAGAAGATGTCCAAAACCCTTGGCCATCAGAGAGACACACATTAAAACTTGGAAATGCCACCTCACTTCAACCAGAATGGCCATCATTAAGAAAGCAAATGGCACTGGAGAGATGGCTCAGAGGTTAAGAGCACTGGTTGCTTTTCCAGAGGTCCTGAGTTCAATTCCCAGCAACCACACGGTGGGTCACAACCATCTATAATGAGATCTGGTGCCATTCTTCAGGAACGCAGGCATATATGCAGGCAGAACACCATAAGCATAATAAATAAATAAATCTTAAGAAAAGAAAGCAAATGGCAGCAAGTGCTGGTGAGTATGCAAAGGAAGAGGTTATTTCTGATGGTGGGAGTGTAAACTAGGCAATTGCCATGGACATCACTTTGGGGGCTCCTCAGAAAATTGAAAATAGAATACAACATGACCCGTTTCTGTAAAGATGCCATGATGAAGCCCATTACTTTGAATGCTGTCCTAAAAAACTTAAGTAAAATAAAATAAATCACAAACAAGAGAAACTTTTGACAGTCACTAGCACACAGCATCAAGCTGAGCAAGCCTGCATATGCCCCAATCACAGAGTGACAAAAATCAGCTATAGCATCTTGGGATAGATCCTTTGTCAGGGATCCACTGATGGTCACCACAGTCATGTGACCTTTGTCGTTGTCCTCTATTATGCTTTTCTGGTCTACTTATTGGATTACAACTGGCTTCTACTGTAGCCTGCAAATTTAATTTGTGCCAGCTTAATAGCAACAGTAACAAGTAGCTTTGGTTTGCAATCCTTGAATTCTACGAGGCTGAATGTTCCTTTATAGGTTTGACTTTTTATATTGACCATTGTTTATGCTTCTTTCATAAACAACTTACATTTGCCTTTATATTCTGACCATCAAAAGCTTTCATTAACGATGAAGACTTATATGTGCATAATGGCTAAAGTTATGTTTTAAGTTTAAACTACTGTGCTTAAGAGAGCTATAAAACAAAAATGCCTTTAACCTCCAAGTCCACTTGCCCAAGGACAGATAACTTCCTGGAATGCTGTGGACCATTGTTTCTGTAAGATAACAAGCCACGTGTTTTCAATTCCGTGAAGAAGCTCGGTTGTCCCAGCTGTACAGGTGTGCTTGACCACACGTCGCTGGGAGCTACGTGGGAGGAAGCGTATCAGGATGTATGCTTGCTCCTGATTGGATGAAGGCAGGAAGGAAGTACCTAGCCCTTGTGTTTTGCCTTCATAAGCTCCCTACTAATAACTCTCAGACTCTGGGAATCCATCGTCCTGGCCACTATTTAATAAAGCTTGCTTTAAATCTGGCTCAAAAAATTAAGGTCTTTTCTTTCTTGCCTGGCAGGATTAACCCATGCTGTGAGCACTTAATGCAAGGTACTGTTTTAGAAACCACACATTCTCTTTTACAGCTCAGAATGACAGGGTAAGTATATTATTATACCTGTCTTACATCTGGGGAAGCTAACGCTCAGAGAGGTGAAGTGACTCTTAAAGATCTCATAAGCTAGACACAATGGCAAATCTGGCACCTGATCCTTTATCAAGCAAATGTTCTGTGTAAGATGACTTCTGACCAGTGAGGGTGTGCCCAGGCAGAAGCAGCTCTCCCTCAGCTGTCCCTAAGGCTCAGCTGGGGATAATCGGCAGCCCCTGTTCCTCAAGAGCCACTGAGATAACGGTCAGTGTCCTTTAGCAATGGGGAATCTTCCACTCTTTGCTCTATCCTCACCGGATTGACATTCCTCAACCTCCGCTCTCATCGTGTCCTTTCCAGCTCTGAAACCTTCCAGAGCTCTCAGTGGCAGACTCAATAAGACCCTTTGGCAGCTTCTGGCTTCCTTCTCATCCTGGAGATAGGTGGTAGAGTGATTCCACTCTGCCTCCTTCCGGTCCCCCTCTCCTGCCTCCCCCCCCTTTACTTCTTCTTTAAACAGTTACTAAGAGTGCCTATACCGGGTCTCCACCCATTGCAGGAGTAATTAGAGGAGTGCCCTTGCCTTTGGAGAACTTTCACTCTGTCAGTGGCCATAGTCCCTCCACCTCCCCACACATGAGTACATGCCTAGAGTCTAACCAGCTTCTAGCACTAATGTTTCTCTGCCAGGGACTTTTCGCAGCTTAGTTAAAGGGTTAGAAAAAGTGTTTTTCCTCTGCCAGTATCATTTCAATCAGTGACTACAAATTGTTAATTATTCTAGTTTCCTCTTCCCTTGAAAGGGATAACTGAGGTTCAGGTTCTACACTGGATCCCAGAATTCCCTTGCCGAAATTCCCATCATCTCCATTGTCAAATTGCTCAGTAAGGAATTTCCCCCTCCCCCAAGTTTCCCATCCCTTACCAACGTTTGCCGAAATTAACTTCAAAATAAACTACTAGTGCTTGGTGTACCTTGGAGGGAACCCAAAATTAATTCCTCAGTAACTTTGGACTTTATTATGAAGTCTGTGAAGGAGGCTGCACAGAATGGCAGCAAAGCAGAGACTCTGCATTAGGCTGACATGGGGCTTAATCTTGGTCCTCTATAGATTTACCTTTGACTCTGGGGCCTTAATGAAGGGGACAACTTGGTCTTCAGTACCGTGTGAGGCTGAGATTGATAAAAGCGCACAGCTGTCCCCTTAGTTGAATTTGTCTTTTAAATTTCTTTTTCTTTATTCAAGTTCTCTCTTTGAATTGAGTGCTCTTCCACACCTTTCCCACTACCCCCATGGAAACCTTTTTATTGGTTGCTGCAATCACCTTAGCATGAGCCTGTAGACTTAGATTTTTCACCAAACCTACTTTATTTAAGGTTCTTAAGCACCTTTACCTCCTTTTCAACCTCCCCCCAACCCCCACCCCCGCAACCTTAGGTAGGAGATTAGTAAGGGAATGGGCTGTAGTTCTTTTTTATCTACTTTCTGTTGATTAGGGTTGATGGGCCATTAGGGAATCACCAGACTCAGTGGTCAGAATACCAGCAGTCCAGTCCAAAGGCCAACAGGAAGCAGCAACATGAAATCAGTGAAAGCTGCACAACTCCTATGGATTGCCTGGAGAAGCTCTCTGGAATATTTCTCCCTGCAAAGTCAAGCGACAAAGCACAAAGATCAGGCCAGTGATCCAGTGATGTAGATCCAAAAAGCGAAGTCTCACCGTGCTTGGGCCTCTGTATATCTCCTCTCCTCAGAGTCCACACATAGACATTCTCAGCTGGCCAAAGTCATGCCCCTAACACATGAGAATTCACAGCAAAGCATCACACGACAAAACTCAGTCTTCAAGGAAACCATCCATCTCCACTTCATAAGCCTTTGAGCTTCAGTCTCATAATGTGTGCTATGAGGAGTGTTTATTAGCATAAACCACAAGCAAGCTTATTTCTTGATAATTTACCCCCATGTTCTCCTTGGCACTGATTATTACAACCCAAACAGCCACACCCTGGTTTTAAACATCTTAAGTTTGAGTTAGTAAAGAAAAAAAAATGGAGTGATTTTTTTTTCTTTCTTTCTTTCTTTCTTTCTTTCTTTCTTTCCTAGGATCTCAGGACCCAAGGCAACCAGAAGTCGATCACAGGGCAACGTCGGCCAACGAGCGGGTCTTTATCCAGACAAAGCCTGTCTCTGTGTTCTGCCTGTTCTTTCTTGGGAGGGCTCTGTCAGAAGGTGAATGTCCTGAAAGCTCTATTCATGGCCACAGCTCCTCCTTGAGGAGTCTTCTCTGTGGGACAAGGAATTTGATTTGCTGCGGATGCTGCCGGAGGCTGTTGGGAAAGCTGTCAGGAGGTCCACAGGACTCCTTGCTGCTGACTTCCCTAGGTCCCTCTGCGGTTACGCATCTGCCCACTGCCATGACAGGATCAAGAGGCAGAAACATCTGAAGGAAGAAGCCTGGTGTCTTTTAATTTTTGTTTTTTTTGTTGTTGTTGTTAACTTTGGCACTTGTCTTATGGAAACTGCATCTATATATAATATTACTTATACACAACACTTGACTAATTTCCAAAGCCACGTGGGGGTCTGGGTACACAGCCCAAGGTAGCTCTTAGAGGCAGCCCCATTCAGCAACTTCAACTCTTTTTTTTAAGAGTTGCTTACATATTTCTGAATTATGCATTCACATGTCTACTTCTTTCCTCAGAAGTCAGCCACGCCCAGAGCATCATAACGTCATGTATCTTCACAGCACCACCCCTCCTACACACACATTACCCACTCCCTTATCATCTCCACGTAGCTTTCCCGTAATGTGGACTGTATCATGTAGACTGTATCAATGGTCCAATGTTTGCATGACCATGACCTTGTGACTACATGCACTGTGCAACAGCGTTACAGAGCTTACATCCCCTGCCTTGTGCATTTTCGCCATTGCTTTGCTGAAAGAAATCACCTTGTTTTATTATTCCCTTAGCGAAGATTTGGGAATAAATGTGATCAGAAGTGTTGGAGGCTCCCTCACGTGTTAAAAAAAAAATGCCTCTAGTGTTTTAATGTTCTGTTAACATTGTCAATATATTGAATTGTCTGTCAGGAGCAACTTAAGATATCTTGCCCAAGTAAGTATTCTGACCTTCAACTTCAGGCTGCCTGTTTGCTATCCCTGTGTATAAATGCCATCTTGAGACTCTCTCTTCATCAAATTTCAAGTATTCCCTTATCTTTCTCTCTCTCTCTTGCTGACCTTGACTGCTTGAAAGTGTTCTTATTCTTGCCTCATGTTCAGATGACACTTTGGCCAGGCAACGCGTTTCTCATAACTTTAAAGGCAGTTTTCTATTGCCCTTCAGCATCCCCTGAAAATGTTTAGGGATCTCAATCAATTCCCATAATTGAGCCTTTACACAGGAACTGTGACCATCTCTCTGGAGGCTGCTGGTAAGATGGAGTCTCTTTTCCCATTGCTGTGAAATGTGCTGATGCTATCCGTTGCCATGTTCGTTAATTTCTTTTCTTTTCCTTTTTTTTTTTTTCCTTCTGTTCTGGTTCTAGAGATCCCTTCATTTATATTTTGGACCTTCTAGATGGATTTTCTGATTTTTGTGTTTCTTTACTGTTCTCACCAATGATTTTTGCTGACATTTTAAAATGAGTTTTGTATTTGTGCTGTCAGCATTTAAATTTCTCCAAATTTACATTTCTTCTACAACTATCCCATGTTTATGGCCTCACCTGCTGGTCTATGGATGTAAACAGAGATGTGTCTCTGAGAAGGAAAGAGGGTCAGCAATTTCGGCGGCCCCATTGCATGACTGCTGGCAGGAGACAGAGACGCTCGGGAAGAGACAAGGGATTGTGTTACTCAAAGTGACAGCTGAAGTCAGAGGATAAGCATCCGAATAAGTTTCCTGAGCATCAATACCACAGAACGGCATGAAGAGGCCTGGGTGACATGTGCTTGCGTGAGAATTGATTACAGGAAAGGAACCCCAAACTTGGGGAGCTCCAGTTTTGTGTAATGAAGAGGGAGCCTTTCTGATCTTTGTCTCAGAGTAAGCAGTCCACTGTACAGCAAATAAGTCCGCCCTTTTCTGCAGAGGGACACGCTTGCCGTGCAAACGCCTCAGACGTACAACCTCACCTGGAGGCTTGAGGTCTCAAGGGGACTCTCCAGGATTATCTGGACGAGTCCAGCTGTGCTGAGGGAAATAAGGCAGATACGGAAAACTTGATTGTCAAGTGTTGCATGACCTCATTCATATGTATCCAAAGTCATAGACATCCAAAGTCATAGACAGTACAATGGACATTACTAGAGGCTGGGGGAGAAAGAAATGCAATGTCAGTCAAAGGGTTTAGCGTTTCGAATCAATAAGTTTGGGGCCTCTAATGAGGATGTGCTAATTAGCTTGCTTTTATGGTGGTCATTTCATAATGAATGGACAGAGCAAATATTATTGTATATGTATACCAGATTAATGCACAGATTTGTTATTTAGACTTCAGTAAGGCTGAAAATTACATCATGGAGGAACTAGGCTAGAAATGAACTGAGAACATGAATGCTCTTCTATCCAGCACTTTAAGTGGGAGTCTGTGACAGAATTTAAGGTTCATGAACTTGGAGGAGAAACTGTGTTTTTATTTTCACTAAGTTTTGCTGAAATTTGGGTGTCTTCCTGTTACAAATGAAGACATGGTAGTCAGTGTCCTGGTGGCTCCAATGACCTTCTGGTCACACTCCAGTAAAATCTTGCCTCACATTGGTCCTGTGTGACCAGTAGGACACCTGAGAAGCGAAGCTCATTACCTCTGAGATTCAGATAGGAAAGACTGCAGATTCTGTCTCAGCCATCACTCACTTAGGGAGGCCAGCAGCCATTTCTAACAGGTGACAAGGAACTTGGGCATCCGGCCAACAGCTACTGAGGAACCGGGTCCTGCCAATAGTCATGCAAATAATTTAGAAGCCATCCCTCCACACTTCAGATGACAATGGTCCTGGCCCTCTGTCAGACATCAATTTGATAGGTGACTCAGAGCTAAGACACTTAGGAGGTCCAGACTGTAGAAGATGTGCTTGATTAGATCAGCCGCTAAGTTGTCTGGGGCAGTAGATAACAAACCATGGCAGTAGCTGTCTCTGTGATTTTGTCACTACAGAATCACAGATCCTTTTTTGTTACATTGAAGATGTCTCAAAAAGAATCAACTATTTTTTTTTGCATGTATCACTACTTTGATTAGAGTACAGCTTAGTCTTAATTTATTAATAAAGAAGAATGCATACCACCTTATTAAAATGACAATTGAATTTTAATGTAGCCAGTGTCTCCTGTCTCTATGCACTTAATTGTATTTTTGCATTTGATATGCATATTTTTGCATGTTATATGAATTGTGAATGCAATATGAATTTTTACATATTATATTCAAAAGAGCCCATAATCTTTATTAAAAATAAGCCAAGAACTTTAGATTTGCAGGTCATGGTCTCTTTCTGATGATGTGCAAGGAGCCAAAACACTTTCCAGAGGCATGAAGAAGCTCTGTACAGACTGAGAAGTCAGGATCTCCCTCAGGGACACTTCCTGCATGAGTTGGGTGGGTTGTCGGGGAGAGGGGGGGAAGGATCCTTTGGGAATAGCGGTTCCAGGAAAGGAAAAGCTACCTCTGCAACCAGACTGGGCTTCTCTTGCATCTGATGTGGCCCTCCCCTTTCCATCTACTGTCAGACTGCCCTGTTCGATTGCTTTGTAAGCTTGAAACGTCTTCAGAGTGCAGAGGAATGAAGACAGTCTGTTGCAGAGGAATGAAGAGAGTGTGTTGATAGCCAGTGAGAGCTGGCCCAAAGCACTAGAACGAGGCACCCCTTCCTTCCCTGGGCAGCCTAGAGGGAGAACCTCAGTGCAGGCGTTTCCTCAGAGGAGCCGTTCCTCTCCCCTCCATCCTCAGGAATCTGGGCCCCAGCTGGCTACAGGCTCCAGAACAGTCTCCAAGCTCTTCGTGGGCCTTTGGAACTTCTGTTTCCCTGATAGTTTATGCTCATGAGTTTAGAGGTGTCAGGAGACAGACTTTAAAAGAAAGCTAGAAATTTCGGCCATCTTCCAGGCTTGGTCCCCTTTTCCAGATTCGAACATCAAGACCAAAGAGGCGAAAGTGTCTTCCTGGGATCAAAAGTTTTCCTTTGCCAAGATCCAGGCGAAAAGTCTGATGTTCAGCCAGACTGACCCTGGCAGACTGCTTGTCTGACAGGCGTGTTTTCTCAAGGCAGAGAGAGGGCTTACCACACAAAGAGCGTTGAAGAACAGAGCGAGCACACCCCGTCACTGTGTCAGATTTTGTTTTCCATTCTATCAAGACTTTCTATACTTTAACTTAAGGAAATGGAAAATAAATGGCCTTGGTGAACCTTGGCATTTTAATTTTCTCTTTGTAAAAACAAATAGTAGCTCGCCTTCCTGTCTTTTCTTTTCTTCACTCCAAGACTTAAAAAAAAAAATTTATTCACATTTTGGCAAGCTCCTAGGTCAAAGCAGAGAATTTTGTTTTGATTTTGATAAATCTAGGGTATAGCTTTAAGTTCTCTTTGGGTTGTTTGTTTGCTCGTGTTGGCCCTAGGATTTGAACCCAAGCCCTTATGCTTGCTGGATGAACACTCTATCAAGAAGCTAAATCCTTACGTGCTAATTAAGCTTTAAAATGTGTCTGTAACTCCCCCCTGCCCCCCGATTATGACTTCATCTCTTCAGGAGTACTATGGAAGGTTAAAAAATTGAAAGTACAAGGGTGGACGTGTGGCCAGGATGACTTTGGAGGTTGGAAGCAGAAAGCCCCTGCTGGTGCCAGAGCTGCGCTCTCCGGCATCTGAGGAGACCTGGGATAGGTGCCTCCCACTGTATTTCCACAGGCTACAATACCCTGTGTACACAGCATGTGAACTGAGCCTTTAGTTGCCAAATGACAGAGTAGTAAAAGCTCGCTTCAAAGCGACTCTTGGTAGAGAACGCCACAGTTGACTAACCCTGTCTTCTCAGAGAGCCAATCAGGCTATCCGATCCATGGTAATCCCATGACCAACCCTCCTCCCTGGGGAAACGGAGATCCGGGAAGGCTAGGCAGACGCGGCAGCACACATGTGTATGTACATACGTGTGCCTGCCTTGATGATACATTCCCCTTAGATTACAGGAACTAGCTGGTTCCTGTAGCATATGCTGAGAACGGGGAGGGTCAGCCTCACGGCTGTGGTTTCATGATCCCAAAGCTGAGGGAACACACTTTCTCTATCTCCACTGTCAACCTCTCAGCCAGGTCTTGGGCTTCCACGGGCACTCGGCAGTTTTCAAAATTGGCCCCTGGGTGGAGAGTTTTCAACCAAGTACGCGTCAGTCAACCAGTTAAGCAAGCAAACAAGAAAGAAAGAGGAAGCAAGCAAACATAAAAGAGCCGTTGGCAAGATGGTTCAGTGGGTAAAGGGGCTTGGGGTAACCCTGCTAACTTGAGTTTCATTCCTGGGACCCACACAGTAGAAAGAAAAAACAGCTCCCATAATTTTTTCGACCTCCACATGAACCTACACGTAAATACTTTAATAAACACACTATATGAAAGTGTTTTTATCTGCTTATGTATTTCCAGATAGTTTGTATTTTTGAATTTTGAAAAGTTCTTACGAAGATCACGCAGGGAAATCTACACTCTGTTCCAGCTTGCTTCCTTCTCCCCGTCTTCTCCGTGCATGCTAAGTTGATGAGCTCATAAACTGGATATGGAACACATTTCGGGTTTCTATAAAATCCTTGGAAGGTTATACCGGATGAAGCGGTACAGTATTTTTAATTCCTAGGACATGTTTGAAAGGAAAGAAAAACAGGAGACATATGCCACTAAGTAGTTTAAGATAATGTGGTCTTAACAGTTTAGAGACTAAGTATTGACAGCCAGCCTGCTGCATTGTAGGAAGCGCCGAACAGCTTTGTTCATTTCTGATTCTCCAAACGGCACGTTGGAGAGTCAGAAATGAACATGAAAACTCTGCATAAATGAGAGCCCATGCCTTTGAATGCCCGCAATCTATTATACATACAGCAGCCACAGTGCACGCACAAATTATAATACACACAGAAAATGTAGATGCCATAAGGACTCCAAAGCATGCAACTCTGGCATGAGCAAGAGTGATTCTGGTGGAAGGAGAGGTGGGGCTGGGGGGAAGAGAAGAGGAGAAAGAAACTAGAGAAATGGGGTAGCCCGGCAAGAAAATGAATGGCCGAGGCCAGGAAACCTAGAGCTACCCCAAACTTTCTCTTTCCCCATTCCCCTCTCTCTTTCTCTCAAGGAGTGTTAGAGTTCCTGCCAAAGGATAAAGGAAGAGTTAATACAGCGGAAGATCAGTTTTTCAGGGAGGCAAGGGGTGGGGTGCCTGACCTAATTATTTTTCACTTTAAAATCTCTCTCTTTTTCTTCCAAAGTGGCTTTCCATATCCCTGCCTCCTTAATGGTAATGATGAGTGTCAGGATGAAGCAAGAATGCCTGAGTGCTGCTTTGTGTTTTCTCCAGGAGCCTAAACACACCCACACACCAAACAGCTGAGAACAATGGCCTGTGGAAGGCACTGCCCAGCCTTCCCTCTCTTCGCCTCCTAAATGACTGGTTACTCCGGCATTTGCACATTTTTGGCAATTTTCCTTCAAAAGTTTCTTTCCTGTTTTTCTCTCTAGCCATTATTTTATCTATTTTATTGCAGAATATTACCTGTCTCCCCATCAGCTTACTTTAGCTACTATTGTTTTTTCAGACTATCTCTGTTTTTACAAACTTCCCACATATGCTATCACTGGTACTTTTCAAGTTTCCTCCTTAACTCCTGTTTTGTGAAACATATCTTAAGTGATAAAGTATTATATATGCATTATATGTCAACATACATTATATGTGTGTTAGATGTGTAAAATCTGTATGGACGTGCTTCACAGGGAACACCACACAAGGCCCCATTGCTCACATCCTGCCCTGGAGCTCGGCCCCCAAAGCTGGTTCAGCAATTGTCCCCTGATGGCAGATTCTATTTAAAGCAGCGGGGCCGCATCCTGAGGATGGACTCTCTCTCCTTCTGAGCGTCTTCTGCTTGTTTGTCAGTGAGATGACATACATGGTGAGGGCTTCAGGAGTTTGAAGACGTACTGCGGGGGAAAGCTTTGATTCTGCGAGAGGCTTGTTTGCTTTCACGGACAGGAATTTATGGAGCAAAATCTGTGTCATGTACAGAAGAGAAAATGTGAGCAATACAGTGTGGCCGGGGATTCAAGGAGAGAGGAAGGGAGGGACTCAGGGAGGGAAAGATGGAGAGAGAGGAGGGAATGGAGAGAGGAAAGGGAGAGAGAGAGGAAAGAGGGAAAGAGAGAAGCAAGAGGAGAGAAAGAGGAGAAGGAAAGAGGATGGGAGAGAAGAGAAGAGAAGAGAAGAGAAGGGAAGGGAAGGGAAGGGAAGGGAAGGGAAGGGAAGGGAAGGGAAGGGAAGGGAAGGGAAGGGAAGAGAAAGGGAAGGGAAGGGAAGGGAAGGGAAGGGAAGGGAAGGGAAGGGAAGGGAAGGGAAGGGAAGGGAAGGGAAGGGAAGGGAAGGGAAGGGAAGGGAAGAGAAGAGAAAGGGAAGGGAAGGGAAGGGAAGGGAAGGGAAGGGAAGAGAAGAGAAGAGAAGAGAAGAGAAGAGAAGAGAAGAGAAGAGAAAGGAAAGAAAAGAGAAGGGAAGAGAGGAGAAGAGGAAGATGGGGAGGAAATCACACAGTTCTTAGCCTAGCATCTTAGATTCTAGAACAGAATTGGTCAAATATGTTTTTGGATTCTATAAAATTATTACTGGGCTCAAAGGCCATAGAATAGAGTAGAATAGAGTAGAATAGAATAGAATAGAATAGAATAGAATAGAATAGAATAGAATAGAATAGAATAGAATACAATACAATACAATACAATACAATGGAATACAATACAATGGAATACAATACAATACAATACAATGGAATACAATACAATACAATACAATGGAATACAATACAATACAATACAATACAATGGAATACAATACAATACAATACAATGGAATACAATACAATACAATACAATACAATGGAATACAATACAATACAATACAATACAATACAATGGAATACAATACAATACAATACAATACAATACAATACAATACAATGGAATACAATACAATACAATGGAATAGAATATATATATATAATAGAATATATGGTATAGCATAGCATAGTTGGAAATGGGCATTACACTGTTTTAACTGAGAACCGGGAGCTGAGTAGGCATTAACATTGTCAGAGGAAGGGGTGAACAAGGAGCCTGGAAAAATCACCTGCGATGGTTCCCCCAATAAATCATGATGGTTTTCAAAGCAAGGGCTGGCCCATACTTTATTCTTCATTCAGTCTACATGCTCTAGTATGTGCTCAGACACAGGGAACTTTCTCAAACAGATGCTGAATGGATGGTATTGCTTGGGGAACATTGCGTGATGGGCCTTCATTTACTCACACAGAGGCGTAGAGACAATACTCCTTGAATATTCAGTAAATGTGTGCAAATAAAGAAACACCAAGGAACAAGGAAAGAATCACCTGGTCCTTACACTGTATACAAACAAAACGGAAGGGAAAACCTCATAACTTTCACAGAATTAGACCTAGAAAGGGTACTGCCCCAATAATGGGGAAAGAATTGACCCTAAGTTAAGTGAAGCTCTTAGTGAGCCTAATACTATTTAAAAGTAAAAGCTGGGGGCTCAAATTGCTCACAAGTGACTTGACCTCATTCAGAAAAAGTTCAGGAATATTTATTTACAAGAATAAAAAATAGCTGGGTATAATGGTGCACGCCTGTAATCCCAGCACTCAGGGAGGCAGAGGCAGGAGGATCTCTATGAGTTTGAGGCCAGCCTGGTCTACAAAGCAAGTCTAGGAGAGCCCATGCAATACAGAGAAACTCTGTCTCAAGAAAAAAAAATACCCAGCACTTAGCAGAGTAAAGTTATCAATGTCCAGTGTTGCAAAAATGACTAAATATGGAAAGAAACAGTAAAACGTAACCCATTATAATAAGAAAAATAGGTGACAAGAGATAGAATTATCAGGCCAGAATATTTAAACTGACTATGGGTTTACTTCATGGGTTCAAGGAGCCAAGAGAAAAGCTTAAACAAGCTATTTAGAGGCCTGGAAATACGAAAGACACAGAATGAGGACCTAGAGGGGAAGGTTCTACTGCTGTGGAAAATAATCTGGCCGAGACCATGTGAGGGTTGTTCATTTTAGGAGACTGGTGTACTTGGTGACAGGACCAACTAGCCACAGTGACACAGACACAGAAGAGGGCACCTAATACATAAGCAGACAATAGCTGGACTACAAGCCGCCAAATAGCCATGAAATGAAAGCAGTTTGCAAAGAAGTGGAGGCCATTTGAAGTGACAGTGGTAGATTTTTTTCCCAAGTTTTCATGAAAACGAAACCCATGTGTTCTGAAATCTCAGCAAAGCTCAAGCACATGCAACGGGAAGAAAACTATTGCTGTGTCTACTACGGTAAGATTGTGCAGATCCTATTGATAGAAGTTAGAGTTGTAGGAGCTTCCAGAAAGATGTGTCACATACACAGAAACAAACCGAAGACTGTATTTCTCTTTGGAAGAAGAACAAGCTAGAAGTGAGTAGGCTAAGTACATGCTTTCAACATACACACAAAGCAAACAAAACCCCAACTGTTTCATTCTCTGAGACAGTCAGGGTCTTTTGTGTGGCCTACCTGGCCTTCAACTTGCTGTCTCAGCCTCTCAGGTGCTGAGCAACAGGTATGTTTGTATATTTAATTCTGTGAAAAATACCTTTAAAATGAAGCCAAAATAAGTAAAGTTTCTTTACATATAAAAGCTGAAAAAAGTCATTACCAGAATATCTGTACCAGAAGAAATCTAAAGGAAGTCCTTTTAACAACATGGAACCCTAGATCTACAGGAAGGGATGGAGAGCACCAGACATGACTACTACATGAGTAGATGTTAGACCTTGAAGTGAAGATGTAAGAACCAGAAGATCTACTGGAGTCATGGAGGTACATAGCTAACTTCGCAGCACTGAGGAGAAAAATCAGTTTTCTGAGTTTCATTTCGACCCCTATTTGGGGCTGAATAAAGAACCAGCCCATACTTACCTATGATGTAGGACTAGGCTAAATACATACAGAAATACGTTCAGGCTTAAACTGCCATTGTGATAGTACAAAGAAATAAAATAAAATAAAAAAAACCCAAACAACTAAAGAAATGAAAAGAACTTGAAAAAATACCATTTCACAAGGATTCCAGGCATAAACATTGTAAACAATTGCTTTTGTACTTGACCATCTTTAAAAAAAGATCAGAGATGATCTTCTACAACGTGAAACCTGTGGACAGTCGGTGGTGTCCCTGTATCCAAATATCTAGCAAAACTGGTGGCACCATGGTAATCTCACTACATTATATGTTGGGCTGGCTATGAACTCTTGAGTTGCTGCTGTTCAAGTCTCTATCACATGATGAGGCATGTTGGGCTGTCATTACTTATGTGCTGGTTAGTTTTTGTCAAACTGACATAAACTGGAGTCATTTAGTAAGGGAAACCTCTATTTAGAAATTGCCTCATGACCTGCAGGCAAGTCTGTGGGGCATTCTCTTGATTAACGATTCATATACGAGGCAGTCCACTGTGGGTAGCGCCATACCTAGGCAGGTGGTCCTGGGTTGTCTAAGAAAGCAAGCTAAGCAAACCACAGAGAGCAAGCTGGTAAGCAGCACTCCTCTCCTCACTGGTCTCTGCTTTAGTTCTCTACCCAGGTTCCTGAACTGACATTCTTTAGTGATGAACTGTGAGCATGCAAGTGTGAAACTAAATAAACCCTTTCCTCCCTATGCTGCTGTGGGTCCTGATATTTATCGCAGCAACAGAAAGCAAGCACAAAGTGTTTGTGCATTTATAGTGAATGGCCTCCAGGATGAGCTGTCTTTTCACATCTCAAATTGTCTGCTCTTGCTCTTCCATCACTATACTCACGACTGGGAGAGATTTCAAAGCTACAGCATTTCCAAGTAGCAACAGCTTGTGAAACCTGTTTTGTTCACTCACCTTTCCGCTTCCCACTTCCAATCTGAGGAAACTGGCTGGAAAGGAAGGTGCGTGCAGACACTCATGGAGTTGTAACAGTTGCCCTAGGAAGGAGGTGTGCGGACTGGAGGATGGCTCAGTGAGGCAGTGTTAACTCTGAAGGCATGAAGACCTGAGTTCGAACCTTCAGCAACCAAGTGAAAAAAACAAAACAAAACAAACCTCTGGGTACGGCTGCACCTCCTTAACACTGGGGCAAGCATGGTGGTAGAGATAGGTGCATTCTGAGAGTTTGCCAGCCAGCCAATCTGCTCGAACCAGTGAGCTTCCAGTTCCACGAGGGACACTGTCTCAAGGCGAGTCAGTGGGCAGTGAGAGAGGAAGGCCCCCCATATCCTATAGTTTTGCTTTGCCCTCCACATACACACATACGAGCACATACGGTGCAAACACAAAACACATTCTCCCTCAATAAGTACATAGCATTTTTAAAAGAACGTATGTGAAACCATTAATACCCGAGTCACTTTCCCGTCTCCATGCTGGAGAGGGAAGGAAAGGATTCCACCTACATTTATGGGTGTGGCCAGATATAAGTCCCCGGCACTGGACTGATGAGACAGGTAACTGTCACTGTCTGGAGGAGGATGCTTCCCCATTCGGGGCTGGGTGGGGTGGTGTCCAGGAACAGAGAGAACAAGCAGGGCCAGTGGAGTTCCGACTTCCAGGCAGCACAGCTCCTTCCCTAACTATGTGAACTGGGTGGGAACTGCAGTCTGCTTCTTGGGATAAGAGGGGCCCTATGTCTCTCAACCCTGTGATAACAAAAGTTGTTCCCACTAGGAGATCTTATCCTTCACGCCGAAGTGCCTGGGATGATGTGGTTAGGCCATAGGCGCCCTGCTAGCTCCAGATGGCAGGGCAGAACATAATTAGAAAACGACAGAGATTAATTCAACACACCAATTTGGGCAAGGAGTCTCCTTGTCTGTCGTGCACTGGCTAGGCCTATCACCCATCACCTTTTCACCCGATCCGAAGTCAAACAATAAAGAAAACTTCTTTCAAAGCTGCACACAGATCTGGGAACGCTGAAAGCATAGCTGGGCGTGTTCTAGCCTTTCTCTCTTGTTAAGAAAGTAGGAAGATGAGGGGCCCTGCTCTGCAGCCTATGGCCTGTGGCTGTCCTGTCTCCAGGCTGGAGTTCCTGACACTCTTTCATATCTAGGTGGCCCAGCTAGAGTGCCTCCAGTGGCCTTTTCAGTAACTGCAACTGTAACTTAGAAAAACATGAGAGCCACTGAAATGGGGCCTCTAGAGCTGTGTATAGAAAACAGCTTCGATACAATGTTGTAATTAGAAACACACATAGCAAGTGCCCCTGTGACACATTTTAATGAACCTTGTATCATGATGTCTGCTGTATTTACATATCCTGAATAAATACAAGAACAATGTAAATAAATGACAACTTTTTTGTAGTGCTTTCCCATTCCATGACACTTCTTAACATTCAAAGTGTTTAGTGATGATACTTAGACTATACAGTCAAGCACTAAAACCATTAACTAAGCACTAAAACCTGTCATATATCCATATGCCAACATTCAAAGTGTTTAATGGTGGCACTTAGAACATACAAGCACTAAAACTATTAACAAATATTCACGCACCAACCTGTCATATATTCATATGCCATCATTTGCTTTAGTTTCTCTTTTCAAAATCAGAAACCGTTAGTATGGATACAGCATCCCCACCCCAGAGGTACTCACTGCCCTAAGGCCAGCAAGCTTCTTTTCATGACTGTACATTTGAACTTTTATTAGATCATATCATTCTCTGAGTGAATGACACACGCTATTGTTTTATGCATTTGTGTAACTATTGGGAATCATACGATAAATTTTCCTCACGTAACTGGCTTTTCTCAGCATGTTTTAAGACGGAGACTTGAAGGTGGAATTGCTGGACGGAGGAGAATGTCCACCTGTTGTCAGGCATGAAAATGCTCTCCGGAGCTGTCCCACCAGTTTCCATTGTCAGGGTCTGAGCCCTGTTTCCTCACACAGTCCCCTGTGTGCTTTTACAGGACATCAACTCATAGTTATGTGTTACTCGCTGTTCTGGGGTACATTTAAAGATGTTAAAACACAGCCAATTAATTTCATTGCACAAATATATTTCTTTACATATAAGCAGTCTTGTTTTACTACCCAGAGAGCTGGCTTTTGGGGAAATAACTCAGTTTCCACACGTGAGCTGATCACAAAAGGCAACCCTCATTAAGAAAGGAAGAAAGAAAGAAAAAGACAAGAACATAACAAACGTAACAACTCCTGAGTTTTAGCGGAAACTGTAGAAGATGATCTGGTACAAAGCTAATGAGTACAGACTTCTTTATCCAATCATTTTTTCTCTCTCTTTCTGTTTGAAGTTGTACTCACTTAGACGTAGGCAATAAGTTCTATCCAATCATAGAATCTGAAAAGATGAAAAATATTTTGATCCAGGTGATGGGACACACCTGTAACCCCCACCGCACAAGAGGCAGAGGCAAGGGGAGCTCAAGTTCAAGCCCAGCTCCAGCTACTTGTAAGCTCTAGCTCATAATGAGCCTACTTTCAAACAAATAAACAATAAACAAAACCAAAAGACAGACATGAAGTTGAAGCTTCTGGACTCGGTTTGGTCATGTGGTGTTTTGCCCAGGTTGTGAGAAAGCATGTGATGTTTTGCTCTCTCATTCCAGGGGCAAGACTTTGGCCAGCTGAGAACATCGTGGGTGGACTTTGAGGAGAGGACATATATAGAGGCCCGTGCAGAGTGACACATTGCTTTTTGGATCAACATCCCTGCGCTGATCTTTGTGCTTCAACACTTGACTTCACAGAGAGAAATGTTCCGGAGAACTTCTCCGGGCAATCCAACTGAGTCTTGTGGCTTTTGCTAACTTTATGTTGATGTTTTGTGTTGTCCTTTGGACTGGACTGCTGGTATCCTGATGACTGAGTCTAGTAATCTTCTAATGACCCATTGACCTAACCAGCAGGAAGGATGTAAAAGAGGACCACAGCCCCTTTCCCTATTAATCTCCTACCTAAGGTTGCCGGAGTGTTGGAAGGGAGGTAAAGGTGCTTAAGAATTCTAAATAAAGTAGGTTTGGTGAAAAATCTAAGCCTACACAGACATGCTGGCACTCTGAGGTACAGGGCCAGGGCAAGTGTCCTATGCAGCTGGCATCCAAGTGCCTCTGTAGTGCCCTGGTATGGCTGTTCAGCTCACTGTTTGTGTCAGCACTGGGAGTGGTGTCACCTGAAGATTCCAGAAATGAATTCAGTTCATTTCAGGAATATTCTACGATGGGAGCCACCTGCCTTTCTCAAAGGGAATCAGAGTCTCAAAGCTCAGTGCCAAAGTTATAGGCAATTCCTTGGTGTATCCAGGAGCATGGATTCAACTGAACGTGATTTCTCAAGTCTCTTCAAGTACGATGAGCATATCTTGAGAGTCAAGGCTGAGTCTGTAGGAAAGTTACTTTGAGGGCAGGAGCCTAATTTACTGAACGTGCGAACCTAGCTGTAGGGCTTTCAATACTACATGTATGGGCACCACCTCTGATTCATGCTCTGCTGAGCAGTGAGCCCAAAGCTTTGTGCTAGGCGAGCACTCCACTTTCCAACCCTGAAACGTAATTTCTAATGACCTTTCTACATCCCCCAAATTATACCACTTTCACTTCACTGCTTTATTTTACTCTTTGCTGCAATAGGAATTGAACCCAGGGCCTTGAACATGCGAGGCAAGCATTCTACCAGTGAGGCAGTTTTCACTGATTCCTTTTCAACTGTTTAGAAATGATGCACAATTCTTAATTCTAAGGCTGTACAGAAGTAGACAGATGACTGACTTCGGCACGCTACATGTTGGCTAGTGCGAGCTGAGCACCGTCCTGTCTCTGACAGCTTTGCATTAGGCTTCACTAGTAGGGGAGAGCCATTTCCGTGTTGGTCAGGGTACAGCAGTTGCTGGTGATTGCCCTGCCCATAAACAGTCCAGACCAATCCTTTCTGGGCTTTAGATGGTTCTCTGGCTTCTGCGGCTTTCTACCTGAGGCTCAAAGTTGCAACTGTCACTGAGGATCTTTCTCAGGCTACAAGAACCTAGGGGTTGAAAATAGAGTATTGAGAGTTTCCTTGGACATGGTTGTTGCAAGGAGTCATTGGTCTGGTTCAAGGCTCTTGGATTCTGCTACACTTCAATCCTGGATGCTCACCTGGACTCTTCTCAGATATCCTGTTGTTGACCCGTGTCATGGAGATCCTGCAGCTTTAGATCTGCAAGACCAGTCCCTTCATGTGCTCCGGCAGTTCATAGATGAGGTAGACGTTGGGATGGACCAACTCAGGACCCTGGGTCTGGGCCTGGGCCTGGCTGGTTATATTCCCTTACATGTAAACATGTATCTGTATACACAGAAACACTCACACACACACACACACACACACACTCCACACAATTACAGAAAAGGGTTGCTCTGGATCTATATAGACTGTAAACACTTTCGTAGTAGTCAGTATACAATCAAAATTGCACAGAATCCGTTTACATTGATGTAATAGGGCATCACTGGTGTTTACCACATTCCTTTGTAAAACAAATGCTCTGTGCTCTTTAAGAAGCTAAACGGCAGTCAAGTAACGTCTTCTATCTTGTGGACTACATTTGAATATTAAGCACCACTGTCAAAAGGGTCAGTGCTAAGAGACATACACACCTTACTTTCGAGCTTCTGCAATAAATCGGGTACATCTGTGCTGTGAGCTGCAGCCCGAGCTCTGTGAGCTGCAGCCCGAGCTCTGTGAGCTGCAGCCCGAGCACTGTGAGCTGCAGCCCGAGCTCTGTGAGCTGCAGTCCGAGCACTGTGAGCTGCAGCCCGAGCTCTGTGAGCTGCAGCCCGAGCTCTGTGAGCTGCAGCCCGAGCTCTGTGAGCTGCAGCCCGAGCACTGTGAGCTGCAGCCCGAGCACTGTGAGCTGCAGCCCGAGCACTGTGAGCTGCAGTCCCAGCACTGTGAGCTGCAGTCCCAGCACTGTGAGCTGCAGTCCGAGCACTGTGAGCTGCAGTCCCAGCACTGTGAGCTGCAGCCCGAGCACTGTGAGCTGCAGCCCGAGCACTGTGAGCTGCAGCCCGAGCTCTGTGAGCTGCAGCCCGAGCACTGTGAGCTGCAGCCCGAGCACTGTGAGCTGCAGTCCCAGCACTGTGAGCTGTAGCCCGAGCACTGTGAGCTGCAGCCCGAGCACTGTGAGCTGCAGCCCGAGCACTGTGAGCTGCAGTCCCAGCTCTGCGCTTTCTGGTCTGATAAAGACCCGAGGACTGATTTACTCAGCGGGGTTGCCAAGACTCACCTCTTAAGGCAAACAGAACTGTGCATACAAAACATTGGCCACCGCTCACTGAGAACCTGAAGTCCCAGGCACGAAGCTGTCTGTCCACTGGCGGATTGCGTGGAAGAATGGGAGAAAGATTCCAAACATCACCCAGCTGCCTTTGCCCCAGTGACAAATACAGCAATGTTGCCGAATCACGCGGGTCTTTCCTTGGCTGTTGAACACAACATTCTTGAGTCAGCTTGCTAGAAACTCACCACACCCCAGCAGAGAAACACCAATGAAATGTGTTCTGTTGTGCTCTCACAGTCTCTGATCGACGCTTAGGGGTCAGGGTGGCTGCCTGCCAAGGGCTGGTGACTCCCTGGCAGCCCCCAGGTGGAGATGGTAATCACCTCATTCAGTCTAGAGCTCCAGCCTGGGCAGGCAGAGTATCACAGCTTACAACCTTCTGTGAAGGCTGTGAAAGTCTCGCCAAAGAGCCTTTCTGTGCTGGCTGGGGAGGAGAGAAAAGATAAAACCAAAACCCACATAATCTGGGGGACACAGCAAATGCAAACAGCCTGCCCAACTCACCAATTTGGTTTGGCCAATTAAAAACTCCCCTTCTGTAAATATTTAATAAATGATCAATAGGAGAACTGTAGTTCCATGAGCTACAGAGTTCTTATTTAGGGGGCACAGATTTTTAATTCAAACTTTTAGGTTTTCCTCCACATTCAGCAGTTCCTATCTGTGGCTGAATGTCTGTGCCCACATGCTCAGCTTCCTGTTTAGAAACGCTCCCTGTTTGCAGTGAGTCAGCAGTCTGTGTTCCCGCACAGAAGTGAAGCAAGCTGTGTCAAGGCCCTGGAGGTCCAGGGGTCTTTGCAAACCACCTAAGAATGTTGAGCCCTCCAGTTGAAGGGACTCAGCTCTCACAGCAAGTGACTACACAGAGCTAAAATTAGCAGTGAGTGGGGTTGGCAGTTTCTCACCTGGGAAAGGCTGGACCACTGCCAAGGGTGAACAAAGCCAGCCACTGTTTGATTAAGGTGTCAAAGACAGATGTTAGTAAGCAGCAACTTTTGCAATAGGAGACAGAAAAACAAAACAAAACAAAACAAAAACAAAAAACAACAGTGTTTGTATAGAAATGTGGGAGTTTTCTCCTTGGCTTGAGAGGAGACCAAGCAATTTCAACCATCTTCTATAGTTCCAGTGATAAACCAATGTGCAATTCCACCTAAGTTTCTGCTAAGGAACCAGTGGGTGACAGGGTGCTGACAAAAGTGTGGGTGTCCCCTCCACCCCCCCAAAGCAGCCACACTGAAACAGCTTCCACATCTGTGATGGCTTTGAAGAGACGTTTCCACCTTCTTAGTTGCGGCAGCTTGGGTCTCAAACACGTGTTTGCTCCCGACTTAAACAGTGCCAGGGAGGAAATGTTACTCTTAGCTCCCAGTCTCACAGAACGTCTGTCGTGGTGGAGAAGTCTGCGTGAAGAGGCTCAGCTTCTGTGGTGAGAGCATGGGCTTATTTGCATGGGAGCCGATCAGAAGACGGAGAGAGATGGCTGGGAGCGAGGCCTAGGCTGTGCCCTCACAGAGCTACCTCTAGTGAACTGTGTCTGCCAGCTGGGCAACACCTCCTAATGGCTCCACAGTATCCCCCAAATAGCTTTATAAGCCAGGGACTGAGTACTCAAACATAGGTCTGCGGGGACATTCAAAACCTTGGAAAACATAATCAGTTACTCCCCAGACTCTCAAGAAAAAAGCAGAAAGCACAAAACAATAGATTGGACGCAATCAGGTGATTGTTATATCTATATCTATGCTTTCGGGTAGAAGCTGCTGTATTTTATCCCTCTGTTAGCTGCCAATCAGTGGACAACGTGGTTTAAGGACCCTGCCCCCACAGCTGGAGGTAGCTTTTTGGTTACACTCTACAATGTTAGAGCCAGGAAGTTGAAAACCTTCCATAATTTTGAAGAGCGGTCTGTCTCTCCGTCTTTCTCTGTCCTCAGCCTCCCTTACTCTAATCCGATTTGTCCCTTACCATTCCATAAAAATGTCTGGCCAAAAGAAGAAAACAGGATGGGGACCACCTGTGTTTGCTGTGAGACACTGCCCGAGACAATCAGCTTAAAAGGAGGAAAGCACTGATTTCGACCTGCAGTTACAAGGGCTGGTGTGTAAGCTTTAAGCACTACTCTTCAGGCCCATGGTGGAGCAGAATCACATAATATAGGAACAGGCAACGGAGGAGCTGCTGGCCGTGTGACAGCCAGGAAATCCAGAAGAGACCGGAAATGGACTGGGGCTTCTAGCATGTCCTTCAAGAGCACACACTCTGTGACCTGACTTCCTTCGATTAGGTCCCACCTACTAAACGCTCCACCCAGAAGCACCACAGGCTGAAGACACACAGGCCTCTGGAGGGGCCTTCAACAGTGCAGCCCCACCTGAAGAACTGAGGGCAGGAGACACCTTGACAGCTGCTTTTTTCTTTCTTTTTTTTTGGGGGGGGGTTACGTATATATTTCCAGTGAGTCTATAGAATAAGTGAAGGTCCTGATGAGTGTTTTAGAGAAACCAAGAGTGAAATGGCTTACTTAATGAAACATGGCATTAAGCACTGAGTCCACAGAACCTTTGATCTGTTCAGAAAATGTGTTTTGATCCAAATTGATTGAAATGGACATTGTGTCAAAGGATGTATGCGTCTTGTGATATTACTTTAATAAAAGGTGTTGCTATACTTCATGGAAATAGGGGAAGGAATGCATAATACATATGTATACACACATAAACATACATATATAATCATACATATACATACATGCACAGTCCAGTATTTATATGCCTATGTATATATATATATATATATATATGGTATATACATGCATATTTGGGTTAATAGGATAATAAATAAAATTAAGATAAAAGAATACCCTTTAATAGAAGCTTCACTTACTTCCCTAACAATTATTATGCCTCTCATAAGTTGCTGCCCTCGTTCTGCCCATCCTGAATGATGCCACGTGCTATATACTGTGCAAAGCCACCTTCGGGTCACCTCACTTTTGAGGATGTCCTCTGGTGTTCTAGGAGGCCTAGACTCAGGCAGGTTTGGACACTGAGTCCCACCAGCTGCCCTTTGCAGAGGAGCATCAGGAAAAGGCAAGCAGTAGAGTGCTCCTCTCTTCCCCTAGAGATTTTTGCAGACCACCAAGCCAGCCCTGCTGGGAAGGTTCCTCACAGGACAAAACCTTTACTCTAACCATCAAGCAGAACTGCCTCTGTGCCACGTCAGGAGAGGTCACCTGTGAGTCACGGACTCCTCTGTGGCACGACCCCTCCCGCAGAGGTTACGGACGGCTTCTCAGTCATACAGTGAACCTGGCCTACAAGATTAAATAGGCCACATCATGCAGGTGGCAGCTCCCAGCCTTTTGATGCTGTTCTTTAATGTCTTTATTGAATTCCTCCCAAGGAAAAGGGAAGGGTTTCCTCTCTACTTCTGATTTACCCTTTGCGGCTTTATGGTCAGCTCTAATTCCAAAGCTGCTATGCAGCCCTAGTGAGAGAGAACAGGCAGGCTTGCCAAGACTATCTTTGTGCTTTCTTGCCTGCCCCCTTTGTATGAGGACAAGGACAACTTGAGAAAGGGCAATGTGGCTTGATAGAAAGGCACTATGTCAGGGTCAAGAGTAGGGGAAGAAATATTCTGAGCACAGAACTGTCGCTCAGGTCGACCCACAAAACTAGTAGCCTATGACCTAGACCTGTGTCCCAGGGAGAAGAGGCCTGAGGCTAAGCTTGTGGAGTTGGGTGGGTGGTGCTGGCAGCCTGGGTGGGTGGTGTTGTCAACCCTGCAGCTACCACAGATGAGAACAGAATCCAGGAAGCAATAGCTTTCTATAGACTTTGGCATATTGGGGAGTATCAACCAAATACTGTCCCTGATAACTGGCTTCTTTTTTTCCAGTCCTCATAATGGAATATCATTATCACGATAATAAAATACTATTATATCAATAGATCATCGGGCCTGCTCATGGTGATGCAGCCGAGGCATGGCAGAGCTGAAAATCTCCATGTGAGTGCAAGTGTGTGTGAGAGACAGACTTTCACTGAGCCTGAGGGGAACTCTCCTTTTGGGCTAAATTGGCTGGCTGGACAGCAAATCTACAGGATCTGCCTGTCTCTGCCCCGCCTCCCAGAATGCACTAGAGAGGAAATAAATGAAACAAAGGATCATGTGATTTTAAGATTAGTTAAGATTAAATTTAGCTGAAAGATCAAAAGCATAAAAATAGGAGTGTTTGAGCAAGTCTAGGTTGGTGGTCCCACACTGATAGAGTATTGTCATGGCTACCAGGAACCCAGTTCTGTTGTCTATTCCATCATGCTTGGCATAGCCTCTGTTTCCCAGGGGAAGCAAGAGGAAATGGTTGCTGGGAAAGATAGCCATCACACCTTACAATATGCACCAGGAACTTGCCCTCTCTAAGTTGAAAGCTATTGTTTTCATCCTGTGTCTCACCTTCAGAAAGTAACCTGGCTTCTCTGTCCAAAGCAAACACCATCTAGCAGCAGGAGATGAACAACAAAAGGAATCTTGAAAGAGTTGCAAATAAGATTCACTCCAGTCAAGGTGAATCATTTGAGCTCAGAAGACTCACCCCGAACCTGGGCCACACCTTCTGGTGGCCCGTGTAAAAGAGCATGGAACGTGGAAGCTTTGGATTGTCACCTGCTTGCCTTCACCCTTGCTGGCCAGTGTACCTACCCTGTTTCCAAAGCATTTCTTTTATGGTGTTAGAACCTGCATCTTTGGGATTTGGAAGCTGACATCTCTTTAAGAAGTCCCTGGGGCTCCTGCACCGGAGTGGGACTGCTGAGACACCCGCTCTCATCACTGGACATCTACTGGATGCTTGGCCTTTGGGTCAGGAGACAGCCATTGTTGGACCACTCCAACTACAGCCTGTAAGCCACTCTAACAAATCCCCTTTAACACCCCCCTACACCCTCCACAGAGACAGAGACAGAAAGACAGAGACATACAGGCACACTATAACTTGACCTGATGGACTCTCTCTAATATATATATATGTGTGTGTGTGTGTGTATGTGTGTGTGTGTGTGTGTGTGTGTGTGTGTGTGTGTGTGTAGAGAGAGAGAGGGAGAATATGTGTGTGTATATATATGTATGGATGTCTCATATATATGTATATGAGAGAGAGATCCCAGTTATATATATTTCATTCCACCATTTCTGCTCTTTGAGAGAAACCTGACTAATATAATTTTCTTGTATCTGTTGCCTTTCTCTGACACCCAGTAGAGTCAATTTCAAAGGAATAAGTGCCATAGTTTGTTAATTCTTCTTGCTCCTAATAGTATGTTTTAACTGTCTTATTCCCTACCTACTTTCCAGGCTTACCCTACATGAGAAGGATTGAACTTCGCTCGGGCTTCTCTAGTCAAAGATGCTAGCAGAACAAAGGCTCAAGGGCTTAAGGGTATGGATCAGAGTGTGTTAGCTGAATCTAAGCGAGTAGTTGGTCTGAGAATGAGGCCAGAAGGATGAAAGTGCACTAAATCAGTTGTGCTCAACCTATAGATCTCAACCCCTTTAGGGGTCACATATCAGATGTCCTGCATATCAGATATTTATGTTATGATTAAAAACTAGCAAAATTAAAGTCATGAAGTAGCAACAAAATATGACAATGAAGAAAATCTAAGAATGAAGTGATCTGAAGGAGGCTAAAGATCAAGTGACAGGGAGTAGAGAGAGAAGACTGAATAGACAAGGGGTTCAGTTGGAAAGGGAGTTAGTACATTAGGGAGTTAGTTAAGGTTTCAGAAATGGAACAATTCTGAGAGATGCTAAGGGCATGGGTGGGCTCAAGGGGTTAAGTGGAAAGGTCACTGTGCTAGAGAAGGTGCAGGAACTAAAAGGTAGATTAATGGTTTGGCCCCCCATGTGATAAAGGCACCCTTTGCTGCTGAAAGGACAGTGGCTGGATGCCGCAGATGGCATTAGATGAAGGAATTAGTGGTGATTTAGCAAGTGAGAGCAATGCAAGGGTCGTCTCAGTGAGCCTCAAGGTCTTACCTAGGAGACTTATTCCGGTTCAAGAATGCTCCACGAAAAATTCATGGGAGAAAAGACAACCTCTTTATTCATTTAAATCACAGCAAAAAGCAGATGGCCCACCTACAGAGGAAGTTTAAGGAGCATGTAGTGAGTGACTTACTGTCCAGGCACGGGCCGAGGATAGAGAATTCACGAGTCAGCCACAGGAGCTCATTCCTCCCCAGACAGAGGGACCCTTATGCCAACTCCACTTGACCTGCTGATTCTATCACACTGACTCTTATCTCCTCTCAAAACCTGTTAAGCTTTTGAAACCTTAGCTTGCTGTAAAATGTTTAAAACCAATCTTTTCTTTACGCTTATTTTATCGGGAGATCGTAATCTGCCAACCTAGCTCCATTCACAGCAAAGCTGAAACAGGCCTCTGCTTTGGAGCATTTTCATAGGGTCCAGCCCTCCACCACCAGCTCTTACTTCCTGGAATAAAACAAGAAATATGAAATGCTCACAAAATCCAGCCTTTCGGTCACATGAAAGTGTTTTGACCTACTGAGATCCAAGACCCCTTGGTAGAAATGAGCAGAATCCCTGCACTCTGGGAACACCAAACCCAGCCCAGGTGTTGTTCAGTTTTATCTCATGTAGTGCCCAAGGGCGTGCCAACCCAAGTCTAGACCGACAGACAGGAGGGCAATTCTCGAAGCTCTGTGGTCGACGAAACCAAGCCTTCTGAGCCTCTTAGAAAATTTCTCACTACGGTCTGAACGCTCATTTTTGACAAACGATTTACTTTTTCTGGATCTCAATTTTACTCATTATTTTCACTTGTTCAAGAAAGTAATTTTTGTGCCTAGTCAGGCAATAATGCCCCAAGGTATCAAACAAGGTGTCACAGGTCTATAATACAGGCATTTAGGAGACTTATAAAGTCAGCCTAGGCGCCATAGTGGGACCAAAACAACAGTAAGAACAAAACAAAAATGGCCCCAAGTAAGATTAGACACAAACATTGGCATTGTGTGAGGATGTAGGACAAGGAGACCGAACCATCTGATGGTAGAAATTCTGAATATAATTACTTCTAAGTAGAAGAGCTTATTGAGTGGACTGAGCTGGTCGAGTTCTTTTGTGTGATGTGGGCTTTCCAGGGACTTTGCCTTGCTCTGTTATATAACTACAAATAGGCAAATAAGAGTAATTTACTCGGGGATATTTTTTATCTGATCCCAGAAGTCCTCTGGGGCTTTGAAACTTTGCTCCCTGCTTGGACCACTCTTCATCTTCTTCCTTTACTCACTCAACAGCTCACTGAACAACTCTGCTTCAAAAGTTCCCCTCCTAAGTAAAGCAAAGGCCACAACACCACTGACCTGAAGCGATCTGGACAGTCACACTGCTAGCTCTTTGTCAGTAGGGTGATTCATTCCTCTAGAATGTGACGCTCACTGTCACATCAGTTTCCATTAAAGTGTTAATCCATTACTTAAAGGATGCACTTTTCCAGCAGGACATCCGAATACTGGCTGGAAAATGAAAAGCGTGCCCATGCAGTTCCATCTGCTTTGAATTATGTTTTCCAGGAGACAAATATACAGCCCTCTGACTCCAAAAATATGTGTTGTTATTAGCCAAAAATACATTTGTTCTTGGATTCATAAAAATGCAGGCCATGTGAAATATGTGGGGAGCATACACTCTCATGAAAAAATACTGAACAAAAAGAAGAAAATAACTCTTTAAAAGCTTTTCTTGGGAAGCAGTAAGGATGGCTCAGCTTTGAGTGTGGCCTGGAAGAAGATGCAAAATGGGAAAGCTCTACCCTTGGGGGATGGGGTGTATCTTGGAGCACCCTCCTAGCATCCCAGAAAGGTCCTGAGCAACTGTAGGACAGGTGCTCCCCTCCTCCTGCTTGGGGTGACTCAAAAGCCACAGCAAGCCCTATCACAACTCCAAAGTCTTGTTTTTGATATTTGTGAGGGATTTTTCAATATGTCTGTGATAAGCAGCCAACTTGACTTTTTTTCTTTTCTCTAGTTCACAATAGGCTAATGCTATTATAAAAATATAATAATAAGGATTACTAAGGAAAGGAAATACAAATAATATATATAATATATGTAGATATATAACATGAACCTCTATTTTTGAAATAGATCCAACACACATAAAGTTATGTTTGCAAATTGTAGCCAGAGGTCATTGTGACAGGAGCCAAAGCAGCAGCACAGGCTTCCTTGTGTCCTCTCCCAACACAAGTTGACTTTTCATGCCTGCCTATACTACATTGTCAGGGTCTCACCATGTCCCAGAAGCAAGAAGAGGAGAGCCCTGTAGAAGAACTGTCCAGGAGAAGCAGAAGATGGAGGAGAAAGAAGGTATTTTCCAGGAGATCCTTGAAGGCAGAGAAGAAAAAGGTGCATTTCCAACCTCATCGTGACAAGACTCAAAGGGCAAAAGTACTTTGGCTGAGGACCCAACAGTGTCACTAGAACCAAGAGGAACAGCAGCTGCAATATACAGGGCCAGACAAGAACCTGGTAACTGGTAACCCCAGGCCTTCCCACAGCCCAGAGGACATCCTCACTCTCCAGCAAGGAGCCTCTCAGGTAACCTGGGCTTTCCCTTCACTCACTGGATTTTCTGCATCACAAGCAAGAGTAGATAAACCATCTCGTCAGACTTCAGTTTACGAGCCTGGGAAAACAATGGTTCTTCTGGGAGTTGCTGAGAGGGTTAGATGGGTTGAGAGGAGCTCTGAATTAATTTCTTTTTTTAATTAATTTATTTTTTTATTAATTACAGTTTATTCACTTTGTGTTTCAACTGTAGCCTCCTTCCTCAGCCCCTCCCAATTCTATGCCTCCTTCCCTCTTCTCCACCCATGCCACTCCCCAGTCCACTGATAGGGAAGGTCCTCCTCCCCTTCCATCTGACCCTAGCCTATCAGATCTCATCAGGATTGGCTGCATTGTCTTCCTCTGTGGCCTTGTAAGGCTGCACCCCTCCTTAGGGGGAGGTGATCAAAAAGCAGACCACTGAGTTCATGTCAGAGACAGTCCCTGTTCCCATTACTAGGGAACCTACTTGGACACTGAGCTGCCATGGGCTACATCTGTGCAGGAGTTCTAGGTTATCTCCATGAATGGTCCTTGGTTGGACCAGTCTCAGAAAAGACCCCTGGGCCCAGATTTTTTTTTTCTCTCCTTTTGGAGCTCCTGTTCCTTCCAGGTATTTCTATCTGCCCCTTCTTTCCTAAGATTCCTTGTACTCTGCCCAAAGTTTGGCTATGAGTTTCAGCATCTGCTTTGATACTCTGCTGGGTAGAGTCTTTCAGAGACCCTCTGTGGTAGGCTCCTGACCTGTTCCCTGTTTTCTCCCTCTTGCGATGTCCATCCCATTTGCCTTTCTGAATGAGGATTGAGCATTTTACCCAGGGTCCTCCTTCTTGATTAGCTTCTTCAGATGTACAGATTTTAACCTATGTTATATGTCTAATATCCAGTTATAAGTGAGTATATACCATGTGTGTCTTTCTGCTTCTGGGATATCCCACTCAGGATGATCTTTTCTAGTTCCCACCATTTGCCTGAAATTTTCATACTTTTAATTGCTGAGTAGTATTCCATTGTGTAAATGTACCACAATTTCTGTATCCATTCCTCAACTGAGGGACATCAGGGTTGTTTCCAGCTTCTGGCTATTACAAATAAAGCTGCTACAAACTTGGTTGAGCAAATGGCCTTGTTTCTTTAGATAGGTTGAGATCCCCACAACCCCACTGAGCCCAGTGAGGCACCTAGAGGTAGAAAAGCCTAAACTGAGCAAACACTGCTAATTCTCTTTGAGACACTGAGGAAATGAATGTTCTGGGACTGGCTGGGCAGAAGCTAGGGGATAATATGGTAGGTTTAGCACCCCAATACTAACTCAACATGGCTCGAGAGGGAGAGTGAAAGAGACATGTTTTGTCTGTTTCTGATAGTTTCATCCTTTGGCTGCTATCACTACAGGTTTCCGTAAGGACATATTTAGAGAACCCTCAAAAAGCGAAACTCAAAGGGTGGCTACTTGACAACCCGAACCCCATCTGCAGCCTCGGTTCTCCCTCACCATGCAATACAGCATAGGCAAAGTGAACATCTTTAAATTCCTGGAAACCAAGATGTGGACCTCTTTGGGGAAAGGGCCAATGTCCTGATTATATCTTCACCTAATGTCGTTCATTCAGTTGATCTTTACTGAGCACTCATTTCATGCAAGGCATGGTTTTTAAACTCAAAGAAGTCAACCATCTAGAAGGCGGATATGGGTCCTAAGTTTGTACTTTAGAGGAGTGAGCCCACATTACAGGAATTATTGCTAGGTGCTAGTAAGAACTATAGAGTATATGAACGGACTCGCTGACGTCAGTGGAGGCGAAAGTATTTAATATATAGACACTATACTAACATGCTGAGAGAATGCGCCAGCGCCCTGATGGGTCAGAGGAGATAGTCTAGATTTCAAAGCAAGACACGTGTGTCCACAGTGGCCAGCAGGTCGCAAAGCTGAGTCACAAATCCTGAATCTTCTTTAGCAAGTGCTAAACTCAAGGATCTACCTTGGCAATATCCAAGCAACTTAAGTCATCGCTTTGAGATGTGTCAGTGAACACAATGGTCATTTATTAGATTTGTATTTCTTACAATACAATTGGTTTGATGCACGTATTTAAAAAATTCCCTACCAGAGCTGTGAGATGGTTCACAAGATAAAGATGGTTGCTGCCAAACCTGACACCCTGGCTGCAATCTCTGGGATGAACATAAGGAGAGAAGCGACTCCTCTCCCTTCCACATGAGTATTGTGGCACATTCTTTAACTCCAAAACACACAATTAAAACAATAAATATAAGTAACAAAGCAATTTTTAATTTAAAAAAAACCTCTTTCACCTAAAACATAATAGCAAATCAGCTTTTCAGATGTGTTTCCCAACACATGTCTGTATTTTTTTACTTCTCAGTTACAGAATTAGTATGGTTTAACAGGTAGCTTCTAAACTTGAAGCTGATTTCCAAAGAAGGAACACAAAGGCTTTTTCCCTACACCCCTCAGAGAGGGAGATCAAAGGACAGAGAACTCTGCCAGGCCCTGAACATTTGTAAGTAATCTTACATCTTATACCCACCACCCCACGAAGCACCTGAGATTCTTAAAACAAACAAACAAACAAACAAACAAAACAAAACAAACTGGGAGCATTTACTTCATTAATCTCAGGTTTGGGTTTGAAATTTACAAAAATGTCTCTGTAGCACAGAAGGAATAGAGTGGAAAGGCATAGAACTGAGTCTCCCTCTTCTCAGGAAAGGACTGGGAAAAAACGTTTCTCCACCAAATCTACAAGTATTTTCCCCTTCGGCCTTCCCCACCTCCGATGCTTGTCTATAAATTGTAAGTCAGCTATAGATAAGGTAGGAAGGAATTGGATTCTTCCTGGTTTGGTCAAGCTGTAAATAAGAGCATTTTCTTCACCACTTTCTGTTTCCTGGTTACTTTTGAAATACAAAGAATCTGAGGCAGTAGGCTGTGACCAGTAATGCCACGCCACTCGTGTTAACAAATAAAGAGGGGAGAGCACACGTATCCAAAAAGCTTGGGACCCTTAGGAGAGCACTCTTGGAAGAGGGCAGGGCTGAAAGATGGTTCAGTGGGTTAAGAGTGCTGGATGCTCCTTTCAAGACTGGAGTTCTGTTCCTATCACCCATGTCAGGCAGCTTACAATTGTTACTCTAGTTCCAAGGTATCCGACAACTTCTTCCAGCCTCCTTGAGCAACTGCACATGTATGCATGGACACACACACACACACACACACATTAAATCTTTAAAAAAAACACTCAGCATGGAAGGCTCAAGAATTTAGAGTTTATATATACACACTTGCGTTTTAGATCGTATCTTCACTTTCTGTCCTCTCCACACACCCACGCTAGATACACAGGGATTCATTTTATCTTTCTGTCTAAGAATTGGTGTCACTATGCAGTGTGCAAGCTTGTGTGATGAAGAGCCTTACTAAGTGCACACCAAAGCTCCCTCTATCAGACACACTGGGCCCTGCTTTTAACGGCACCTGAAACATCGTCCTCCATCGATAGTGTAGTAACCCAATTACTTTTCTTTGGTTTTTCTAGATAGGGCCTTACCGTGTACCCCAGCTGTCCCAGTACTCAGTAGCCTCTCAAGTGCTAGGATAAAAGGCCTGTGCCACCACACCTTGTTAATAAGTTAATTTGACGTGACACTGAGATTCTGAGAAGTTCAATGAACCACAAGGAATATAATGTCTGTTACACTCATAGAATATTCAAGGCAGAGTGTGTTGGAATATGGTGTGTTTATACCATCTAACTATTCCACCTAATGATAAGATTTTCCAGTATTAACTATCTGAAAATATGTGGCACCCTGATTTCTATGCAGTAGAGTAGTGGTTCCTGCCTGGAGACGTCTTTGCAGACTGTCATGGGAAGGCAGGCAGGGGAGCTGCCATTAGGTGAGTAAAGCCTGATAAACATCATACCGTGCGCAGACAGCTCCTTACAACAAAGAATTTTGCAGCCTATCATATCAAGAGTGCACAGGCTGACAAATCTACATTAAAGTGCTAATCTGTGCAGTTAGCCCTATATTAAAGGACACAAGGGAGCAGAAATGAGAGGAGTGAAAGGCTAAACAAAGGTGTCGGGGCTGGTTCCTGGGAAGCTCTGGAAAACTGAGGTTCCCACGTCAACATATTCTTGCTGAGAGACAAGGAAGAGAAACTATTTTTGCCCCTGTGCCTGTCAGTTCCTGATGACACTGTCCTTGTTCCAGTTCTCTATGTACAGACGAAACAGGCTCTGGCACCAGCCTTCCCCTCCAGGCCCAGACTACCAGGGTAGAAAAGCCCAGGGAGACTGTGAGAGGAAAATGGGAGCTCCTGCCATGAAGTCACAATAGGCTCATCCACAGTAGGACAGCGCTTGCCACACAAATCTTTTGTGTTAGTCCATTCTCTCTGAGTAGAATTGAATACCATAGACCAGGTAATTTATGAAGAATGAAGTCAGTTTAGCTCATGGCTTTGAAAGTTGGGAGGTTCAAGGTTCAGTTATGAAGGCTTCTTGCTATATCACACAAGGATTGTACAAGGAAGAAAAAAAAATAAGCCAGAGAGAGGCTGCTTCAGCATGGGAGCCACTTGGCTCTAACCTGTGATACACTCATCCATTAATCCATGGATAAGTTAATTCATTAATAAGGGTCTGATCCACAGTCCCATCTGCCCCTCCCCCTCCCATGCACAAAGGCTCTGTTCGCAAGTTCCATAACATGACTAGGGATTAAGAGCCCAATACAGGAAATTTGAAGGACACATTGAAACCACAGCATTATGGCCCTCCCCAAATTATCTCCTTTTACCATTAAAAATGTATTCCTTTCCCCCAGTAACCCCTGAGTTTTAACTCATTCCATCATCAGCTCAGAAGTCTGGACTCTCATTGGAATCAGCTATGAGTAAGACTCCAGGCATACGTGAAACAAATTTATGAAGTCTAGCTATCTACTTCCAAAACATACAGGAATACAGGACAGGCATTTTCATTCTAGAAGAGAAGTCATAAGTAAGTCCCAAATTCAACAGGAAAAGCCCACAGTAAGTATCCGGGCTTCACAAGAACCTTCCTTGACACCTATCCCAGTCCCTAAATACGTTGGTGTAGTGGCTGGGTCCCCAATACCTGGACAGCACCAGCCATATGGCTTTCTTGGGCTTGATATGTATTTCAATTCTGGCAGGCTTCAATGTTTTTTCTTCAGCTCTCCCAGTCTGTACCACACATTGATAGCTACAATTCTAGGGGCTGGACATCAGCCTTCCTGAGCCTTCACTAGGCGTTGTCCTGGTAGGAGCTTTGGTCCAAGACAAATCTCTTCTTGGGACTTGTCCAAGACATTCGTTGAATTCTCCATGGCTCTTCCATCTATGTGCTTACGGAATCAAAACCACGTGAACATCATCAAAATGTAGAGCTTATGTCCTCCAGCTTGGTGGCTTGAGTCACACTTGGGGCCCTTAGAATCACATCTGGGGAAATTGAAGAACATAGCGCTGAAATGAAATGAGGAACTAGAATTCTTTGGTAACCTTAGCAGCAAGTCCTTGAGGGGGGGCACTCAGAGCGTGTATCCCCAAAACTGCTCTGTTCTCTAAAGTGTTAGACCTATGATAGGAAGGGCAACCTCAGGCATGATTTCAAGGTCCTGTCTGTTCATCTAACCTCCTTAGCAGCCAGCTTCTAGCATGCCTTTCCTAAAAATGTGCTTTCTCTGTTGTGTGGCCAGGTTGAGACTGTTTTTCAAATGTTTCCACTCTATCCATCTTTTAATCCTAAACTCAACCTTGTCGGCCACCGCTTTGCTCCCTCATTCTTCTGGAAGCAATCAGAAGTAGCCATGCCACAGCCTGGATGCTTTGCTTATAAATTCCTTCTGTGTGACGTAAGTTCTACATTCCAGGAAGACCTAACCAGGGACACTGAGCAGCCAAGCTCACTGTAGCAGATTCATAACAAGAGCTGCCTTTGCCCTGGTTCCAAATCCTTGTTCTTCATTTCTCTCTCGGGCCTTTTCAGAACGGCCTACACCGTCCATATTTCTGTTGCCATTAATGTCAGAATCCAGACCAGGCTCTTGTTCAGAACAGGTCCACCTGTAGTAGTTTCTTTCTCCCGAGAAGAGAATGGCAAAGCCTGGGGAATCTTCAACCCAAGGTGCCTGGATTCCAGGAAAACAGTAAGCAACACTCTCACTTTCCCAAGAACCTTCCTAGCTCCCAGGTTGCCAGACTCCTTGAGCAGCAGAAGGCTGCCAGTGCGACACATGCTTCAAACAGCATACACCTACCTGAGAATTCCCTCTCTTCTCCCTGCCACTAGGGAAATGGAGCCAACCTGACTCACAAAACTACTCACCCCTTTCTCTAAGATAACTAAGAAGAGAACTGCGCTCTGCCCTGTTGGCCTCAACTCTCATCAGAGTCTCTATCATGCTCTTGACATTCAGCCTGAAGAGCCCCCACCATGTTGTTCGTATTTATGGATGCCCATAGCATTTATAATTCTGCTAATAGGCCTCTCACTCAAAGGGACAGTTCTTGTCAATGTTACCCTTAAGCCCCAGACCCAAGACATTTCAACAGTCACATAAGAGATTTGTACAGTTTCCTATCCAAGTACTAACTGGGCCCAACCTTGCTTAGCTTCCGTGATTCAGGCATACTGAGGAAAGGAGAAGTGGATCTGAGGGAGAGGAGAGGTGTAGAGGAGACTGGGAGGAGGGGAGGGAGGGGGAATGGCAGTCCTGAAGTAATGTATGAAAGAAGAATAAACAAACAAATAAATAAATAAATAAGTGAAGGAAGGAAGGAAGGAAGAAACAGAAAGAAGCATATACAGAGTTTCAGACATTCGCCATCTTCCGGTCTTCTGAGCTAGTAAAGCTCCAGTCACTGCAGTGCAGACTTTATCTACACTCTAGATTCTTCCATCCTGCAATCAATACCCAGTTCCAAAACCATTCCACACTTTCAGGTGTTTGCCGCCTAGAGCATTTTCAGTGGCTGTCACCGGACACCTCAGACTGGTAAATCTATAGACAAAAACTTTTTATTCAGCTTTTGGTTCTGGGACCCTGGTGATCCAAGGTCAGAGAATCTTTACACCAAAGAGAGTTTTCTGCAGAATCTCAAAGTAATACAAAGTGCTACCACACAGAATGAACGAGGTCACTTACTTACTCTGCCAGAAGGTTCGCTTTTAAAACAGAGCCACTTTCACTGTAATCCACCGATTCATCCATCTTTAATACTCCATTCATTAGAGCAGAAGAGCTCTAGACTCAAGACTTGATCACTTCCCAAAGTACGTCTCTTCAACATCATTTTTCCCTCGTGTCACCATGCCATGTTCGCACTGCGTATTTTCGCTCAAAGTTCCTGTTCTTGTAGCAGGACCCAGCCATATTGGATGAAAGCCCACCTAACACCCTTCTTTTAGCTCACTTATTCTGCAAAGGTTCCATCTCCAAACATCATCACATTTGAGATACTAGGGATTAAGACTTAACCATGATGAGGGGTAGAACAACTCTAACTGATAACAGGGACAATGCCCAAAATCATTTGCACCCTTAGACGCCAGTGTCTATCATCAGTGTCTATCAGGTCTGTGGTTCTGTAACAGGTGCTTAATTGTTTTTCAGTAGTGTGTGTGTGTGTGTGTGTGTGTGTGTGTGTGTGTGTGTGTTTTAGTGTGTAGTGTGTGAAGATTAATCAGCTTGAGCACCGCCCTTGGAAACTTACCACCTATAGTGGAACCCAGAAACACCTCAAAGACTAACATTATTTACTTACAAACAGGAGTAAAGAAAGAGGCCATTCAAGTCACACCGGGAGGAGCCCCGCATGAACACTAATCATGTCACATAGAAGAGTCTTCTCACAGCCACTCTCCTATGGGAGATGACCCATTCGCAGAAGTGTGAAACAAAGTCGGGCATGGTTGTCTAAGGACACGAGGAATTCAGCTTTCCACTGCTCACTGGTCAGCCCCGGGGCTTTTCCTTTAGAACTATTTGACCTGTTCTGATCCAGGTCTTCAGGAGGCAATTTCCAAGGAGCAAAATATTTGGCCAGGATGCAGGAAGAGATGACATAATATTTTGACTCTAAGTTGTCCTGTGTGAAAAAAGGCTGTTTACAGTTTTGTGATTTGGTTAAAGAAACTTAAGACGAAAGCAACCAGATGTTACAGTGGGCTTACCCTGTAAAGAAAACTCTTCTAAGGGATTTGCATGTAGTTACTCTCTCCAGTTGGGTGAATACCATTAGTATTCCTATTTTATGGGTAGGTGATCAGCTGTGGGGGGGAGGGCTGGCTTACAAGAAGAGAATTTGTTCCTGAAAGTACTTCTTCTGAGAATCGTAACTAATGATATTTGTAATAGGCTTTTGGTTTGGTTGGTTTTGAATTTTTTTTCCATGGCTTAAGAATGGCCTTTCTGACTGTACAGGAGTTCACTGATATGCAGAATTTAGAACTGGACAAGTGTTTGGTTTCCTTAAACTAGGTGTGTGGTATTTTTATGTGTGAGTTAATGAAAATACGGCAATCATATATACATATATACATTCCAGCCATTTGCTGCATGATTCACATAGTTTTCTCTCTCAGATCTCACAAAACCTCCAAAGGCATTTTTCTCTTTATTTCGTGGCTGGATAAATGAAGGTTCATGTTTGAATGACACGGACATGCTCCCAGAGCTAAAAGGCAGCAGATCTCAGATCTGGGTTCTTGGCTCATTTCCATGCCCTCCCATACAGCTGTCTAGAGAAAAGTTCTCTTCACAAAAAAGTTAAGACTTCTAGGTGAGAGGTGTCAGTTAGCTCAAAGCTCTAAGTGCCTGTAGGAAAATAAGCAAAAAAAATCCTTTTCCAGAACTACAAAATCCCAAGGAATGGCCCTGTGGCTAGTTATTTCCATGCTTTCTACAATGTATGAATCACAAGCCATTTTCTAATTTTCTAGATTTTTTTTTTTTTGGACAAAGTTACTGTGTACTCATGACTCGACTAGAATTCACGAAGATCCACTTGCCTTTGTCTCCTGAGCACTGAGATTGAAGTTCTAGCTAACATGGAATTTGTTATTTAAACCAAACTGGCCTGGAACTCAGAGAGATCTACCTGCCTCTACCTCTAAAGTGGTGGGTTCAAAGACTGTCACAATGCCTAGCTATGATTTGAAGCAACAACATCATGATTTAGTTCCATTCTATTCAATGTGAAATATCAAATTAGCATCTAGTAAAATTGATAAAAATATTTGTGTCATAATTAACTGAATTATAAACATAAGCTATAACTTGGTGAATTTGAATACATACTGATGGAAATGATAACCTGAAAATTATCATAACACCAAGTAGTAACAAGTAGAACAGTTTCTAATGAAGCATAAGCATTCAACAAGTCATATTTAAATGTAAATAACTGGTTTCATTAAATGGCTGCATTAAATTAAAAAAAAACATACATAGCCTTTGGTTCTCAACTTGTAAATTTAAAGTTAAAATTTACTATTTTTCCATAGCTGAAGTTCTTTTATATTTCTTATATACATTTAAAAAATTTTATCTGTATGGATGTTTTGCCTTCTGTGTGTGTGTGTGTGTGTGTGTGTGTGTGTGTGTGTGTGTAGTATCTGAGGAGACCAGAAGAGGCACTGGATCTCTTGAAACTGGAGTAACAGGTGGTTATGAGCTGCCGTGTGGCTGGGAATTCTCTTCAGCTCCTGAAGTGCTCTATTTACCAGTGACACAAGAGGATGTTGAACAAGATACAGATAGGAGGTGGGTAGACATAGGAAGGTCTTCACGTGTTTATTGAAGACTTGAGCAATTGGTTTATATGCTTTCGTATATTTGTCACAGGTTAATTGAGGGGAACTGGTTGCAACTTACTATACAAACCCAAGCTCAAACATTGGCTCAAAACATTTGTTAAAGGTCTGTTCATCAAAAGCGAGCAAGTTGGCTTGAAAATATGGTCCAAGGACAATGTAGCAAAAAGCAAGTACTTCTTGCCCTATCAGAGTGGATTCTCTTGGTAGAACACAGTAGCATACTTAAGAAAAGGCAGACCCCAAGTCTCCCTGTGGTGGGAACCATTGCCTTGAGTATTGGTCCCATGAGATGAATACTTAGCACTTCTGAAGTCCATTGTCCCCATCTTAGGCAGGTTGTTAGGCAGACTGTAGGTCTAAATGCTAACTGCAGTGAGCCAGGCCAGTCCTGTGTGACTCGACTCATATGGGGTGCCTAGGAGACTGAAATTCATAGAAATAATACGCAGGTGGTGGTTGCCAGTGGTCGGGGAGAACGGACAGAAAGTTATTGTCTAATGGGTAGAGGAATTCCTTTGGCCAGATGACAGTGACATACAGCACTAATGCACTTAATGCTGCTGAACTGTAAAGCAGGCCGCCGTCCTGATGAATGGTGGGATGAGCTTAGATGAGCAGTTTAACCAAAAGTGGTAAAGACACGCGTTGGCCTTCATTGGCAATTGCTCTGATCAAAAGGCAGCAGAGGCAGAGAATGTTCTGGTTCCTCTGCCTCCACACACCCAGAGCTACGGAGAAGCATGGAGGAAAAAACTTCATCTTTTCCTCTTTTTCTGAATCCAACATTTCTCAGGTACAACCTTCCAATGCTCGTGTTCCAGAGTCTTCCCCGTAGGTGAATCCTGATGGAGGTAGTTTTGCTGTTTGGATTGAACTCAGATTGCCAGGCTTAGTGGCAAGCACCTTACCTACTTGCTGGCCCTTTGGATAATGAATAATTAATTAGCTACCTGTATCAGTTGGAACGAGATCAAGGAAACAAATCTTAGAAATATTCTTTCACCCAATCTCCACAGCTAAGGTTTTCTTGAGGATCACCGACTCTTGTCCAAAACTATCCTGAATATCATAGCTTCCTATTAACAGATCTGAGATTCAATCCCTACAGAAAACTTTTTTTTTAAGCCTTCCAATATTTCATTTTCCAATCCTTGCAAGACTGTGATCAATTCCTAAAAATAAATCTGGCTGGGTATGGTGATACTCACCTTTAAGCCCAGCACTCAGAAGGCAGAGACAGGCAGACCTCCATGAGCTTGGATTTGTATAGTAAGTTCTAGGCCAGCCAGGGCTACATAGTGAGGCTGTCTCAAAGAAGGAAAAAGAAAAAGAAAACACAAACAAGTAAGTAAGTAAATACATACGTACATGTATATAACTAAGAAATTTCAACAATGATGAACTGTGACGTAGCAATGGAACTAAATACTAAGTTCAGAGTATTTTTCTGTTTACTGCTGGTAATGATTCTGGCTTCAATTACACACAAGGACCCATATGCATAAATATCAAAATATATTCAAGTTAATATATTCATGCCTGTGTGTTCACCTATAACCTGTCTTCCTCTCTTGAAGATATTTATGGTGAATACTTTTATCCCAGGACAGTTCTGATAGACTGGAGGGTCTGTTATTTTGTCCACTCTTCTCTTCTAAGGAACACATTTTTCTCCCCACCCTGCAGGGTCACTATTTATCTACTACTGCATATCAAATTACAAAGAACTTTGGACTTTAAAAGCACACATCATTTGATATTGTTGCTCGTAGGTGTTGTGAGTCAGAGGTTCGGAGAGGGCAGGGTTTGATGGATAACTTGTCTTTGTCACATAATGCCTGGAGCCAGCACTGGGAAATGCTGAAAGCTGGAGCCTGAGGTAATGGTTAAGCCTCGCTGTTGGTATAATGTTTTTTTAAAATGTATATGCCTTACCCTTGTTAATTTAAATGCTGATTTCCCCACCCCCAACTCTCTGGTTTCAATCTGGATATTGCATTGTGATACTCACTATAAGCATCCTGTCTCAACTCTTGTGTAAACAGGACACAAGTAAAGCAACTAGATACAATGTTGTGCAATGGGAGGAGCCAGAGGACAGGAAAGAGGGAAGGAGCTAGAGAACAGGAAGGGGCAAAAAGGAGGAGGAGCTCGAGGAGAGGGGAGCACGAGGAGAGCAGAGCAGGAGGAGAGAGCTTGGAGGACTTGGAGCATGAACCAGACCTAAGATTTCACAAAAAGCAAGTATAATGTGGGAAATCTAAATGTTAGGAAACTGAGGGAATCGAGGTTTAGGAAGGAGTAAATATTGCCCAGCATTGTGTTCTAGGTTAACTAAAAACCCAGTCTCTGTGTGGTGATTTGGTTATACAGCTGCTGAGGATTAACAGCAGTGTTACTAGAAGATAAACCGGTAGTAAATATTAATAACTTTCTACAACACCTCGCTCACCTGGTAAGCCCATGTCTCCTGGCTTCAGATCACCTGTACATTGGCTTTTCCTGTGGGCTGGGTTTCCTCGCGGTGCAGACGCTGGGCTGTAAAGACCACTATCACAAAATGAGGGTATATATGTCGATGTCACTGCTTCCTTTTTAAGTGGCAGCCTCCGAAATTACACGTCATCATTTCGCAGCATTTAGTTGAGGTCACACAGCCCCAGACTCAGGGGAAACAGGGTCTCTCTCTGTGAGAGATGTGTCAGTGAACACTGTAGAAAGAACATACGGGGTGACATAAACATGCCGACGTGGGAGCCTTTGAAAGACAGACCCGGACTTGGGATACAAGCGGAACCGATGAACAGTTCCTACTGCATGATGGGCGGATGGACCTGGGAGAAGAGAGTTCATGGTTGCTTAGGACAGTGGTTCTCAACCTGTGGGTTGCAACCCTTTTGGGATCAAATGACCCTTTCACAGGGGTAGCCAAGACCACCTGCATATCAGGTATTTAAGTTACAATTCCTAACAGTAGTAAGATCAGAGTTATTAGCAAAATCAATCAGCACTGGCATAGGCTGAGTGCCAGTGTGGACAGAAAGCATGCACGGAGGCCTTCACAACTACAGCCCTGTCACATGGGGGTGAAACCTCAGAAAGTGAGAGCATGGGTACAGTCCTGCGCCTCCCTTGGCTGTGTTGGCTCCAAGATCTCCCACCTACCATCTCTCTATGGTGAATCTCGACTTTTCCTCCTTAGCAGGGTCCTCTCTGCTGCCAGCACTTGACTCATTTTATTCAGTCCAGTAGAGGTTAATCTCCCTGGAAATGATAGTCCCTCTTGATTATTCTGCGCATACTGCAACTCTTTCTGGTTTTATATCCTTCCATTGTCTTTTTTTTTTAAATATCCATTACCTTTGTGATGTAGAGTTACACTTAAAAGATTTTTTTCAGTGATTTTTCCCCCCACACATCGTTAAGGATGCGTCTGAAGCATATTCTCAGCTGAGAAAATAAGCAGATGTGAAACACCTGTATAGGAAGTGTTGCAAAGTGTTGAAAATGGCGTAAGTGAAGACCCTGGTAGCTTTGTCCTCTGCCCTTAGAAGGCTTGGCTTGGCACAGGGGGCATGCATTTATAGACATGTCCATAGATAATTTCAGTATGTCCCCAGGACCCACAGGGATTTTTAGGGAATTTGGGATTAGAATTAACTTGAGGGGCTCAGTGCCACTCAAATCTCTGTTCTATCCTTGATGAAAAACTGTTCAGAGCAACCTGGAAGACATCTTTTCTCCTCTTCTCACTGGTGCCTGCAATGAAAAATATGATTGCACATCCCCAGCATGGAGAATTCCCTCCCCCTACTTCCATTCCCTCCCCAACTACCGCTGCCTATAGTCTGTGCCAGGAGCTTCTGGAGATGGTGTTTGATGGTTGCCTGACCACTGGGGACAGTCTGGGGTAAAGCGGATTAACAGTCCCCATTCCCCTTTCTGTACAGGGAACCTTACAGATTAGATTTCAAAACGTGTCACACCCCACTGAGGAGGGTGAAGCCGCAGGTGCATGTGTGGCAGAAACAGCCAGAGAGCCAGTTTTCCAGGGCTGGTCTTTTAGGAAAAAGGAAGAGAGGCTCTCGATGGGCAGCTCCCTGCACCCAGGCTGAGGCAGAAGGAATGTTAAGAAACTCCTGAGCGGGACCGCCAGGACCAGTTTGTTTTAAACTTCAGGCCACCTTTCAGTTTTGTGGAACTGAAAAAGAGCCAACTGGGAAAAGTCTCCCTTTCCCCTCTGAACACGACAAGGAAGCTGAGGATTGAGAGAAACTCTAGGGGCCAGTGGGCGAGTTGCAGTCCTGCAGCTATGGTTTGCACAGCTGCAAAAGGGAGTTTTCTGTGTAGGCTCCAGCTTGAGGGGAGGCAGGCAAGGCCTGACGTCAGCACTGCTTCTGAGTATGAAGGGAGGTCACACACCCTCTGCCAGGACTCACAGATCCCCTTACCACCCCACCCCGGGTTTCCAGAGCCTTCTGGAAAGTTTCAGCCTTGTGCGCCTGAAAGGCAAACCATTGCCCCAGAAGGATGGAGCCTAGCGTTTTGGGCCGGCCTGACAGACATACCTCAGTGTTGGGCAGAGCGGAAGGAGCTGTACAAAATCCAAGCGGCTTGAGTTTTGGCATAAGACTTATGTTTCCATCTTTGCTTTGAGCTGATTTAGGAAACTTCTCTCTCCCTCTTTTTAAAGTAGGAATATATTTTAGATGCATAAAGCCTGGGTACCACACCTTTTTGGCCTGGTTGCTTCTAACAGCTTTGAAAAACCACTTTGTTCTAATTGTGCCAACTTGTAAGCCACCCAAAAATGTCCAGTTTCAAAAAAGAAAAAATCCACCACTTGAGAAGAAAAGATTATGCCCCAAACATATTTGGTGTAGATTTTCATAGCAAGTGGGTGTGAGTTCACTGGGATAGGTGATTGTAAATCGGCTGTGTGCACAGTGGTAGTACAGGAATGTTTCCACAGAACCTTGTTAATGATGTGAGTGTACGTCTGTCATCCCGAGCCCTCAGCTCCCTCTCGTTGCTCTTCTGTTATTCTTCTGCCTCTAATATTAGTTACTGTGACTAATATTAGAAGATGATAGAATCTGTTAGAAGCTCCATTTCCTCTCTTGTAAAATCAAAACGATAATTCCCCTTCCATCAGCAAGTTGTGGTGACAGTGTTAAAGTTAATCATGCTAGACCAATGGTTTTAAATGCTCAGGGATAGATGGGTGGAGACGGCCAGGGAAATTCCAAGAGATGTGAAGACTTTAAAGCTGCTATGGATGGGCTTAGTACATCCTTAGTAATCCCATCCTGTTGATAAACAAAGACCCACCTAGACATGCTGAAAAGAGCGAAGGAAAGATGCTAACGGAAGAAGGATTTTTTTTTTTTTTGATCGCTTGTATCTTACGGGGCTGGAAGACCGAGGAACGTAACACCTCCTTATCCCTGGTTCTCCCTCAGTTCAGTTCACTCTCTTCCCAGTATCAGATCAGAAAAAACTCATAATCCTAAGTGAGGGCCAATTGGGGATATGTGGGTATTTGCTGCATGCCAGCTGGGGCAGCTCCACCACATCACTGCCACCTTTCACAAACTGGACCCAGTTTCCTCACCATTTCCCATCAGAGCATGAGGGCAGGGCTGTGGGCCGGAGGGTCTAGTTTCTCATGCTGCCATAAGCAAATCCTGCAACCTGAGTGTCACAAAGAAGACGACATTCTTTTCCTCAGTTCTGAAGTTCGGCTGCCAGGAGGGCCGGTGTGGTTGAGTTCTAAGGAGGGTGCTTTTCTTGGGTTTGCAGATGCCCGCTTTCATATGGTGTCCTCAGCTGGCAGAAAAGAAAAGGAGAGAACCTCAAGGAAAGCACTCAGCAGTGGACTTCTGCTATGGACACTGACTGCAGAGCAAGGGCTGCATCCTCAGGCCTCCCTCGCCTGACTACTTTCTACCAGCCCCATCTTGAAACACCATCACACTGGGGGTTAGGTTTTAAAAATTTTAGAAATTTCAGGGTCAGGGAGAGCAGCACTTATCTGTGGTTTGGAAAGAAGAAAAAAGTATAATTACATCTGCACAGAAGTCTGGAGGACAAAAAGAATCCAAAGATTTTCCCATGGAGTGATTTTTAACCGATGTCCTGTTGTCACTGAGGAAGGGAATACCCTTTCTCAGCGTCAGGGTTCCAGTGAACAAGAGTCAGAGAACTGGGAAATGCCCATATGTGAGAATTTGGACTCCATATTTGTTGACATGAAAAGGACTGTCTCACTTACAAGATTTCACATAGGACTGGCACAATGGCTCAGTGGGTAGAACCACTTTGCTGCCTAGCCTGACGAACTGAGCTCCATCTCCAGAGTGTACACGGTGGAAGACAAGAACCAACTCCACAAAGTTGTCTCTGACCTCCACATGTATGTCATAGCCCATGCACATGCGTGTACACATACACACACAGCCACTCAAAACCATGCATGCGTGCACACACGTGTTCATGCACACAACAAGGAGGAGCTCTTGATTGAATGGGAGAAGAAAGATGCAGCAATGAAGATTCTTCTCAAGGAAGTAAGTTCTCGCTTACCAGAGGTTCAACCTTTCCAAACAAAATGTTCCTGAACAGAAGGTGGAGGGTCTTTTCAGAGTGTCCACACCCAAACCTTCACAAACAGTGATCCACAGACATCAAGTTGCCTCTCGGGATGACATGTGTGTACAAAAACACATTGCTAAGGCAACATTTAGGATGAGCACATATAACCTGTCAGCTGGAATAGCCTGACAGTCTTCTTTTTTTCTGAGTACGAGAGCAGTGAGCAGTTGTTCCAGATGACAGAACCAAAAACGAAGAGGGATGGTGCTACGGTAGCCAGCCTTCCAAGATGAGTCATCCATGGTACTCCTTCTGGTTCTAATGTCCTTAGCATTCACCTCCGCATTGTATCAGTTTACCCTGGACTGAGGGTATGTTGGGGTGATGGGAGAATTTTCAAAGGCTAAACCATAATAGACGTTAGTTTTACCCTTTCTCGAATCACTTAGTGTGGGAGAAGTTGACTCCCAGATCCAGTCCAGCAGCATTAGGAGAACCCTTGCATGGAAAAGTAATTTGCTCCAGTCTCTGCATGACTACATCCCAGGTCAGCATCTTAGTTGCAATCCCACAAGAGCTTGCTGCTGAATTTATGATTTGTGGAGACGGAGGTAATAAATGCTTGGTGTGCTAAGCTACTGGTACTGGCATGATCTGTTACACAGCAACAGATAACTAATGCTGTGGGGCTCCAGGGCCTGATAGGAAGGACACCATATGTTAAGGATATGACCAGCATGAATATTATAAAAAGGGGGGGCTGAGATAGAGCTCAGTTGAGAGAATAATTACCTAGCATGCACAAGGGCCTGGGTTCAGTTTCCAGCATGTCTGAAATCTCAGCACTCAGCAGGTGGAGAAAGGAGGCTCAGAAGTGTAAAGTTATCCTTGGCTACATAATGATTTAACGCCAGACTAAGATACATGAATCTCTATTTCTAAAGAATAGGTAGTGTCTTGAATAAGAACGGTTCCCATTGGCTTATATATTCCAAGGCTTGGTCCCAGGTGGCTGGAACTGTCTGGGAAGGATCAGGAGGCACGGCCTGTTAGAGGAGGTGTGTCATTGCGGGTGGACTTTGTGGTCACAAAAGCCCGAGCCTTTCCCAGTTAGCTCTCTCTGCCTCTCGCTGTGGATGGGATGTGTGCTCTCAGATGCTGCTCCCGTGCCACATTACCTGTCTGCTGTCACACTCCCTGCCACAACAGTCCTGGGCTCTCATCCTTTGGAACCATGAGCCCCAAATTAAATGCTTTCTAGGATAAGTTTCCTTGGTCATGGTGTCTTGTCAAAAGTAACTAAGACAGGTTGGGTGGGGGGAATTTGGGAAATGATCTAGAAACCAGTACAATCTTCAATCTTCACACTAAAATCTGACAAAATTTCCACTGAAGAATACGTAGTGAAATGGTATATGTGTTACCTATAAAAGTAATAATTGTTTTATCCCAAGGAATACTAGAAAACATAGTTTCGCTAAATATTTGTTAAATATTTTATTCAGTTAGTGGAAGGTGTTTTAATTATTACTAAAATAAAAACTCTATATGTTTATCTGGGTAGATATCAAATGACAATGAAAAAATTACATCCATTTCTGACCTAAAAATTTAAAGATGTATACAAGGAAATCTGCTTATCTTGTAAAAGCAATTTTGTCAAACAAGCGGCACATACTTACGTAAGCTTACTTCAAGGATTTGTACATTTCACCAAAAAGGGTAACTATAACCAGACATTATTATTTAAACATTATATTATTAGGTATATGTTATTTGACATTTTCTGAAGCCCTAGCAAACTCAGTGTGACCGTATACATGCAGTAAAAAAAGAGATAGATGAAATTATTTGCAATACAATTATGCTATAAAAAAAATAGAATAGCAGAGGCTGGGGAGATGGCTCAGAGGTTAAGAACACTCACTGTTGTTCCAAAGGTCCTGTGTTCAATTCCCAGCAACCACATGGTGACTCATAACCATCTATAGTAAGATCTGGTGTGCAGGCAGAATGTTGTATAAATAATAAATATTTAAAAAAATAGAATAGCAAGCAAGAGTTTAGGGAGAGATTTTCACAGAAGAGATAAATAGTTATCAGACATTTGTGTATACACCAGAATACTAGCAGTAATTATGATATTTGTAGATGTGTCACAACGTTTCAAAATTATTCTTATACTATTACTAATAGCATCTTCATGAGATTACAATTTTAAAGATTTTCATGAGATTACATTTTATTTAAAAACATAAGTGGTTATGAAAGAAGGTTGAGACAGAAAGACCTGGAGGGGACAGGCACTCCAAAAGGAGACCAACAAAACCAAAAAATCTGGGCCCTGTGACTCCTGCAGAGACTGATAACCCAATCAAGGACAATGCATGGAGAGGACCTAAACCCCAGCACAGACGTAGCCCAAAGACTCAGTCTCCAAGTGGCTTCCCTAATAAGGGGAGCAGGGGCTTTTTCTAGCATGAACTCAATGACAGGCTCTCTGATCACCTCCCCCTGGGGGTGCAGCCTTGCCAGGCCAGAGAGGAAGACAATGCAAACAATCCTGATGAGGCCTGATAGACTAGGGTCAAATAGAAGGGGAGGAAGTGGGCTAGGGGGAGAGGTATAGGAGGATGAGAGGGAGGGAGGGTGGGATTGGGAGGAGATGGGGGAGGACACAGCCAGGATACAAATTGAAAAAACTGTAATAAATGATAATAATAAAAAAATTTTTAAAACCATAAATGGATGTGTTTTTTGGTTGAAATGGTTAAATCTTTTATAAATCCCAGTTCTTCCTTGGCAAATCTTTTAATTTACTCTTTTTATTGGTGCCATTTGTTATTTGGCAGCATCACACATGCATTTTGTGCATCTTCTTTATTCTCTCCATTCTACCTTCTTTAATCTCCCTCCTCCCTGTCACAGCTCTCTGTTCTCCACAGGTCCCCTTCCCACATTCATCCTTTTTTTTTCCTTTTGTTTGTAACCCATAGACTTGAACCAAGACTACGTATATGGATGGCCACAAGTTTGTGCCTATCCTGGAAGCTGCATCGTTCTCTGTTAAACTGAAGGCAAGGACAGTCCCTTCCCCAGAATCTATCAGTTGCCAACAGTTCAGAAAGGAGGACTATGGCTCTATGAGCATTTTCCCAGTTCCCAACTGGCTGTTGACAGATCCGCTGTTGTGCAGGTCTAATGCCGGCCACCTCAGCTGCTTTGTGGCCATGTTTACAATGGCTGGGAAAGTATTGGTCCTTATCCCTATCTTCAGGTGCCTACGTTATTTTTTTAGTTAATTTATTTTTTATTAATTACAGTTTATTCACTCTGTATCCCAGCTGTAGCCTCTTCCCTCATCCCCTCCCAATCCCACCCTCCTTCCCTCTTCTACTCCTATGCCCCTCCCTAGTCCACTGATAGAGAAGGTCCTCCTCCCCTTCCATCTGACCCTAGTCTATCAGGTCTCATCAGGATTGGCTGCATTGTCTTCCTCTGTGGCCTGGTAAGGCTGTTCCCCCTTCAGGGAGAGGTGATCAAAGAGCAGGCCAATCAGTTCATGTCAGAGACAGTCTCTGTTCCCTGTACTAGGGAACCCTTTTGGGACACTGAACTGCCTTGGGTTACATCTGTGCAGGAGTTCTAGGTTATCTCCATGAATGGTCCTTGGTTGGAGTATCAGTCTCAGAAAAGACCCCTGGGCCCAGATTTTTTGGTTCTGTTGTTATGATTGTGGAGCTCCTGTCCCCTCCAGGTCTTTCTATCTCCCCCTACTTTCCTAAGATATCCTGCACTCTGCCCAAAGTTTGGCTATGAGTTTCAGCATCTGCTTTGATACCCTGCTGGGTAAAGTCTTTCAGAGGCCCTCTGTGGTAAGCTCCTGTCCTGTTCCCTGTTTTCTCCCTCTTCCAATGTCCATCCTACTTGCCTTTCTGAATGAAGATTGAGCATCTTACCAGGGGTCCTCCTTCTAGCTTAGCTTCTTTAGGTGTACAGATTTTAGTATGATTATCCTATATTATATGTCTAATATCCAGTTATAAGTGAGTATATACCATGTGTGTCTCTCTGCTTCTGGGATACCTCACTCATGATGATCTTCTCTAGTTACCACCATTTACCATTTCATGATTTCCTTGTTTTTAATTGCTGAGTAGTGTTCCATAAAATGTACCACAATTTCTGTATCCATTCCTCAACTGAGGGACATCTGGGTTGTTTCCACCTTCTCGCTGTTATGAATAGAGCTGCTGTGAACATGGTTGGACAAATGTCCTCGTTGTATATTTGAGCATCTTTTGGATATATGCCCAGGAGTGGTATAGCTGGATCTTGAGGTTGCACTATTCCTAATTGTCTGAGAAAGCACCAGATTGAGTTCCAAGGTGGTTGTACAAGTTTACATTCCCACCAGCAATAGAGGAGGGTTCCCCTTTCTTCACATCCTCTCCAGCATGTGGTCTCACTTGAGTTTTTGATCTTGGCCATTCTGATGCTCATACATTCTTACGCTCTCCTTTCCACGGTGTTCCCTGAGCCTTAGATGAGGCTGTATAAATGACATGTTTAGGGCTGACAACTCAACTATCATTTGTTTAAGCATTTTGAAGACTCATGAGTCTATGTGGTTAGAGAACACTTTTCTGATTGTGGATGGGAACAGCATTTGCCTAAGAGCATAAACAATATCTAGATTGCAGTGTGGTACCACGCCAATTTATCTAAACAACAGTGATGAGTTACACCTAGAAGATGTTCCTTAAAGTGCTAGAAACAGAGCTACCATACGACCCATGTAATACTACCTTAGTCCCACTGTAAGGACTACATCCTGTTACAGAGACACTTGTTCATCCATATTCATTTCTGCTGTATTCCCAATAGCTATGACATAGAATCGGTCTATCGGTAGAGGACTGGATAATGAACATGTGGCACATTCTAGTCATCTGTGAAAAAATGAAGTTATGAAAATATCGAATAAGGTAAATCAGTCTTGGAGAGACAAATGCATGTGTTATCTCTCATATGTAGATCCTATCTCAAAGATTCTTAACTTGCAGCACCCACAGAAGGCAGGAAATTAGAAAGGAGTTGTTGGAGGGGAGGATGTCATCAGGGAGGGAGGCTGGCAGAATGCTAGAGGTGGAAGAATTCAAGCAGGTGTGCAAGTAAGGGGTCAGAGAGACTACAGGGCAGGAAAGGAGGGCTAATCAAAGCAAAAGGCTTGTGAAAAGCCATTTATAAGACAATTAAAATATAAACATTATAGCCAGGAGTTGTGGCGCAAACCTTTAATCTCGGCACTCAGGAGGTAGAAGCAGGTAGATCTCTGAGAGTTTGAGGGCAGCCTGGTATGCATAGTGAATCTCCAGGACAACCACTGCTATGTAGAGAGACCTTGTATCAAGAAAACCAAACAAAATGATAATAACAAATGTGGTGTGTGTGTGTGTGTGTGTGTGTGTGTGTGGTTAGAAGGGAGAAGTTCTGCATGGCTGGATAATGCTGCACCTCTGATTGGCATGCAATAGTAAGAGTGACACTGGGCCTGGATTGAGCATTTGAAACCTCAAAGCTCACCCACACACTTCCTCCAACAAGGCCACACCTCCTAGTATCACTATCTGGTGACCAAGCATTCAAACACATGAGTCTCTGGGGTACATTCCTTTTCAAACCACCCCAGTAGGCCTCTGGGTGTCTACTTTGGGAAGGTAAATCCTTCCCTGAACCCTTTCTGTGCCTTTGCTTCCTGGCTGCAGTGCATAGAGCAGCTTTTCTCTTCTGCCATGATGTTGTCTCATGCCACGGAAACAGGAACATCAAGAGTTAAACACTGGAACCTCTGAGCTTTGCTCCAATAGAGCTTCCTTTAAACTGATTTGATGGAGAGTATCTACACAGCAGTAGAAAGTGCCCACACTGGATGTGTCTATAAGGGCATTTCCGGAAGAGATTTACAATTGACTGGAGGAGATTGCCTCACCAAGGTGTGTGGGCATCTCCTCATCCTTTGAGGGCCCTGAGTAGAGCACAACGGGAAAGGAAGAGTGAGTTCACTTACTTTGTTTGCACTGAGACACCCCCCTTCTTCTGCCCTTGGTCTTTGATACTTCTGGTTCTTAGCCTTGTGAACTTGAACTATATCACATGGCTTTCCATGTTCGCCATCTTGAGGTGGTAGATTATAGGACCCTTAGTTTCTCAAACCAGAACCAAGCAGCCAATTTACATAATAAATTCTCTCCCCCTCCCTAGGTGTGAATCAATAGAGAACTAAGGTGTAAGTGATAAGCCATCTTCATTGTTGAATGCTGTATAAATGTTTTAAAGGATGAGGTAGAGCCTATTGGTGTGTGTATTTCTATTGGTTCTGTTTCTCTGCAGAATCCTAATAGGCCCTAATAGCTACCTAGCTCACTTGCTTTCTCATTTCCTTGTTATATTTGTTGTTTGTTTTGGTGGTAGGAAATTTCACTTCTTCTAACTTGGCAAAATAAATGACCTCCCCTCAGGGCTCAGGACACTATGCAGGATAGGAGGTGGAAAGGTTCTAAGAGCCAAAGGGATGGATGATGCCCAGGAAACAGTGTCTTTCTAACAGGACATGACACATACATGAACTCAGAGACTGCGGTGACATGAATAAGGCCCATATATATTCAAGCCATACAGGGTCTCACCTCTGAGATGGGGAAGTAAACACGAGCTCCCATTTCCAACCAAAAAACTATCTCTAACAACCACTCTCAAAGAAAAAAAAAGTGATTTTTCCAAGGGAGTCTCATTAGGTCAACAAAACACACTTAAGGGCAGGCCCCATGGCCAGCAGTGATGGCCAATGCAGAATGAACTCAAAGGTATTTTTAAAGATTTTTGTCTCATATTTCTTTGCTTGGCATTTCCTTTTCAATCTGACTGGTCTTTTGTTTGTGTATCATGGTTTCTGATTTTATGTTTTCATGGAGTTTGTGTGTGTATGTTTCTCTGCATGTGTATTTCTCATGCTTTCTTAGTTCCTTTATTTTTTTTTCCTTTTGGTTTGTTAGTTTGTTCACTTTGTTTTATCCTTGTGTTCTAAAGAAAGAGAAAATGAAGGCATGGATTTGGGAGAGTGGGTAGGTAGGGAGAATCTAGGAGGAAACGAGGGAGGCGAAATCATGGTCAGAATATATTGTATGAAAATAACTTTATTTTCAATAAAAATTAAAAATTTAAAATGCATAACAAAAGCTACCACTTTAAAAAAGAGAAAAAGAAATAAACAAGAACTGTTAGTAGTGACTAGAATCCTGCTCTCCCAGGTCTACAATAATTAAATCACTAGATTTTACGTAAATATATGAAAAGACATCCATGAAGCAGAATATAGGAGCTAGATTCTTATATACGTATGTGTATGTATCCTACTTGAAGAGGATTAGGAGGTGTAGCCTTGTGAAAGTAGGAGTGGCCTTGTTGGAGGAAGTATGTCATTGGGGGTGGGCTTTCAGTTTTCAAAAGGCCACACCAAGCCCAGGGTTGCTCTCTTCCCACTGCCTGAGGATTTAGATGTAGAACACTTAGCACCATGTCTGCCTGCATGTTGCCATGCTCCCCGCCTCATGATAAAAATAGGATAAACCTCTGAAATTGCAAGCAAGCCCCAATTAAATATTTTCTTTTATAAGAGTCACCATGGTCATGGTGTCTCTTCACAGCAATAGAACAGTGACTGAGATACCTAATGTGTTAGCAGAGAACTGAGATACAAGGTAGGGGTGATCTTCAAGGCAACAGTCATCTTCAAAGTTGAGTACAGTGTAGGCATTTTAAAAGATGAGGTAGCTCCTGTCCTCTCCAGGTCTTACTAACTCCCCCATCTTTCATATGATTCCCTACACTCTGCGGAAGGTTTGGTTATGAGTCTTAATATCTGCTTTGATACACTGCTAGGTAGAGTCTTTCAGAGGACAGGAGCTCCACAAGGACCAAATATATCAGGACACAGGGGTCTTTCATGGGACTGTTTCTTCCACCAAGGACTATGTATGGATATAACCTAGAACCCCTGCTCGGATATAACCCATGGCAGCTCAGTATGCAAGTGGGTTCTCTAGTAAGGGAAACAGGGACTATTTCTGACATGAACTCAATGGTGAGCTCTTCGATGACCCCCCTCCCCCCGAGGGAGGAGCAGCATTGCTAGGCCACAGAAGAGGACATTGCAGTCTGAAGAGACCTGATAAGCTAGGGTCAAGATGAAAGGGGAGGAGGTCCTCCCCTATCAGTGGACTTGGACAGGGGCAGGGAGGAGATGAGGGAGAGAGGTAGGATTGGGAGTGAATGAGGGAGGGGGCAACTGCTGAGATACAAAGTAAATAACCTGTGATTAATATAAAAAAATAAAAATTATAAAAAAAAGATGAGATAGACGTTACCCTAACAATGGGTATTAGGACACATGTCTGTTCACCCAGCATTCAGACAACAGAGTCAGAGGATCCTGAAAGTCTGAGGTTAGCCTAATATACATCTCAAGGTACAGAGTAAGCCCTTGCCTCAGAAAAATAACAATAAAATAAGTAATTATGCATGTAGCAAAAAAAGAAAGAAAATGCTCTAATACCTCCTTAAATAAAATTAAATTATGGAAGCATGTGTCAAATTATTATAAAAAATATAGCAGGCTATATATATATAGCTGTTATGTGTTTAAAAGATTTACAATTTTTAAAATTGTACTATTCCTGCACTATTCCTTGCTTTAAGTTAGTAACAATATATCAGAAATATATATATATATATATATATATTTCAAAGTGAAATATAAGAAAAGCAAAGTCTTTGCCATAAGAGCACCTTTGTTTTGTACGTAAGATGATGAACCTGTATCTTACCATGCACTGTGGCATTTACAGAACCCCAAGGCCAACTGTCTTGCTACTGTGTAAACAGAGGTGGTCATTCACTTATCGGAGTCCCTCATGTTATCTAGATCATCAATAGCCACAGAACCACTCTCTGACTGCCTCACATCCTGTCTCATGAAGAGTACATGCAGTGAAACCACTAATGACAACTTTAATCAAACAGCCTGTCTGGAGCTCCGTGAGGAAGGCAGGTGACACCGGGGTGTGTCAGTGGCTGTCCACTGTGTAGCCTGTCTGAAATTAGTCACCGGTGGCAGCAGCAGAAAGGCTCATTCACCCTTCCTCTATCAGTGCACAGCACTGCTATGGGTACACCAGGCTTAGTGCCAGGAAATTCAATGACATCGGAGCCAGCTAGCAAGAATTCAACATGGGATTAGTGATCTACACGGTTCTTCAAGGCTACAGAGCCCCCAATCTCTCAGTGACAGCTCCCCTACCGCACACAGAAGCCCAATAGGAGACTCCCTATCTTCCTTGGGTCTTATTTCAGAGTCTTGTCTAGAGTCATAGTTGTACCCAGAAGGTAAAGTGGCGTGTTTTTAGTTCAGAGCCAGGTCCTGACAGGCCCACTGCAGGTGGGGTCTTGAGCAAAGGTTTCATAGAGAAGTGGCATTGGCTCAGTTCCTCCTATTGGTTCCTGGTGGACCTGTGAAAGGGGATGCAGCTGTGCTTGGGCCACGTGGCCCACCCATCCTTGAGAAGAGAACCAAGTTAGAGCACATGAGCGCTGCCTGACCAGGGCTTCTCTGAGTCCCACGGGAAGCCACTTCTTGAAGAATGGAAGGGCAGTCAACCCATAGCTGCACCTGTCTCCTCCCGTATGGATAATTACAGCTCTCTTGATTTTTGGCAGAGCACCGTGGTTAAGAACTCAAGAAACCAAATGGCTTCCTCTGAGGTCATAGCTCTAGCACTGTCAAGACATGTGTCCCTGGGCAGCAGACCCTGTGTCGAGGTTCAGAGGGGAGAAGATTTACTAAAGAGAGCCCCTGGGAACAGCTACCATGAAAATGAAAGGGAAATCATAGGATTAGGCAGCGTGAGAAGCTAGGTTGCTGTGAGTCTCAGCAAAGCCAACCAAGGACTGGGAAGCTGAAACGGACCTTCAGGATTTTATACTAATGGAATAAGGAGGCTGAGCCTTAGTCCCTGTGTGGATCCACTGAGAATCCAGGCTATCGTGAAAACATTTCTATAAGCTTACTGTTCATATGACCTTGAAATGTTACTTAGCATCCTTATCTTTACAAAGTAGAAGATAGGAGTGCTTACAGCAAGCCCCACAGCGAGTGCTTGTGATCGTTAAATGAACACCTGTGTTGTGGCCCCACCAGCTCCTGTGTGAACACTTGGTCCTCAGAGGGTGGAAGTGTTTGGGGAGGTTGTGGAATCTTTGGGACTCTAACCTTAGCTAGCAGAAATGGGTCAGTGGGAGGGGGGTATGTAGGTAATACCCATCTCTGGTGTCAGCCCAGGCTGTCTCTGCTGAGCCACAAAACACGGACAAGCCATGTTCCAAGCACCCACCTACCTGCCAGCCTAGACTTAGTAGCTTCACGGCGCTTCCCGCCATGATAGGTGTGTTTTCAGAAAGCATCAACCAAAGAAATCCTTCCTTACAATGCATGCTTTCCATTGGGTGTCCTGCCATGGTGCTGAGAAAATACTTAACCTGTAAAGCATTTATTGAGTGCTTACTGAATGCCTGCACTGCTCAGCGTGGCAGCTTTTATGTGACTATCATGGGCTTTATGAGCCCGGCAATGCTACCACTTCAGGATTAAATAGAATTATACTGCGGAAACCTTACAGTAGACCAGAAAGGAGGCCTGGCCCATGCTTGCTTCCCCAGAGGCCCAGATTTCCAGCCAAAATGCCTAAACCAAAGGGCTATCCATTGCCACATATTCCTTTTAAATTTCACAATCAGAAAAGGCTCGATGAGGCACTTTCTGCTACAGATTTGCCCTAGAGGTCCTTTTCAATGTAATTGTGTTGCACTGATATAATTGAGAGAAGATTTTATCTCATATAAGGAATGGTATTTAAATGCTCTGTTCTCTGAAGTTTGTTCTTCAATTCTCTGTCTTCTCCAAGGCTCTGGGGAATGTATCTGCATATCTCCTACTGCAGGACTAGAAGGCATGCTCCTCAAGGAAGGACAAGGGTCAAATGTGGCCTCGCTAGCAGAGAAGCACCAGGAATTACACTTGGAATGGGTGGGCTGCTCACTAGGAATAACATTAGGGTTCGTGAAGAAAGCTCAGGGTAGAGAATATGAGATTTGTAGGAAATAAGGCAAAGGTCATGTTGATATGACTCTTGAGTGTGTGTGTGTTTACATGTGTACACATATTCCCATACCAGAGGTCAGCCTTGGGTATTGTCCCTCAGCTCTGTCCATGCTGTTTTTGAGACACCGTCTCTCACTGGCCTAGAACTCATCAATTAAACTAGGCTGACTGTCCAGAAAGCTCCAGAAATTCACCTGTCTCTGCCATGATGGAATTTCAAGTGAGTTACCACACTCAGCTTTTGTTTTATGTGGGTTCAGGGGGTTAAACTTAGCTTGTACAGCAAGCACTTTACCAACTGAGCTGTTTCCCCAGCCCCAGAGAGACTGAATATTCTCATCGTCATAGTTGCGGCTGTGCTGGTGACTAAGTGGTTAACAGAATACTCCATCTGAAAGGCCGGACTTTGTTGCCCATGTCCTCCTCATAGCTCAAGCAACTTCTGCATCTTCTTTTTTAAAACAGCGATGGCAATGACTGTTTCCAGCTGACTTGCTCTTAGAGAAGAGGGTCCAGTCCTGCTCTGAAGTCGCTAGCCTTTCATCCCCTGGCTCTCACTCCATGTGGCCCCTCAAGTCACCCAGCTACTCTCGCCTTCTGCTCATTTTACCATCAGAGCAGGGCAGGCGGAAATGTATCTGACATGGAAACCTCAGTATTCCCTTTCTCCTCAACTATGAGCCTTGTTGTTCCCCCAGCCCAGCCCAGCTCCTGACTGTGCCACCCCTTCCCCAAACCAGTCTTCTCCCGCCCCTTCTTAATCAGCTGTGCCAGCCCCCTGAATGTTTTGCTTGAAGGCGAGCTGTGGTTTCCAATTCCATTCCAAAGCCCAGAAGAGAATTCTGAGAACAGCTTCCTAGTTTTCAATTGACCGTGGCAATGGCAGCCTCAAAGAAGAAATCACTCTCGTGAAACATGAACCTCACCCAGAGAGTGAAATGGGACTCCCCTCCCACCCCACCCCTCTCCCATTGCATATGTACTCAAAAACTGTGGAAAAGTAGGACAACCAGGGGCCAGATAGAGGGACTGTGAGGTGGACTCTGGACTTCTAGTTCTGGGAGAAAAAAAAAAACAAAACATGAACAGCAAGAGAAAAGGCTCAAGGCTTTCTTTCCTAAACAGTGTGAAAGGCAGGCCAAAATGGGCCCCCTGTGGTTTACATAATTATAAGCTGCTCCTTCTGACTGTGTTAACACTGAAAGAACCTTGGAGCTGCTCAGGGTGAGAGCATAGGAGAAGAGAATATGCAGTGTGATGAAGTGAAAGAAAGAGCATAACCACTCTAGTCAGGGAAGCAGTTTGGCCCCTCAGCTACAAAGCTGCTGTCTTGTGCTAGACACATCCTCCATGCACCTCTAGCCATAATGCCTACTCTCCATCTGGCACCTTTCCTGGGTGGCTGCTGCCAGTGGACTGAATCAGAAGCAAGCAACCCTCTGACTTCTATATTGAGGCAAACGGTAAAAGCGTTTGGCAGGGGAGCTGGTGGGAACCAGAAGGGAGGGCAAGATGAGAGTATCAGTTCCTTGATCTCCCTCACTCCTGCTCTTTGAGGTTGGGAACCAGAAGGGAGGGCAAGATGAGAGTTATCAGTTCCTTGATCTCCCTCACTCCCGCTCTTTGAGGTCGGCTGCTTCTGTGAAGACCATAGCTGCCAGCAGCTCACCCAGAGAGCTAGCCTTCCTTTGTTCTCTCTGACAGAGGAGTTACAACAACTCCCTGCTGTTGCTAGCCTGAGTGACACCAAGCCATGTCACAGCAAGCCATACATGCAATCTGCTCACATCTCTACCAGGTTTCTTATTCAGTACACCTCAACTACCCAGTTTGGATATATCTTGTTTCCTGCCACCATAGCCACCTTTATGATGGTCTGGGTCAGGAGATCTGAATTTCGCAGAGACCCTCGGTGTAATCTTGGAGAGGAAATTAACACAGGCACAGAAGCACTGACCTCATTCTTTAACTTGGAAATGGAAGCTAAAAGACCACTTACCTGGCTCAACCCCCACCCCACCCCCACCACACCCTCTAAAGCCAGATTCTGACAGAGATCATGGCAGCCTCTGGGGCAACAAGGAGGTGGGAAAAGGATGACATTAAGTCCATGATCAAAGTGTGGGTGGAGCAGCTCTACTCTGCCTGCTTTTCATACACTAGAAAGCAGCGTCAAGATACTAGAAGATGAAGAAGGGTCCTGGACCTTGTTGAGCAGAGGAGTCTGTGTATGACAGAAATGCAGTCTCTGCTGAGAAAAAGGAGGCCCCAGAGGAGCACTCTGCGGTGCCAGCCTGCTTGTCCTCCCTCTTCTCAGATTTGACTCCTCCTTAGAATCTTGACAAGGAGGAAGCTACTCCACCCTACTCCTAGTCACTGCGATGGACAAGGGGGGGGGGCAGCTTGTCCAGCAAGAATGAAGCAAGTCCGGGAAAAGGAGTTTCTATCGCTTTAGGATTTATTTGGGTTGGGTGATCCTTAGTTGTCATTGCAAGATGGTATGCCCTGAGTTGTACAGAACCATGTAGCACAGAAGGAAGATGCCCAGGCCACACGAGGCACCTGCCATTTCAGGCTACGAAGAAACCAAAATGAAGAACCTATGGCAGAAGCAAGTCTCTGATGAGGGAGTACAGCCCACCGCAGCCACTCATGTTTCTCACACTGGGGCTCTTGCCTTAGTTTCCAATATCTCTTCAGGCCTGCCATGCTGGTTATTTCCTGCTTTTCCATGTTCTAAGAAACTCACCTGTACAATGTCCATTTTTTCTGTGTTACACTGAGGACTGTATAATAAAAAGGAGACAGAGAAAACTGCATGATGAAAAGAGGACACAGAATTCTTCTTTTCAGGAAAAGTCCCAAATAATACATGTCCAGGATAGGCCTGGAAAATAACATTTCGTCAACTAGTTAAGGTTAACATTGTCTTAGCTTGTATGATATCGTTTCCCCAGTACCACATAATAAGGAACTTGGTCTGTGTGATATTTCTTCCTCAAATCCATTATAAATCCATTATCTCCAGCCCAATAATGAGAAAGTCCAGATCAAGACCAGAAAAGTACAGATCAAGGGACACTGTACAAAACAACTGACCAGTTCTATTTCAGACATGGAAGAGACAGAATGACTAAGGAGAAACAGCAACCAAAAGCAACAGGTATCTTGAGTTAGATCCTAAAATGTAAAAGGGACTTTGTGGGAAAGTTGGTGAAATCTAAATAACAGGAACAGTTAGATAAGGCTGCTGTACCAAGCATAGGGACAGGTATTTTGTTTTTAATAACAGTAACATAGTTACATGACATGTTATCTTAGAGCAAGCCATAAGGGTGTCTTTGCCGTGGCAAATTTGGAATTATTTGTAATAACTACTAAGAAGTGTATTGACTCTTTAGAAGCATTAGAGAGCCAGTCTTTGGGGCTATGAAGGCAGAAACCATTGCTCAATCCATCCTACAGAACTGGTCCATCCAAGATGGCCTCAGTCATTGCAAGCTTCCCTTTCCATACCCAGCCATCATTCTATGCCATTTCTACCTCTGGAAATTCGGTGTAGTTTCAGCTACTCCTATTGTTCCCAAAATAGATTGCAGATATTGCCTACTTTTACCTGCTATAGGATTCTATGTTCAGAAACAATCTGTATATTAGCTGGAAGGAACTTGGAACCCAGCATTGCTTTTATCTCCGAGTGGCAGCTGTGCCTGGAAAAGAAGGGATTTCCCCAAACACAGAAAGGGGCTTTCAATGCTGGATGGAAAAGAAGAGTGCATGAGGTGGCATACTGGACACCAAAACACAGCAACAGCAACCGGTCCTCCCCCCAGTAAATGAGGCAGGCTTCTGACAAATGGAAATAATTGCTTCATGGAAACCTTATATTGGAAAAGGCAGACCATAGCATGTAAACCGAAGGCTTCATTTTGGTCTCCTATTGCCCTTCAGTGAGCTCTGGAAGCTGTTTCCTGTCAGGGTCAGAGAGAATCCTTATAAGTCTTCCAATCATATGTGAAACACAGTTTTAGGGTGACTTAATCAACAATGTGAGGTTACCTTTAAAATGTCCAGTCATAATTTGGAATTTTCTTTCAAGCTGTAGGATGCCAACCTGCCACCCTGGATAGTTTGGGCCCGAAGTCAGGACAGGTGAATCTCTCCTTGCTCATACTCCTTCTCAACTCATCATAACTTCAGCTCCTTCAGAACTGTTAGATACAATTGGTAGACTGGGGGACAGAGGAGCTGCTTCCTGATTGGTGCTAACACAGGCTTAGAACCTGTGATTTCCTTTTGAAGATACTTAACGCTGATTATCTGTGAGCACTTTCTTCTGAAACCATGTACAGCTTTCATCTGTAATTTCTGTGTGGACTGGAATTTTCTTGGTTGGGCAAGTGCAACTCTTTTCTGACTGGCTACTTCCTTCTCGCTCATCCTCTAAGAATCTAACGACTCTACTGGTTTTTCTATGCATAGGTCATAGGTCTATGCCTCTATGGGTACCTTAGATAGGACCTAACATGATCACATGCTAACTTGCCCTCTGGATCCACACCTTGTCCACAGGACACACTCATTAAAAGACCTGGCTTCCTGTTCATTGTACACCAGGAAATCAGACATTCAGTCCATCCTCAGACACATAGGAAACCCTTAAGTTCTCTATGTGGTCTTTTCAAACTCTTGACCCTAAGCTGGAAAACTGAAATATTCTGCATTCTATCTGACCACGGTAGAATTAAGCTAGCTCTCAACAGCAACTATGTAAAATATACAAACTCATGGGAATTAAAACACACACAGTACTTAACGATAATTAGGTCAAGGAAGAATAAAAAGGAAATTTTAAATTTTAAAAATTCCTAGCATTGAAAGAAAATGAAACACAACATAGCAAAAATCTATGGGGCACAATGAAGGCAATCTTGAGAGGGACATTTACAGCGTTAAGTGCCCAATCCAGAATTTGAGGATTATCCAAATTAATAATTATTTACCTGCAAGCCTTGGAAAAACAAGACCAAAAAAAATGAAATGAGTTTTTTTTTTTTTTTTTAAAGATTAACAAGACTGACAGACCTTTAGCTAAACTAACCAAGAGGAAGAGACAGAAGACTTAGAATAAGAAAAGAAGAGATGGAAACTGAGCTTTAGAACAGACATCAGTGCAATCCAGAGAACTATAAAGACACACTTCCAAAGCCTTTATTTTACTAAGTTGGAAATCTAAAAGTAATGGAGGAATTTTTTAATATATATGACAAATTTATATCCCTTATGGTTTCACTTACCAAAGTTAACAGCAATAATAATAATAAAAAGTACTCAACCAAAAATGGTACAGGCCCAAATGGGCTTACTGCAGAATTCTAGCAGAACTTTAAAGAACCACTGAAGCCGAAGCTTCCCAAACTATTCCATAAACTAGAACATTCCCAAATGGTTTAAAGCCAGCATCACACTGCTAAACCAGTTAAAGACACAACGAAACAGAAAAATCATAGGCCCAACTCCCTGCAGAATTAGCGTGACAAGTCCTTGGGCAGTGCGTACCTCTGAGCCCTTCCATTTGGTCCCACACCCTTCCCTAAGCTCTGTATCTTTCGGTCCAGTTTTCAAGTCTCCTCTTGTACCCTGGAACTCCTCTGTGATTCTTTAAAAAAAATCACCAAACAGCCATTCTTCTGCTCTTCACCTTCAGTGTATATTTACTATCTTCCCAGACACTTGTTGAGAAATGTGAGACTCATCATGACAAGAGTTTAAATTGTTCGGTTACAGCCCCTCCTATGGGGGGAGTCATTTCAACTGTCTTTCCATTCACAGAACTTTAATTTTCAATGTTGAACGAGGCTTTGCCAGAATTTTTTTATTTTATGCTTTCTTTGAGCCAGCACCAAATGGTAGACATTGTTGCCTTTTAATTGACTCCATCTGCAAACCAGACTATTCCAGTGCCTCTGGAAAGGAAGAGGAAACTTCCCAAACTCTGTGTTAATTACTTGCTTAATCAATGAGCTTTGACATCTGGATCTCCAGCTGTCTGTCCTGGCTCTAGCAGGGCATACTTGCAAACAAGGATTGTGAGTTACTGCTTTAAATCTTTCCAGTATGGACACGAACCGTCTTTGTTTGGAGTTGCAAGATAAGCAGGAAAATGTTGAGGAGCAGACCCTGTGTTTGGCCAGCCTGGCAGTCCTAGTTCCAGAGAGCTTACGGCTGAGCCACAGCAGCGGCCAACAGGCTCGGTGAGCCAAGGACAGCTGGCTCCTCCACAAAGAGCAGGCATTGACCAGTCAAGGGAGAGGGGAACCCACGTAACAGATGCTGATGGTCTTCACCCTCTGCCTTGGGTACACTGCATGCGGCGCACTGCTCTGGGGGCTTGGGTCAGACCAGGGCTAAGAACAACTGTGAGTTACATCTAGATCAAACCGAAGCTAGGTGAAGGCGCCCAGCCTGTCTGTATCCTAAAACTAAAATGCAAGGAAGGGGCAATCTTTGAGTGAGAAATACGGAAACGCCGGAGGGAAGCACTCTTAAAGGGGAGTGGAGAAACAATTTTTCAGCTTTAGTTTAACAGCCCTGGCAGGAGCAGATATTGCAATGAGACACTTGGGTCCCTCCTTTTAAACAACACATTCCCAGCAATTAGACATTTACCCAGGAAACTCATGCTGGGAAACGGAAAAGGCTAAATCTGGTGCCAGCCAGAAGGGAGCCTCCCTGCCAGGGATTTCTTATAGTTCTGACAACCTGTCAGACTAATTGCACGAGAGATCAGTCTCAGAAACTGTGGCGGGGTAGGGGGAGTGTCAGTGCAGAGTGGTAGGTCTTGGCTTCTGTTTAAGCCTATGCCTCATGTGAGGACCTAGAAGACAGACTTGTGACATCACCAGACCTCCTCATTCCCCTTCCCCACGTGGCCACATTGAATACATCTTTTTCTGCCTTTTTCTATTACTCTGTGTCTTTAATTGGCCTGCTGAGGGCAGGTGGCATAGCCCCCACTTGTTAGGACTTGCCAAGGCCAAGGCTCTGACCTTAACTGCTCCAGTAACGTTAGTTTCCATGGCCGGCAATAAAAGGCCAGGATGGAACTAAGACATAAGTGAGGATGGAAGCAAGACATAAGTGGTTGTCTCTGTGCCCAAATGTGCCATGCTGCCATTTGGTCTGTAGACTGTGAAATTGTTTCCGAAAGAGCAGTTAGAATTGGGCTGGGAGGGAAGTGACCCTTTGAGGAACAGAAGGAAGGTGAAGCCAAAAGCATTTCCCATAAGAAGTATGTAAGATGCATTAGACTTTTCTGGGCATTCTCGACCTAACCTTTACCTTGTGATTCCCTCCTGCCCTGCCCCCACCCCACCCTAAAAGGTATAATATTTCCCTTTAAACAAAGAACGAATAGAAATGATTTGCCTGCTGGGTTTTGTCCAGTTTGGAATACATCCTTGAAGAAGGAATGTCCATGGATGCCATTAGCCAGCGTCTCAAACACAGTGCGGGGGCATCTTCACCCTCCATTCTGTCTTCACAATGCCCCTTCGGCCTAGACTGAGTAACAAGTCTATTAACCCTTCGTTGGGTACGCCAGAAGCTATTCACGATGGCTCACCTGGTGTCTCTCAGCCTCAACAATGCCGACCTCTGGGAGTGGCGTGGATGCTGAGGGGTCTTTGTCTGGGGTAGGGGCGTGTTGAACGTTTGGCAATGGGGCATCCTTGGCCTGCTGATTAAATGCAAAGGCACCCTCCTCTCTCAGTCACTGCCAGAGGCTCTGCGGAGTGCCTTTCCCCTCACACGTACCTGTTTGCAGCCCATCCTTCTGTAATGGGAACTCTGAGTGCTGACTCAGGAAGGTTTGCCACCCGCCCTTTTTTGTTTTGCATCTACCCTCTAGTTTAGGACTGTGGGTCAGATTCCTGCATAAGTCTGCATCTAGGTATGCCGGTGACACATAAGAGAGCTTAGGGGACGCTGTTTTAGACAGGGTCTCACTATGTAGTCCTGGCTTGCATTGAACTCACAGAGATCAAAGCCTAGGGGCCACGCGGTCAGCTTTTTTACAATGTACCAAGAAGATGTCTTAAACCTGCAGTGCCCCCTTGCATTCCAGGAACAACAGGCCTCTGCTGACAGAACATTCCCTGACAGCAGCCTCCAGCAGGAGCAGTCATCTCCTGGATACCACACAGCCCCCTCAGGCATGTCTTGGGATCAGCTCGAAGGACCGGTCCTGACCAACCAGACCACTCTTCAAGCAAGGCTGCTTCTTCTCGTTTCTTTCTGTATGACCCAGCGCCTTTACCTGCTCTTCCCCAGTCAGGCCATGCTGATTAAATCTTTCCAGGCCTCATCTGGCTACTCTCTTTCTTTCTCTCTCTCTCTCTCTCTCTCTCTCTCTCTCTCTCTCTCTCTGGCTACTCTCTTTCTTTCTCTCTCTCTCTCTCTCTCTCTCTCTCTCTCTCATTCTTTGTTTCATTATTGTTGTTGTTGTTGTTGCTCTATATCACAGGCTGGCCTAAAATTTGTCATGTAGCCCAGGCTGGCTTCAAAATTGCAGTGATCTTCCCGCCTCTGCCTCCCACATGCTGGTACAGCGGGCATGCGGCACCGCACCCAGCTCTATTAACCCCTTAGGCTGCTGTGCTGAGACAAGTGTCAGGGCTCTGTCTGTTGGGACTCCTAGACCCAGAACTTCTATCCTAAAACTGATAAAAGGATAAAAAGTGATATTCTTATCCCTGTAACATGGGCTCCAGCTTTAAGAAAACCATTCAACAGGAAAAAGGGATGGTCATCTATTTAGATAAAAAGCAGTATCTTAGTTCCAGCGATTGCAATACCTGAAGAGTATTTCAGTAGACCCTATCACTGTCTACATACAGCTATTTCTTCAACCTCCTCTAAGTCCACAGTGGGCAGATCACTGACTCAGGAGACATCATCAGTCTTGAGGTCCCATTCCTCCCACTGGTGGTTGGTGGGAGGATAGAAAGGATGTTCCCTGGTTTAGACAATAAGAGATAAAAGCAAGTAAAATGGGGAGAAAGTCTCCTTATGATAATAAATAACTAATACAAATATTCCTGTTGGAGTCTCTCTCCAAGAAGCCACCATGCTGTGTGACAATGCCTGGGATATGTTCACTCTGCTGGACATTTTGGCAGCCATAATCATAATCACCAACAGCCTGAGGACCACAGGGCAGAGAGGACAAAACAGCTTCCGCCCTTGATAATAATAAGTCCCAGAGCCAGCTTTGGAAGGTTGGATACAGAAGGTTCACTAATTGACATAATTCAATACACTTCTATTGCCTAAACCAAAGGCTGGCAAATTACATAATGTGTGGGCCAAATTCAAGAGCTAAGGTTTTGGGATTTTTGTTTTGTTTTGTTTTTTACATTTTCTTAAAACAAACTTTGTTTTAGGAAAGAACAAAAGAGAAAAACGAATGACAGAGACCATGTGTGGTCTGCAAACCTAAAACCTTTACTATTTTACTCTTCACAGGAAAATGTGACTCATTTGTGCCTACCTCAATCTAAATCATTTATGGGTATACTGCACTTTGCAGCTCAAGGCTTTCTTAATGTAAATACTAAAAGCTTCATTTTACAGTTGCAGAAATTAATCCTGGCCAAAGACTCAAGCAGACAATTCAAATACAAATTTGTCATTAGTTCAACTTATTGTAAAAGGGTGCCAAATGAAGGCATCAAAAAAATTAAAAATAATAAAAAAAATTTTAACACACCTTTCTATCCCTCAGAGCTTCATATAGTATTTCTTGATTTTACAGATCAGAACAGACAATGCTTCTTGAGGAAATACAATGTATTTAATGAATATTCTCAAAGGAGGTCAGATTGCCCCGCTATCAGAACAAGGCAACCAACCAAAGAAGAGTCCCCAGAAGTGAAGGATGATATATAAATATAATATAAACAAACTCACTGGTAAGTGACATCTTCTGTAGAGACAGAATTGGCACTTCCTGCTGCCTCACTGAGAATAAATCTTCCATGAGAAGCACCTAAACCTTCCTCCTTTAACTCCAAGCCCCAAGTCAATGCCACTGCTTCCAATCTGGCCCTACTGCTAAGTAGTACCTTAGTGTAATTAATTCTTTTTTGTTTTGGTTTGGTTTTTGATTTTCAGAGACAGGGTTTCTCTGTGTAGCCCTGGCTATCCTGGACTCCCTTTGTGAGCGGGCTGGCCTTGAACTCACAGAGGTCTGCCTGCCTCTGCTTCCCAGAGCTGGGATTATAGCCGCAGCGCCTGGCTTGCAGTTTAATTTTAACAGAAGCGTATGTGTGGAGAAAGTCAGATCCAGAAAAGGGGACACAATCTGGGACCTTGAGTTACAGCGCTCAGCTCATCCACAATCCGCATGACTTCATCAGAATAGCCCAGTGCCGAGCTCAGCACCTATACACGGAAGTGGTCAATAAGAGCAAGGACAGGCAGAGATGGGGGAAGGGGGGAGAAATAGAGGGGAAGAGAGGGAGAGAACCGGGGGAGGAGAGGCAGGTGAAGGAGAAGAGAAGGAGGGAGGATGAGGATGAGGTGGGGTGGGAGGTGGGGTTCCCCGTTTATACCCAGTACTGGTTGTGTTTCAGTGCTGGGTTGGTTTGCCGACAGAGCTCGGCCATGTCAGGATCCAGGTTCACCCAGGCCTCCCAGGTGGCGCATTTCTCTACAGGCTCCACCCCCAGAGAGGCAGGCTGATGGTAGCCTGGAGGCCAAAACAGACTGGGAGCAGGGCCGCTGGAGTTTCTCATAAGGGGTGTCACCCTGACGGTGGGGATGGCTCCAATCCTCTCTGCTCTACAGCTTGGCAACGGGGATTCGAGGCTGGTCTTCGGCTGGAGAAGAGGTTTAGGTTTGTTCTCCTTTCGGCTCAGCAGCCAAACACACAGGGCCACCGCAGTCACTGTCAGGAGGAAGAACACAGCAGCCAAGGGGAGGGCGACCATCAGGGGGAAACTGCTCTCTCCAGGCTGCGTGACCCCCCCAGAAAGGCCTTCGGTGGTGGCATATGGCCACATGACCTTAGTGGGGGAGGCCTTACCACCTACACTTGGCTCTTTGCTACCGACCTGTCCCCAGGAATCTGCCCCCTGCCCTTTGCTCTGGGTCAGATTCCCTGGAGCTTCTGTCTGTGTTAAAACAGAAGCCGTCAGTTGTTTCTGAGGGCAAACGGAGGCCACAGGGCTCTCTCCAGTGACAAATAAAGGCACGCCCGGCGTAAATGTTTGTAAAGGTAAGGGGTCTGGTGGCACTATGGTGAAGGCCAGATAACCTGTAGCTGGCTGCACGCGGTCTGCCCTGAGCGAGAAGGTGAAGGAGTCATTCTGGGTAAAGGTGCCCGTCAGATTAGCATACAGCTCAAGCACCAGCTGCCCCTGGTTGATGTCTGTCTGGGTAAACCGAGTGACCTCTTCCACCACAGGGTTGTTAGGCGCACTGCGAACAAGTCGCCCGTGGGTGGGTGGCTGTGTCACTTCAAACGTGGGGTCACTGCTAGTCCTGTTAGCAAGTTCGGTCGCATCCAGATCCTCTTTTCGAAGCCGGTGAGCCACCCCGTTGGCAATTTTCAGGTTCGGTGTGACCCGCACTAAAGGCTGCACTCTGATGCTCAGCGTCTGCTCTGTCAAGTTGCTCTCCGTTGTAAACAACGAGAGCCGCAGCTGATCTTCTGAGGCAGTGAGATTGGTCATGTGGTAAAAGAGTCTTCCAGAGTCCAAATCCTCCTGTCCAAAGCTCGTGACCAGCCGGCTTTCCAGCAGCAAGTGGCCATTTTGAAGGGGCTGTGTCATCCTGTAGGTGATCTGATGGCTCCTACCATTGGTCACTGCTGAAAGCTGGGCACTGGTGATGGGGACAGTTGTCTGGCCCTGTGGGAGAAGCAGGTCTGTGAGGTTCACAAGAGTGATGGAGATGGGGATGACATCCAGATGGAAGAGCTTATAGAGAGGGCGGTGATCGCCATCAGTCACACTAAAATAAAACGCCCCAGAGGACGGGCTGCCATCCTGTGTGAACCACACCTGAGCGTTGTTGATGTCGGCTTGTGTGAAGTGGTGAGCGGTGGTGCTTGGATCATGAGCCATTGCTAAGAAGCCATTGTTGGGAGGACGGATGACCACGTATTGGATTTCATCTGGAGGACTGTCTGGATCTTCTACGTTGAGGATTTCAGGCCCCACCACCAACCTACTGCCCTGCAGAACTGTCAGCCGAAGCCCTCTGGTCTTTAATTCTAGAGGCTGATCGTTCACAGGGGTGATGGTGATGTTGAATATCTCTTCCAGAAAGTTGGCCTCTGGCTTACTGGTGGACTTGCTCTTTGGGTTTGGCCAAACAGCAAAGGTAAAACTGTCCACTAGTGATTCAGAGTCATCGTGAAAATAAGTGACTCCAAATGCATTAACTACCTGCTGGGAGAAGTAGGATTTTCCTGTGGTAAGGTTTCTTTCTCTCACCATAATGGTTCCATGGCGAGGAAGTGCTGTGACCTGGAACCAGATTTCGTGGGCAGAACGCTGAGGCTGGGGCAGCCGAAGCAAGAGGTTGGAAGCATCTAGCTTAGATTGGTCAATGAGAACTTTATCTCCCTCTTTGACAAAAGCTCCTATTAAAGCAGTTAAAGAACAAAGAGACATGTGATCAGACATTTAATGAAGGTCATAAAGCTTTCACTCCCAAGTATACCTCTCAGTGGATTATTCTAAACACATAGGTTACTTAAGCACCTGAATTATCGCACAAAAGTAAAATTTAAACGTAAACACATGCTTATGAAAACCAATGCAAAAAAGCTCAAAAAGCTGAAAATAGAATTCTCATATAACCCAGCTATACACTCCTGGTTGTATACTCAAAAAACTCTTAGCACTCACAAGGATACCTGAACATCTATATTTAGTAGATAGGAAGTAAGATCAGGCTAGATGTCCATCAATGGATCAATGGTCAAGAAAATGTGATAGGTACATACAGTGGACTCTGACACTGTCATAAAGAAAAAAAAGGAAGAATGACATTTTGGGGAAAATGAATGCAACTGGAGATGATTTTCTTAGGTCAAGTTAGTGAAACTCAGAGAGACAAATGTCATGGTTTCTTACTAAAAAAAAAACCCGAGGGGTGTGCATATGTGTGGAGGTGTGTGTGTGTTTATGTGTGTTGGAGGGCATAACAGTACAAAAGTGATCACCCGAAGGGAGATGGGAAGAGAAGAGGGTAACATACATGTGGGAATTAAACTGAGGAAAAAGGGAAATGGCTGGAGCACAGGATAGACACAGGGAGGAAGTGGGGAGGAGAGTGACTGGGAATTACCTGCAAATAACCTTTAAGCCAATATTTCAGGCAAGCAAGCTTTAAGACCTTATATCCACTTTTGCTAACTTACCTCTGGCTGAATCTCTCCTGATATTGAGACAGGCATAGCTTTTAATAATTCTTTTCCATTCATTATTTTCATTTCTATCAACACCTTTCAGTCACGGGCATGATAAGGCTCTCATTTGGAGGTATAAAGAGATTCTTTAAAGCTAAACCGCCATGCCTCACCGTTAAGCTCATGACAGGAAACACACGAGGGCATGCAGAGTAAGAACCACTGGCTATAACTGTGTTTATTCCAGAGGATGATATTGTGGCCTGGACACAAAAGGGAAGACTCATTTCCACGTTTTCTCTCTTCTACTTTAGACACAGCACTGGCCATAGCTTGGTGGCAGTACCTGTATTGGCAAGCAGCCGGCTTTGTCGGCCTGACTCAGTCGTTTCATATGAAATGGTAATCCGGAAGTCCTCAGGGCCCAGGGCTGCAGGAGGGGAGAAAGCCGTGAATGTGAAGGAGTCTTCTGAGGCCCACCCTGTGTTCTCAAGATCCATGTGCTGGTACAGTATCAGCCCTTCATTGACCTGGACGGAAGGATGAGCAGTTAGGACCAAGCTTCCGGGATAATACAAGAATTAACCCACATTCTACATGGAGTAGACATGTTCTTTGCAGGGATTACTATATTCATGCTCAAATTATTTCATATATTTGTATACTGAAAAAAAAAACATTAAAAATGTGGTTACTTCCTTTCGCAACTAGGAGATTCTATTTCATACCTGATCTAGCCATGAAAGAGAAGCACAGTGACTCTGAGATGGCCATCACTTTGGAGTGCTTTTCTTATGGAAAGGTATACTAAACCTTCTTTACAGAAGGGACATCTTCAGCCATTATTGGCTCATATAACAGGTCTTGTTTTGTGTATCATGCTGCCCACTTTCTGTTCAACAGTCTATTTGTGATCAAATCCTAGACATTATATAATCTCATCTATTAATACTTCAGGAAGTACTCACAAATTGTGACTTTCAAAAACATACCACAGTATTGGCATTAAAAATACCTCAGGATTAAAAATAACTAGTTCCTATCAGCAAATATGTAGCCACTGTCCAAATTTCTCTATCAGTCTGGTAAAAATAAAATTAAGAGCAAAAACAAAGACAAGACAAAACAAACACACAAAACCCCACAAACACACACATGGTTGCACCATCTGAGTCAAGGTCCTTAGAATGCCATATTGCACATTTTGTATTTCTCATAGGTGTTTTATAGTTCTCGTAAGTCCCCCCCCTTTTTATGTCATGTGGTGTGTGTGTGTGTGTGTGTGTATGTGTGTGTGTGCTAAATTCTGAGGTAAACCTGCAAGAACAAGAAACTTAAGCTTCTTGTCACTAAAACCAAAATTGCCTGAAAACAACTTTGGATAACTGTATTTCCACTGTATGAAGGGTGTACAGATAAACCACTCAGCTGAGTACCTGGGCCCTGGAGAAGAGGAAGGGAGGAAGGGTGAGCTTTCATTTCATGTCACTTTAGATCTGTCCAGCTATTTTCCCCCAAACAGGAGGGGTCATCACAATGTCTTAAGAAAGCCATTGGTGTGGAATCTCAACTAATAAATGCAACAGAAGAACTTAAATAAGAAAAGCTATCACTTGGTAACTAACAGCCATAATGATTCCAGTAAGAATTCTAAAATAGTTGCTAAAACCAGTGGTCTAAAGAGTGTTGACATACAGGACACAAAAATGGCTACAAAGCATGTCTTCATGGGACACTTACTAGTCAAAAGAGCAGATCATGCCTTTCAGGGGAGGAAACTAAAACTCAGGGAGAAGAATGGTGTGAGGAACATGAAAACCAGTCTTAAACCTAGGACAAAGTGCGCATCAAGGTGGACTGGCAGGAAGCGCTGAGAATCCGTCAGTTCCTGCCCAGAATACAGAGCCTAAATCCATCCCCAGGATGCACAACCTAAATCCATGCCCAGAACTGACAAGCTGAATCACAGTGATGAGCACTGCTGAGAACTATCCTGTATTCTTTTAAAAACTGGCCAAGTTCAGCTGGCAAAACAGCCCATCTGGTTAAGGCACTGTGCCACCAGGCCTCATGACCCGAGTTCCACCCCCAGAACCCACGAGGTAGAAGGAGAAAACTAACTCCCACAAGTTGTCCTCTAACACACACACACACACACACGTACACACACATACATTCACAAACACACAAAATAAATGTCATAAATTATTTTATTGGCAAGGTCACAAGAGATACCATGTTGATAACTAAGGAGAGGTTTCAAATTAAAGGACACGAAAGCCACATGACAACTAAATGCTGTTTTATGTTGTAGATAATTTCCCCTTTCCTACTAAAGACATTTTTTGGAACAATTTGGGAAAGTTTAATATGACATATAAATTGCATATTGACATTGTAGCAATGTTAAAATTATGAATTTGAAAATTACACTGTGATTATATTAGATTGCCTTAATTTTAGAAATGAACCTCTGCAAAGACAAGTGTGTGAAAAAAGACGAGAGTTAGTCTTGTTAAACGCTAATGAGAATATGGGAATACAAAGGAAATGAACATGTAAACTCTTTGTACTTCTTGTAATTATCCTATAACAAAGCTAAATACATTAAATCATTTTTATTTTTTTTTAAATCAGCTTTAGAAAGAAAGCACCATTCCCTTTTATGAAGATCAACACAAGCATTCGACAGACTGGGAAAAAGAAAAGATGAGGCTCTGAAAGTGGGGAAGCCGAGCCTCGTACCTGGTTCTGTTCAGCTCCGGAGCCCATGCTATTTCCACCATCTAAGGGCTGCACCCACACTGCAGACCCCTGAAATTAAAGGCTACAAAGAAATTCGCAAGATATGCTCTGCAACTCCAGAAGCCGAGTAACGGGGAGCGTCAGCTAAAAAAGTATCACCAGAGCAAACAGATGCCTCTTCGTGTCCGGCCTGGCCAGGGCAGTCGGTATCAACCAGAACATGTATGGATTTGCAGTGATTCTGAGGAAGAGCTCATCCCACAGCCGTGTTTATCGTGGGTTATGATTTAGAGAAAGGCGGTATTGGGGCTGGGGAGATGTCTCAGTGGGTGAGAAGTACTCACTGTTCCACATGAAAGAGGCCAGGAATGGTGGTGACATGTAGTCATAAACCTTGTGTTGTGGGGGCCGAGGCATGCAGATGCTAGACACTGGCCAGTTAGGCTAGCCAGCAGGTGATCCCAGGTTCAGAGAGAACCCCTGCCTTAAAGGAGAAGATGGTGAACAGGAGAGGATGACAACCAACATCTACCTCTGACCTCCACATACGAATGCATGGGCGTGTGCATGAACAGGCAAAACACGTGCACTCGCTCATATACCACGCCCAGTATTCCAGTTCCACCCTGGTGTCAGATTTATTCTGTCATACAGAAAGACATAAGACACTAGGAGGTAGAGGGTAGGATAGGAGGAAAAGGAAGTTGCTTTTGTTTTTTTTTTTTTTTTTTTCCATTTGATCAGTTCCTTACTAGAGACCCCGAGAAGAGCAATTAACAAGCTGCTTTCCTAAGCATGGAGCCAGAGATCTGGGGGTTTTGACTGGTGCCTGAGGATCAAAGAGTCATCTACATAAAAAGGGATGAAGAGGGATCTTGAATGTGCCAGGCTTGGTGGAGTCAAATAACGCACGGAGATTGACCACCCCCACCCCCATCCCAAACATGTCATGTCTTCCTTGCTTCCTTCAGCTTGCCTGGCAACAAGCATTCCTTGGCCTGTGGCCGAAATACTCCAACCTCCTCCTCTGTGGTCAGCCGGCTTTTCCTCATCTGTCTATATAAATCTCCTGCCTCTTTGAAAAGATGTACGTGACTGCACTTAAGGTCCACCTAGATAACCCAGGCCGCTCTTCTAACCCTATTAACTGTGTCTGCAAAGCCTGACACCAAAGGGCTCACTCACTCATGAGTCCCAGAGACCAGGACCTGATACTTTGAGAGGCTTGTACACACTTGTACATAACTGAATCAAGATATCCAGTGCTACCTTCCGCTCTTTCCTAATTATAACCATTTGTGTGGCCTCACTTGGTCATTTTTATTAAAAATCTACACACTTACAGTGGCATGAGCCCCCGGAGGCTCTTCCATATAAAGGAAGGTTTCATTGTCTCTGTAAGAGAAGGCCATGGCTTTAGATATGGTCCTTGAAGAGATATTTTTCTTCTAGTAAGATGCTGCAGAGATCAATCCAGTCCTTTGGGGGCATGAACCACAACTCATTAATAATTATTTGGGTGTGCTATTCTGTTGCAGATCTCCAGCTAGAGGTTTCCAGGCCTTACCATTTAGGAATGCCTTTTCTGCCTGTTTCGACTTCAGACAGCCTGTTCCCTGCTAACTCTGTAGCCATGGACACTCTGTGCTGCCTGGATTTCTGATCTGTTGTGGGAATCTTGCCATGTCTGTGCCCAGCTGTCCTCCACAAGCATGGTGGTGGTCCTTCTGGTGGAAAGAGAATACATTCCAAGAGGATTTAGGATTTAGGTCCAGCAGGATGGAGTTCAGATTCTGGGCACCATAGCTATGAAAGAAGATATTTCTAAGGCCCTTAGTCACTGTTGTAGTTTGGTTTCTATTGTTGTGATAAGACACTGACCAAAAGTAACACAGGGAACAAGGAGTTTACTTGGTTTAACTTCCATATCACAAAGACATTGTCTTGCTTACACTTCCATAGCGCAGTCTATCATTAAGGGAAGCCAGAGAGGAGTTCAAGTCAGGAACTTACTGGCTTGCTTCCCAAGGTTTGCTCAGCTTGCATACAATGCTAGACCACCTGCCCAGCACCCACAGTGGTCTGGGTCATCCCTCCCACATCAGCTGTCAATCAATAAAACGCCTCACAGACATGCCGATAGCCTGATGTTACAGAGGCATTTTCTCAGCTGAGTGCCCCTCTTTTTAGGTGTTAGTTTTCAGTTTGTGTCAAGTTGAAAACACTAACCAGCGAAGCCGCCCCGTCTGTGGTGGTACAGTGGCCACGGGGACTGAACAAAGGAAGGAATAAGCGTCTCTCATTAAAACGGGAATGGGTGTTTCCTGTCTTTTCACAGGAAGAGCCAACCATTCTAACGGAACAGAACATTTTTGACTATTCAAAGCCACTGGGTCAAGACCTGCCAGTTAATTTTAGATTTGAGCACTGAATTGGTGACACGGTGAGAATACAATAATCACCACAAACGGGAACCTCTCTCCACATGACTCAGTGAAGTGTAATGCAAAATGAAACTTTTGAGAAAAAAAAATACTGCTAGAAAATGTTCACACGTGTCAAGGGAGACTGGTTGCCACTGAACTAGTGAGCCCAAGGAGGCACAGAATGGCTAGGGCAGGAGCATGGAAGGCTGGGCCCTCCCTACTCAGCAGATTCAAAGACAAAAGCCTAATGAGACACTAAGCTGATTTTACTCTCCATTAAATTATAATAAATTAATTTACAGCCTTTGGGAAATGTGTGTTTTATAACATATGTTTGTGTGTATGTGTGTGTCTGTGTGTTACGAAAAGCAGTAAGTCCAGACTCTGGGAGAAGAAGTAATTGGACAAAATTAATAACCTACAATGGCTTTGTAATTTTCTAAATGCAGTCCGAGAAAACCGTTATCTGTGCAGAGACGAAGAAGGATGGCTTCCGGCCCATAACAACACAATAGCTGAAATGCAATTACTGGCTTTGTGGAAAAGAAAAGAGGCCGGCTGTCATAAACCTCAAAGCCAGAACACTTTGCTGTTTTAATGACTCTAAATTATCTCAACAAGCACTGGAATGAAAAATCACTCAATTAGCTGTGAGCTCGACTTGGAAGCCTCAGCGTGTTTTGTGGAATTTGAGGCTTACTTTGTTCATGGGTTCTTGGAGAGGGACGGTATCACCTCCAGTGTGTGAGAGAGCTTTCATGCAATGTGAGTCTGACGGTTGTCTTCTCTGTGGATGTCTACGTTTCATTCTTCAGGACATGAGATTGTCCAGCAAAAGCTTCTGCGGGTTAGCTTAAGCCACTTAGGATCTGATGCTGAAACACAAGCTAGCCACTTGCTTACCTCGGTAGGCTGACATGACATGGATTGCAAACATAGTAAACTTTTTCTGGGCTAGGAAAATAATGTTGGGCGATGACATCACAAATGCTTCTTTGCAGTTATTTTGCAAAAAGTACATTAAGCATAGCGCAGCTAAGATTTTTCATGAGCTATTTCCCGCATGAGCACTGATTTAAAAGTCTTTTCTGTTTATCCATCAGAAGAAAGAAAAGTGTATGTTTTACAAGTAAATGATGCAGTACTTTTCATCTTTACCGCATCCTCCTGAAACGTAGAGAGCCAAGGACAAATTAATTCCCTCAGTTAAAGGGTGAAAGAACATTCAGCTATCAACTGCCTACAATGTCCCTATTGAATGCTTGGCAGGTCACTTGGGTAGAACTGACTTCTGAGGAGAAAAGCTGGTCTAGGAATTCTACTCATAACTGGCCATTTGGTAAGTTACACAGGGCTAAATAGCTCCAAACTCTTTATGTAATTGAAATTACTTCTTGAGTACTATCTTTTTTTTTTTTCCTCTTCAGCACATTGAAGAGGCCTGATGGAAGTGCATATGGCTGGCTAATCAGGACCTTCATGGAGGATTTCACAGGAAAGTGTCTCCCTCCATTGAACACAGAGCCTCGGGTGAGGACGATTGGCCTTGCCTGAGCAAACCTCAGTCAGAGAGAAATGCCTTTGTCTTCCAGCAACTCAGCCCATTGCCACCTTACTTCCCAGGTGTTCTAGAGCTGCTAGATGGTAAATCTGAGCTATCGTAACATGACTGGCAAGCGACCAGGATACCATCTGTCAGAGGCTGTGCCAAACTTCAGGCTGTGCCAAAGCTTGTGGAAAATGAGGCAGTGTATGGAAAGGGCAAAGAAGAAAGGTGAATTTCTTTCCTTTCTCAAGTCACAAGAAAAATATTCATTTCTGAACATATAAGCTAACCAGGATTGGAATGCTTTCGGTGTTGTTTAATGGGCATATGTGGTGTAGTGTGTGTGTGAGTGTGTGTGTGTGTGTGTGTGGTGCATGCATGTAAGTGTGTACATGGTTTAACCCATGCTGGTACGTGCAGAGGTCAGAGTAGCATGTCCTGTGTCTTCCCCTCTCTCTCCACATTATTTCCTTCAGACAGGTCTCTCACTGAAGCAAAGCTTGCCAGGTGGGGTAGGCTTGCTGAGAATGACCTCCCAGGAGCCACTGTCTCTGCCCTCTCAATGCTGGGGTTACAGGCATATGCAGATATACCTAGCCTTTTATGTGGCCGCTAGGGGTTTGAACTCACGTCCTCACACTTGCACAGTAAGAGGCATACCCCTGTGCCTGGAATACATTCAGATTAATAAGCGTTTTACTGTGTTAATGGGTGACGTTCTTTCTGTCTTGACACAAATTTAACGTTTTGTTGTTTTCTTGTCTCGCTTTTACAAGAGCATGCACTATAGATTGGATCAGAAATGTCCCCCAAAGCCACGTGTGTTAAGGCTTTTCCCTGGCTTCAGTGCTATTCGGGGTTGGGGGTGGATCCTTGAAGAGACCATTAAGGGTCAGTTAGGTCAGTTAGGCCCTGGAAGGAGATGTCGAAACCCTCGCCTCCATATCCCTTCCTCTCTCGTTTCGTTCCCTGTTTCCTGGCCTTCAGGAAGTGAGCATTTCTCTACCTTGTGCTCCTTGCCAGCACATCCTCCCCCCCACCCCAGCCTCAAAGCAAGTGACAGCTGACAAAGGCCTGAAGCCTCAGAAACCATGAGCCAAAATAAACACTTTTCTCCTCTACACGGATTCTTGTCGCATAGTTTGTCACAGTGTCAGGAAGCCCTTGAACACAGTACATGTATATGTGTGCACCTGAGTATACATGCTTGCATGCTGTGTGTGTGTGTGTGTGTGTGCGTGTGCGTGTGCGTGTGTGTGTGTGTGTGTGTGTGTGTGTGTGCGTGTGTTTCAGATGCACACTGAATCATCAAAGTAAGCTATGATCCTGAAGGAGTCAGAGTTGGTATTTTGGGTTTTATCTTTCCATGTTTTTCTCTGTGTTCTCCCTCCTTCACCCACATTATTGACTTTCTTTATGATGGCTGAGGCAGAAAAAAAGACAAGGTATTCAAAGGGACAAACAGAGAGATTTAACCCTGTAAAACTTGTCAGCAGTAGCTCTCGGCTGCTCCTCTCCTTCCAGCACATCCCTCTCACTCTGCTGCTCCAGTGGAGTCCTGGGAGGTGCCCATCCCCCCTCCCTCCAGCCGGTACTCTGCCCAGCGATGGAGAACCTGGTCCCTGGATGAGCCCTCTGAGGTTTTCTTAGCTCTCTTCTCTCACCGTCCCCGTTCCCAAGGGAAATGTATTTGAGAACACCGGGAACTCTCTAAAGGAAACAATAAGTGGGTCAAAAGGTGAAGCAAATGTCACTCTCCTCTGACGGCCTCATTTCCATTCATTAAATGACGGTAGCGCATTAGGGCAAACACCAGCCAATTCCAGTGTAGCAGAAAATCGCCTTCCCCTGGGAAACTGCTTTTAAATATGAGGAAGTAGAAAGGGACTTTTCACACTTTCGAGAACAAAAAAACCAAGCAGAAGCCTTAGCTACCATCTAATGAGTGTTTGCACTCCTCAGGATGTCCGGTCGCCTCAGCACCCGTCCTGAACGCCAGCTGGACTTTCTCAGTCACTTTGACGCAGCTCTCCTCATTAAGGGCCTTCAGTGTGTGTCACCCAGGTCGTCACCTTAAGCAACTGTTCTGACCACCTTTGTAGGGGACAGCTATCGTAGTGACTGACCCCACTGATCCTCACACCCACCTAGACCACACAACTACCTCTAAGTTACCATGTGGCCTCCTGGAACAAGCACCTGCCTGCTTTAAACTCGCCCGCTCAAACTCCCCTTAGAAAAGCTGCTTGGCCAAGCCTGGCCTTTAAGTCCGTCTCTCTTCATGTGCTTCCCGACATGTATGTATATGGCCTTTAGGTGTGGCAGGTACCCCTGTGGTGTATAAGGAATATAATATTTCTAGCTTGTGTCTCTCCTGATCACTGGAAGAGTACTTTTCATTTCAACAAACCTCAACTAAGCGTGGGAAACATGCTACACATTTTACATCTAGTATCATCTTATCAGAATTTAACCAGTTAGGGGAAAGCTATGGCTCGTTTGAGAGGAACCTGACCTAGAATCCAGAGCCCTGAGCTCAAGTCCTGGCCCTGCTATCAGCAGGCTGTGTAACTGTGTGAACACAGGTGCTCTGAGTCTGCAGGTGGAGAAGAACGAGACAATCGACAGCCAAGGACAGTGCTTCATGCGCGGTGTACATGAATATGGTTTCAATGATCATTGCTATGACCCTTTCTACTTTTAAATATTACAAAACATAGGCTTTACAGCTATGTGACTTGCCAAGTCACAGAGATAGCCGAGATCTCCAGGTTTTGTGCCAAGAAACTTCTGCACTGTTGCAAGTCGTCTCTAATACCTAAATTATGCACTTTCTCCGCATACCACACAACAAAAGCACCAGATGGCTGTTGTGTGGAAATTCTACAAACTACGCATATATCTGAGATGATGTTTTAGGGAGAAAAAATTATTATACCGGGGGTGTTCTTCATGTACAAAGCCAGATACACAGCCTTTGTACACAACCTTACAGATGATAAAATAATTTCTTCTTTGACCTTTCAGTCTAAGGATTCAACCAGATCTCTGGAATGGAACAGGCACTAGTTCAGCAGAGGGAAGAACTACAGGGAAGAGGAAGAGGCAGACGCCATGTCCCCATGATCTGTGGAACGGGACAGGATGTTTCCAGACTATAGCCTGGCCCTGTTTCCATAGGAGCAACAGTCTCAGTCGGCCTTGTGAATCACTGAGCAACGCACAGTACTTCTCTGGCTCATACCTGCCATTGCTGACAGGTTTTCCGGGTACCTCCTATCTGCTCACAAAGGCAGAAGAAATCAGAAGGGGCAAGAAAACAGTAAAATCTGAAAACAACTGGATTTTATTTGCTTGCCCTGGAACTTATATTTGGCTTGGTGTGTTAATTTCCTATTTACAGATGTGTTCTATTTTAAAAATGGTTTGTTTCCATTGAAAAATGTACTCTCGGCTTCCAGGACTGTACCCAGTTTTTAGTTTGCATATTAATGCACCATGGCAGTTAGAACAGTGCCTCCTCTCTCTATGAGATTATATTTATCCAACACACTGGTAACAAGCTCCCTCATGGGGCCTTTGACCAGTGACATGTGAATACAAACGAAATTCTAGTGCATAAGCTGCAAAATTTATCCCATGTTCCACCACTCTGATGCCCTCTGCTGACATCAGCACAGTGACTAGCTAAATCCTGAAACCAAGAAGCATAGAAGAATTTTAATTCAGAATATAGCTGCTCCGTCAAGAGATCACATCCAAAGACTTAGTTCGGTGTGATCTGGCTGGAATACAGACACACCTTTAAACCCAGGAGATGGAGGCAAGCAGACCTCTGCGTTCGAGGCCAGCCTGGCATGGAGCAAGTTTTGGGTCCAGACAATGAAGGTAAAATTAGTTTATAGATGGAAGCACCCATGTTTGAAAGTGATGTTTAATTGAGTGGCAGAAAAAGGACAAATCAGAGAAAGGTTTGACAGGATAGGATACGCCCAACTCTCACCAGAAGAGAGAGGAGAGGGAAACTACTTAAGGGAGCAGCACAGAGAATAAAACAGAGGAGGCAGTTTAACAGACACAGGTTGGAGAGAGAACAAGCTAGACACAGGTGAAGACAGAAGGAGCCAGAGAAGGAGAAGGAGCCAGAAGATTAGAACAGGTTGCCAAAGTTAGTATGAAGCCAAGCTAAGCAATTCAGTCAGAAGCTGAGAGAAGCCAGTTTGAATCACTCAGCTTAGCTAGGAGTTTGAACCAGAACAGCTAAGTTGAAACAGCCAGTCGGAGGTCAGAAAGAACCAGAAATGGTGATCTTAGTCATCAGTAAGTCTCAGAGGCTGCAAACATTCTAGGCCTAGATTACATGGTAGGGAGTCTAGAAGCTTCTAGGACTAGGACTATGTCAGCAAACAGAGGCAATAAGCATCTGAGGAGAAAATTACATCAGGGGAATAAAAGTTACATTTACAAAAAAGACATGAAAAAATAGACCACAGCCAACCCACAGCTGACATACAAGCAAGTAAAAAAGACATTTTTGTTATCATAAGCCACTGGGATGTGGGGGTTTCTTGTTACTGCAGCAAAAGCTACTTAATTCTAGCTACTATATTCACTAACATATATTTTGAACATATTGATCTTAATCTAAAAATCCCACATACTTGCAACAAAAAGCTGCTGGAAATAATCCTTAAAATGAACACAGTCATTTTTTTAAAGAGCTGGGGCTAGAGCCAAATACTCTTATAGGAAAAATTTCACTGTTGGTATTCAAATAATATCTTGTCGGTATTCAAAAGGCAAACTGACCCCAGGCATGTTTCGCTGCTTCTGGGTGCATCCTGATTCCCCTACACAATGGAGTTTTCACTCTAAGTGTTTGTTCTGTGTCCTGGAGAAGTCTGCAAACCACAGACATTATACTTCTCCTTTCCAGTGTCACACTTGAAGCTTACGCTGGCCTTATGATCCACTCCCTCAAATGCACACAGACTAAGGCAACTGATAAGCAAAAACTGCATCGACTCTCATCACATCATACAGAAAGAGCTCCGAGGTTAAGAACTCTTTCTATTTCCTCTAAACATGATTTGAGATTCAGAAAAACTCTTTAGTTACACAAAGCTATAGCCAAGCAAATCGCCAGACCCAGTACTTCAGGGCAGAAAGAAGATGACGAATGACAAGCCACAGGAATGCTTAAATTATATTTATATTTGGGAATGTCACTTTCAGAGCAATTCCTGGCTGGGAAGCAAAAAAATTTTTTTTGAGTACTTATTCATTTTGATAAGAGATGTGCAAACCGTGAGTCTGGTAACAGAGTACCACCGAGGGTATAAATTACATATGCACACAATTTTAAGATATTATATAATAATTATCATGTCATATTAAATATAATTACATACATACTGTGGATTTCCTCATAAAAGATCCTCCTTAAAAATGATTTATTTATTTTTTATTGTGTGTGTATGTGCATATGTGTGTGTGTGTGTGTGTGTGCAGTGCACGTTAGTACAGGTTTATGCAAAGTTCAAAAGAGAGGAAGTTGGATTTCTTGGAGTTACAGAATCTTGTGAACCACCTGGACATGGTGGGACTTGAACTTGGGTCTCCTGCAAGAGCAATACTTGCTCTCAACTGCTGAGTCATCTCTGCAGTTCCAAGTACATCTTTTTTCTTCTTTAGACGGGTTTCCCTGTGTAGCCCTAGCTATCCTGGACTTGCTTTACAGATCAGGCTGGCCTCAAACTCAGAGATCCTCCTGCCTCTGCCTCCCAAGTGCTGGGATTAGAGGCGTGTGCCACTGTGCCAGGTTTAGGTATTTAAAAAAAAAAATGTGTTACTTTCAGAATTTAAATTAGCGTTAGTGTTTTCTGACATCTGTCTCATGCAAAGGATCCTATTTCAAAAGAAATGAGGAGCAACCCGCACAGTGGTCCACCTCTTGCTGGTCTAGCAGGAGGAAGACAAATGGCAGCCCTCCCTGCTCAGACGTGCAGCCCCACTCAGTGGCACAGCACAGATGTCAGGACTCACCAGAGACTGGGTAAAGACGGAAACGTCCTCTGTGCGGTTGTCAGAGTTCATCTTCAGCAGCCTCCCAAGTCTGGGGGAACTGACAACTGTGAACGTTACAGTTCTGTTTCCTGCCTTGTCATCATTGGTCACAGCTCTCAGGTCATGAGACGAAAGCGGCTTTGTGGAACCTAAAATTAAAATATGCACATAACTACAAAGTGCACAGAGGTGACCAGCTCCTCAGTCTTTCTAGACTTCCGAAAACTGCCTGGAGAGTGCTCGGATACAAACGGGCAGCACTAGCTAGCCTTCAGACCTGGGCAATGGGAAACGAGTGACGAGTGAAGCCTAGGGTGTTTCTCAGGGAGGTGATTTACACCTGAACCACAGGAAGAACAAGCTCCTCTGTGCCCCTTCTCCAGTCATGGCCTCACATCTATTTGATTCCCCAGAGAAAAAAAAATCCTTGCCAAATAAGGCCTCTGTGGCTCAATCCTGGGTGTATAAAGAAAAAAATGTGACTGTGTGGCACTGGGAACACAGGACACTGTGCTTCCTAGGAGGGAAGGAACCTCCCAGGCCTGTAGCAAAGGCCATGTGTATGCCAGGGTTTTGAATGTTGAAGGCCCATCCTCCAGCTTATGGGCTGAAAGGTCTGAACACTATGAACACTTCCTCCTTTCTTTCAGTTCCTACTATGAGGAACAGGTGGGCCATTGACGCCATTTCCATATTCTCTCTATCATGAGCAAAGAGGCTGAACTGCAGAATCCAGGAGAATGATACTTTTTGTTGATGGACCTACAGAAACTTGCTTCTATCATAGCATTACAGCAAAACTTTCTGGGTTAATCTCTTCAACACTCCAGACCAACATTCCTTGAAAAAGAACCAAGTACAATTTGAATAAGCAAAAAAACCAAAACAAAACAAAATGAAAACAAAAACAAAACCACTGCAGCCTAAGGGCATGGTATATTCCTACATCACCACTAAAGCTAAACAGAATCTTTGGTGCAATTCAATGTGAAAAACTCTTCCAAAACCTTTTCTTGGAGAATAAATCACAGAGAAGGAAGGAAACAGAACACATGTCATATATGTATATGAAAACCTTCTGAGTATATATATGCATACATACACACACTCATGTTATACATGCATGTATGCAATAAAACAAGACAAATTTAAATATTAAAATAAGGTACAATAAAATATACGTATAAATTTTAAAAATATAGCTCACACACAGGAAAATTTCATTTAGAAGTAATACATTCCTCAGAGTAACTGTTAAAAACTGATATTCAAATTTGGCAAAGTACAGAAGCTATAGTTAGTCTTAAAACATGCTATACACTCTAGTAAAAATCAGTTCGCTTGTTATGCAAATTTTATAAGTATCAAGCCGGGGCTGAGTGTCCAAAAGACCCAATGCAGACACATCCAAAGCCGGATGGGCTGCAGAGGAAGTTCAAATGATATGAACCAACTGTGAATTAAAGTTCTTAAAGGTTTAATTTTTTTGTTGCTAACTTGTGCGAGGCTGTAATACTTCCCCAACCAAAGAGATTAAAACACGTCACAGTAACCTTGCTCCATAACTGTTGTGGCTATTAACTTGCTATGTTTTTTGTTTTGTTTTGTTTTGTTTCTGGTTGTGCCTGTTGATTATCAGTAATGCTTAGGAGACAAAATAAACATCTACCTTGAGCTCCTAGTCTCAGGGAACCACATTCCAAAATAACAACACCCTGAACACTAGCCTGCATGTACCCGGAAGGCGCTGCTTGATACAAGCTCTCAATTTCGACTCAGTCGCTACATTGCCTGTAGGGCTTTAACACTCCTATTAGCTGTGTGACGCTGAAACTTCCCAGGTCTCCATATATTTTACCTGCCGATGGGAATGTTCGAAAATTGTGACCAGGCTGGCCTTGAGCTCAGTGATCCGCCTGCCTCTGCCTCAGGTGCTGGGATTAAGGGCATCTGGCCACCACTGCCTGGCCAAAAGTTGTGTTTTTGCACACTATTTTTATTCAAATTTTTAAAATGAAAACACAATGTGGTAATTAAAAAATGTAAAATGCTATAAATATATAAAGCACGAGTATCTGAATGTCCACCCTGTAGTAAGAATGGATATTCTTCTCCTGCACCAGCTCTAAAATGAATTATGCCTGTATAAAAACAACAGACTTTCCCCTGGTTTTTTAGAACGCAGACGATGTGAGCACATGGTTCTGCAACTTCGGACACCAAGTGAGCATCTTACATCACCCACTGGGGCAGGATGCAGTGTGCCTCCTTGCCTCTGGGACATGACGAAGACGGGGACTCTCAAGGAAGACACAGAATGGGGCATCGATCGTCACCTTGCAGCCTCACACACAGCAGCTGGGACAAAGAACCTGAGGGTGGGTGCTGAAGAAGTCGTGCTGAGCAAGGTTCAGGTGGGTCCCTGGAAAGGGCACAGGTGACAGGAGCCGCAGGAGTCATGCGCAGGCTAGGTAACTCTGATATGTGGTCCCTGCTACCTGGGAAAGCTAACACAGGCAGACAGAAAGGACAGCGGGACCAGGTGACCCCCTATGGTCCACCTGAACTCTAGGGCTTCTGATTCCACAGTTACGAGATTCATTTCATCAAATATCATTGCTACTCGAGAGAAAAGGGTATGAGGATCCATCTTCCTTCCTCCTGGCTGAGATCTGGAGCAGGCAGGAAGGCAGCGTGGAGGAGTGACTAAGAATATCAATTGAGCTAACAGGACAGGGAGGGTTTGGGAAAGTGAGGCCAACATCTGCTTCCTGTAGTGAGCTCTTGAGACACATGCTAGCTGGGTCTTAGCAGATGTAAGGCTTGCTAGAAAAAGAAAACATTTATCAGGACTCTGGCCAGTAATGCACATGAAGCTGTAAAAAGTGTAAGTCTAGCTCAGTCTCCTTGAAGGTAAAAAAGGAATCTGGCCTCTTTAATATCTTTTTCCCAGCTATACTGATTCAGTGAAACATCCACCAGAAACTCGGATGTGTCTAAGCTATAGTGTCCCTGTCCTTTCTCTAATACAACTGTCATTAATTATTAGGCCAGACTCTGCTGGACTAGATGAAAGGTACTTAATCTTTTGCAGCAGCCAGAATTATCCTAGTTTTAGAATTTTAAAAATAGATGACCATGTTTTTCCAGTTACTGGGATGTAGCTGATTATTTATTTTTTAAAACACTAAACTGTTTCCTAATTGCCTGAGTAGGTTGGATGGTAGAAACTTCATATTTATTGAGACGGAAAACTTACAATGCATGGAACAAAAATAAAGTTTTATAATAGAAGAATCATAGGTGACATACACCTACCTACATTTTGGAAGGTTTCTTTCCACAAACTCAAAAGCTGAGGACAACTTTTGATGTGAAATGAACATTTCGGGGCTCCGGCCCAGTGGCAGAGAGCTGCCCTAGTTTCAACACTCAGCACCATCAACGCCACGCTAAAACTAACAAAGGCATTCCAGGAGTTACTGTAAAAACGATTGCCAAGTCATCTTCCTTGAAGTCTGTTGTGGAAGCAGGGGGACTCTTTCCATCCCTCACTGTATTTCCTCTTCAAGTCGCAGCGCTCACCAACTTCCCAGGAGTATCTTACCTAGCTCAAGAGCACTGGCATACTGGTACAGCGTCTACTCCCATGGATCCCAAACTAATTCAGCTTTAAGGCCAAAATAAGACAAGATGGCTCCGTAGTTCCCAGCATGCACACGGTGGTTCATAACCATTTATTTGTGACCCCAGTTGCAGGGGATCTTAAGTCTTGTTCTGACCTTTGCTGGCACAGGTATGCACATGGTACACAGACATACAAGCAGGCAAAACATTTACACACATAAAATACAATAAATAAAGCTAAACAACATGTTTTTCTTTATTTTTAGTAAGCCAAGCCCATTCCAGAGACTTCCATTCAACTTGTGTAAGGGAGGCAGGCACTGCTATTTTTAGGATTGCTGGCTAGTATAATTAATAAAATTGTCATCATCTTTTCCCACCTGTGTTTGATAGCTAATGTCTGTCCCTTAAGTAGGTTATAAAGTGGGTGGCTGCGCTGGCCTTTTTCTTTTTCCCAGCATGCTGAGGCGTTATTGTTTTCTATGTTTCCATCTCAGTGCTTTTTTAGAAATAACAAATTTCAAGGATTTCTCTTTTCCCTCCTCCTTTTTTGTTATTTGCCCTTGCCATTGGGTGCATCTTTCCCTCTCTTAAGGGTATTAGTTAGAGGGGCTCACATTTCCTTCTATATCAGTCTAGCTAAGATTATTGGCAAAAAGTCACTCAAAGCCAGCACTAACAGAAAACACCGGTGAGCCCTGGGTGCTGCAGGGAATTTTTCTATTCAAAATATGAGCAGTTTGAATAAACTAAAAGGAGGCAGGGGTGTGGCTCAGTTGGTGGAGTGCTTGCTAAGCATGCACAAGGCCCTGAGGTCAGTTCTTAGCACCGTGTAAACTGGGCAGGGTAACACAAGCCTGACATTCCAGCACTCAGGAAGCAGAGGCAGGAAGATCAAGCAATTTGAGGTCATCTGCAGAAAGTGATTCCAAGGCCAGCCTGGACTACAGAAGATGTATCTCTAAATACATAAATAACAGAGATCTGGAGTCTGTAAGGATTCTGGGAGAGAAGAGGGGAAATGTTCACAGCCAGTGAAGACGAACCCTTCCATGATTCCTTTCCACCGCTCTTTTAGACCTTCTTTTTCTGGGGAAGAGGTGAGAAAAAAGACAGAAAGCTTGCAGAGTGCCAGCCTTATTGCTCTATCATTTTTTGGCTGACTGTTCTGTGGAGGGTGGGCTTAATAGATGTTGTTAGAATCATTCTACAGTAAGAGACACCACTTTAGGCCACACAAGGGGGTTTTTAAACACTGACCGACCCCTCACCCCCCACCCCCAAACACTTGCTTAGCCTCTTACCTGGGAAGACGCTCAGTCCTCTGTTGACTTCTAAGCTAATGATCAGAGCTCGGGCGGTGATGCTAAAGATTTGTCGAGGTGCAAAATTCAAACCATCTGTAACCTGAAAATTAAAGCCTCCTGACATGGCTCCTTCCAAAGAAGAACACACACTGTGGTCAGTTTGCTTACCCCGGAAAAGCTGCCTCCATTTACCCGTTCCCCTCCCATGGCTCCCCTGAAACACAAGCGACAGTAACTTTGTCATGTGTTCAATGCCCACTGAGCTCCCTGCAGCTGCATGCCACATGACACCTGGAGCTGAAGCAGACAGCCTCTGTGACTGGGGTCCCACAGACTCTATCACCCAGAGATGTCACAGCCTCTTTAGTTGTGTAAGGGTGCTTGATGATGTCTGCACACTGATGAAATCATTGCTCAGTGCGTTCCTGGCTTTAAGGGATGCTTGATTGTATCACTGACAGTAAAACAGAGTGAAGACACATCAGTGAGGGCTAACGTGCAGACTCCCTTGAACTCTGACATTTTGAAACAAAGCACAGATGTTACCACTGAGAAATTTCTGAAAAATTTAAAAAATACACATCACCTGGATTTCATTATTTTGAAATCAGTCCAAATCATTGTGATAAAGTAATGCATGCCTATACCCACACAAACAATTTTTGAAAAGTTGATAAAGCTCAATGTTGAGACTTCAGGGAAGGGAATAGTTAGCATCTTGCAACTACTAAAAACAGTTTTACTTTTAATGATGGGAAGATGGCAGCTCAACCCTGCACAAAGACTAAGGAATGCTGAAAACAGGAGAAACAGCCTTTACCAGGCAAGAGTCTACTGTCTATCCAATAGCAAACAGTCAGCTCTGAAAACACAGATACATACATTGCCTGTAACAATGGAAAAAAAAAAAAGAGGCCATGAACTTGAAAGAAAGTTGGGAAGGATGTAGGGGAGGCATGGGAGGGAAGACAGAGTAGGGGAAAATTATATAATTATATTACAATCTCAAAAAAAAAATAACAGAAATTTAACTAACAAGATCTACCTCAAGCTAAGCATATTCTAATAGTGGAAAGAGATGGGGAGAGGAAAAACCTGGCCCCGCCTTCATGAAGGATCTGCAAGGAGATCCCACTCCTACCCTTTGTCAGAGACTGGTCAGACAGCAGAGTGGGAAATTAACTTATGTGCATCACCGAAATGGAGATGGAGCTGCATCGATCCAGTTCCCCCGGGTGCTTTACCAGTCTGACTCACGTGGCAGGGGCAAGATCTGCATGCAGGAAGACTGGTGACCACATCCCCATCACTCTTTGAAAATGCCCATCTAGCAGGAAATTAAAAAGCCCACAGGCCCCTTCAGGATGTACTAGGTAAAAATGTACCTTTGCTGTCCTAGGGGAAACAAGGATGTACGGTCAGACTGCAATCATGTACGGGCACTCCCTTAATAACACGATTGACAGGTGATAGGCTGACGCCTGACATCTTTTAAGTCTTAGATAAGCAAAGCTTAGCTTCCTCATTAGGAAGCTCTGATTCCTCAGAAGGATGTTTACAGGTGGTGATTTTTTTTTTTTTAAAGCAACATATTCATAGGTTACCACTAGAGAAACGGACAGGGAGAGAAAGAAGCGCTGAGCGTGCCTAATTCCTAATGGGGCTCACAACCACATGTTTTGCATTTGCTTTCTCTTCTAGAAATAGCTTTTCAAAGTTGTATTTAATGAAACGCAAATTAGAGAGAGAATGTCTTTACCCCTAGGCATTATGGGAGCACCTTATGAATCCAGAAACAAAACACAGACAGAACCAAAGGGATTTATATCAAGACAAATATAGAGAACATTATATTGATGGACATGGGCGAGTAGGACCAAAGACAGACACGGAAGGAACAGAACGCAAAGGATGGCCTGTGGATTTCCTATGGCAGAGCTCCGTGTTTTCCCAATGGCATTGTCAGGACGACAAGTGACAGAGAGCTCTTGGCTGCCTGCATCTTGGCTGAATCAAACTACTTAGGTCGTTGTGTGGACTGGTGAATTAGATTAGAGCAGAGTACTCTGAGCACTTTGCAAACGTAAGATGCTAAATGAGATTAATTAAACTTTGCCATTGTTTGGGGCTGGTGACGGCAGATGTACAGCTGGTTTCAGCAACAGCCATCTGCAGCTGGGCTCCAGTCGCCTTGAGAGTTATCAGCTTGTCTCAGAGTCCATTTAGTAAGCGTAATGGATTAGCCCTCACGTTATCCTGGCCTCTGCCTCTCCTTCCTTCTTTTTTACAAGTTGTTTGCTCTATCTGCTAAAAGCAAATATTGACCTGGTAGCTGCCAAGTCAATCAACCTAGAGAGCAAATTGTTGCTTCCGTCCTTCACTGAAGATTGTGACCCCTGTCCTCTCACCTGCCGTGCCCTTCAGTGGAGAAAGACCAGCTTTGGGGTCAGGCCAGGCTCAGCCTTTCTGAGTCTTAAGTTTTTCTCATCTCAAAAATGGGGTCATGACTCTGTATGGCTCGGAGGACTGGGGGGTGGGGGTGGGGTACTTGTGAAAGGACGTGTTTGGCGTGGCTATACCTAATGTGCCGCCTGGCAAATGGAAGAGCTTGAGGAGAGTGCTCAACTAAATCTAAGCCCCGGGGCCCCAGCTCCAGTCTGTGACCAAGAACATCCATATGCTGAATCGTTTTCAGATTCTCTGGGGAGTCTGTGTGTTAGGCACACACATCATCAGGACGTCACTACCTGAAGTTAGAAGGTGTCTTATCTTTCTTTCCTTTATAACACTCTCAGAGAATATAGTTTAAACCAACTGGGTGAAAGATGAGGTTTGAGCTTTCAGGTCATGCGTTCCTTGTTTGTGATCCCTCGCCATGCCTCCCTCCTTCCAGATGCTCCCCATTCTGGTCCACTGACAAGGACAGTCTTGTAACAAAGCCAGGCCACCCTGGCAGAGTTCCCTGGTCACCACTGCAGCTGATTACCAGCAAATGTTGTCAGTAATGATTCACTGATGACTAACAGGAAGCAGAAAGGGTCTTCCAACCAGCATCAGGGTCTCTTGTGAATATAGTGACATTCATTCATTCATGAATACAATCCTTGTACAAAAACTGCTTTGCTCAGTGTCTACAATGTCATTACCTGGTACATACTTGGTGTTCGAAGTTATTTCCTATGTTCAGAGAAGTTTTATCTATTAAGCACCCACTACGTTCCAGTCACTGTTAGAGGGGCTGAGGACACAAGAGACTCTGCCCTTCTTTAGAAGGCTTGCACTGTCGTGGCGAAGGGAGAAAACAAACAGCTCCAGCTCAACCTATGGTAGTCTCATAGCCAGGGCAAGGGGGGCGATTCACAGAGAGATGCTATGACAGTAAAAGGGAGGAATGGGCTCTCATGGACAGTAACTGACCCTGCAGGCCCTTCGGAGTGAGCAAGGGAGGCATGGGCAGGCTCTCGTGCTTTTGTTAGCTCTCCTCAACATGTCGCTTTAATAAAAACAGAGAGCTCTGACAGTCCCTACAGCCTGCGTTTTCAGCTCTTAGGTGCGACAGCCACGTCGCTCTCTGCTCAGCGCACATGTTCCGTGATGCCGCTCGGCTCTGTGACTTACCAGAGTGCACAAACACAAGCTGACCGCCATCAATCTGAGCCTGAGTGAAGTTCTGGATGCTTCTGCCAGGAATGGACTTGAGAGCCAGATGCCCGTTGCTGGGAGGAGTGACCCGGTAGACCAAGTCCTGTGGGTGGGAGTCCCCATCTTCTGCACACAGGTCGTCTCTGGTCACCTCAGTGACAGAATTCACCCACACCTCAAAGAGAAGAGAGAATCAATTCCAGTCCACCTACATAGTCAGGACCCTGGGCCCCATGTGAGAAGATAAATAAATAAATAAATAAATAAACAAACAAACCAACCAACTCGCCCAAGTTTTCAAGAATAGAATTACATTTTAACGTACATAGGTGTTTTGCCGGCTTGTATGTCTATGCACCACATACATGCCTGTTGCCCGTGATTTAGATCAACAGTATTAACTAATTCTTCACTTGAAATTAATTACTATACTCACTGATATAAGCAGCTAACTATGGGGCCCCTGGTTACAAGGCAGCCTGTGTGCTGTCCATGTGCTAAATACACCGCATGGAATCTCACATAATGCAGCATCTGCCTTGTCAGGTTAGTTTGACGATCTCTACACCTGGCTCTGAGTAGCTGGTAAGGTCACTAGCTTTTAAACAGTTGAGGAGGAAAAATGCACATTGCACATTTGTTCCTCCCTTCATTCTTCCTGTCTTACATGAAAACGGGGGCCCCGTTTCTTTGTTCTTGCGCTGTTTGCTGTACTGATGGTTCACATCTGTAAGCACAGCTAAGAAACATGGCTGCTTTTCTCTTACTGTGGAAAAATCTGTGTGCATCGCCTAAACATCTGTGTGTGTGCATGTGTGTGTGTGTCTTGTTCTCTTTTGCTCACCCCCATCTCTTCCCCACTCTGCATGTGTGCATATGCCTGCACACGTGTACAGATGCGTATGCATGTTCATGTGTGTGCCTGCTCATGTATTACACATGTCTGTGGAGGCCAGAGGAAAAAATTCAGGTGTCTTTCTTCAGGGCCAAGAACTTTGTTTATTTTTTAGACAGTCTCTCACTGGGACCTGGGGCTTGTAACTGTCCAGAGAGCTCTGGGGACCCGGCCATCTTCACCTCCCCAGCCCTGGGATGGCAAGGGCTATCATCATAGCTGGCTGACAGTTTCATATTCATGCTGGAGAGCTTAGTCAGGCCCTCATACGTGCATGGCAAGAACTTTACTGACCATAGTTAAACATTTGAAAGCAACAGTTAACCAAATGTATTGCTCATCCACCATGTGCCAGCAAATATTTTGGATGCTTGCATTTTAGCCATGATTAAAACAAAAGGAGCCATGTCTTTGTGGAACTAGCACTTCAGCAGAGGGCACAAAAGAACACAGAAAGGAGGCAACAGGCGTTATAGGAAATGAACAATATAGTGGGTTATAAAATCACTACACCACAAAAAAGATGAAACAAAAAAGCAGGTTCTGGGATGTGGAATGTTAAAGCAGGAGGCTTGTTGGAGACAGGGCAAACGGGGTGAAAGGGAAGCAATGCACATATAAGCATACTCAGAATTGGGGAAAAAAACATTGGAGTTACATAGTATAGGAGGAGCAGTGAAGAGATCATTATGGCAGGAAGAAAATAGAGCAAGATAGAGAAGAAAAAGACATGTCTCCAAACAGAAAAGATGGTAAACGTTGCACTGTCAGAATGCCGGCTTCTCCTTTAGGGCAAAGGGGAGAATCTGAGCAAAGTCTTGACCCGGTGTGCAAAATATTCAGCCTGCCTGGCTTTTATGCCATGCAGGTCTGTGGAAGCAGAGAGGCCGGTCGGGGAAAACTGCAAGAAACCTACAAATCATGAGAGCAGGGAGCCTTGAAGCCACAGCCAGATGGGAAGTGGTCTGTTCCTGGGTGTCTGCTGAAGGTGATGAGGAATTAGACTTGAGAGGGAAGGGGACCGACAGCACATTTGGGGCCTTGCCAGTCAGAAGGAGACATTCCCCACCGTGAGAGGTGCACAGCTTCATGGGGAGTGGAGCGGGTGATCAGGAGTTCACTGCTGAGTCCAAGTAATTTGAACACTGACTCATCGAATGGAATCAGAAGGTCAGAGTTTCTAGGATCAGGGAGTCGCGTGGTGTGGTGATCTGAATAAGAATGGCCCCCTTGATGTATTTGAATGCTTAATTACCAGGGAATAGAGCCCTGGAGCATTAGAAGCTATGGTTTTAAGGTTTCAAAAGCCATGTCAGACCCAGTCTCTCTCTGTAGCTTTCTGTCGCTGTCTCTCTGTCTGTGGCCTGTCTCTATCTGTCTGTCTCTCTCCGTCTTACTCTTCCTGTCTTCTCTCTCTGTCTATCTCTGTCTCTCTATCCTTCTCTCTTTTCCTCTCCACCCGTGGATCAGGACATCACTCTCAGCTCCTTCTCCACCATCATGCCTGCATCCATGCTCCCTGCCATGATGATAATGGACTACACCTCTGAAACTGTCAGCAGGCCTCCAGGTTGAACGCTTTCTTCTCTAAGACTTGCCTTGGTCATGGTGTCTCTTCACAGTTCCTAAGACACATGATATTTCTCTAACACCCAAAACAAGCAGATTCATCATTAGCTCACTTTTTCACACCTGTCTGTGTTTGCTTCTACAGTACACAGAGACACTGTGCACACTCCCGAGTTTATGTGCCATCCTTGCTCTCAGACTAACACCGTATCTGCTTCTAAGCTTTCTGGCAGATTCTCTAAAACTTCACTCGTAAGCTACTAAACTGATAGACTGCATGCTCAAAAGGAACAATTCTCCTCAGCAGAAGGAGGCACTTCTGTAGTGAGAGTTCATGTCCCATGTCATCTATCAGCCACTGAAACGGAGAGAGGATGGAGTTGAGAAGGCATGTGGGGCTTTTTAAGTTTTCATACCAAGCCTGATATCCAGACTATAAAAAGCATTCAAATTCTATCCAGGTTTCACTACTGATAGCAAGGAAAAACCTCATTTGTGAAACAAACAAAACAAAACACTAACTTTGTGAAAGCTGGCAGCTATGATCATAAAATGACTGTATATTTAAAAAAAAAACACATGTACACACCCATGCATAAACACACATACACATACACTAAAACTCAAACATACAAATCTGTGTTCAACCCTATAAGGCTATTGTGGTGGTTTGAAAAATAATGGCCTGCATAGGCTCATATGTTTGAATGCTTGGTCCCCAGCTGGTGGAACTATTTAGAAAGGATGGGGAGGTGTGGCCTTGTTGGAAGAGGTGTGTCATTGAGGGAAGGCTTTGAGATTTCAAAAGCCTTCAAAAGCTCTCTGTCTCCAACTTGCAGATCAGATGGAGGCTCTTAGCTACTGCTCCAGTGCCATGATCCCAGCCATAATGGCCTTGGACACACCCTCTAACACTGTAAGCAAGCTTACTTTTGTAAGTCTCCTTGGTCACGGTGCCTCTTCACAGCAATACAAAAGCAACTAAGACAGTTACTTCCTTGAAGAAGAGCTCATGCTAATAGCAACAACACTGCTCAAAATTCAAATTCTTGTGTTCAAATTATTTTTGTTCAAAATCATTGGATTTTGTTTTTGCCCAGTGACAACCAGGGTTCAAGTTTTTGTCTTGGTAGGTATTTTCTATTTACTACTTACTATATTTATAATATAAAGTTTATATAAAAATATAACAATATAATATAAAAAAGGACTCTCGGGTCCACATCTCTTAATTTCTCTGGGTCTTAATTTCTTTATCAGTAACAAGGAATCTGTGCTCAGCACACTTTACCTGACATACAGCAAGTCTTTAATAAATACTAGCTTTGTGTTACCCATTTTCTTTGTGAGAGTTGGCTCTGAGGATAAGACATTATTTGGTTGTTGAGTTGTGGTGCTCGGAAGCACAGCCAGGTTCAAAGGCGGTTTTGAACTGTGCATTGTTGATGCTGGGAACCAAACTCCAGCTTGCAAGAACAGCAAGTGCTCCTAACCTGGAAGCCATCTTCTCAAGCCATTGGTTATGTTGCTTTTTAACGGTACTCAAGTCACCCCGGTTATGTTAATAGGACAAGGCTACTTCCAACCACACCATGTACATTTTCCTTAATTTCACAGCATCCATAATGGGATGAGGCATTCACCTGCCAACAACTGCAATTACTGGTCATTTCTCTCTCTCACTATTCAGGACACACTCATTGAAGACTTTTTAGCAGCAAGGTCTAAGGATATCAACTTTCCGATGTCTACTGGAAATACAAAATATTAATGGGAGTGTTCAAATCACAAGGTGTTGGGCTTAATTTAACTTGTTGGAAGGCCACAGTGTCTATAAAATATATAAGTTGGCCTGTTTAACAAAATACCACGCCCACCATTTTCAGGCTTCATATCTTTAAAGCATTCCATGGGGCTTATTTTTATTTCTTCAGGAATAAAAATTAACTTAGGAATGCGCTACCATTTCCCTTCCTGTAACTTGTAGACACTCATTGTTTTTTTCCCTCAATCAGGAGCATGGAAGAGCTGTCAAAGCCTATTTTCCACTGCAGTTCCTCCTCTATGGCTACACACTGCTTCTGCCTTTCACCTCTGGAATATACCATCTTCCAGAACAAATGGAAAACACTTTGCTTAAAACAAAAGCATCCTCAGGTCTTCATTTCTACTCACGGCCAATTTAGTTCAGTTTGCAGCCCCGGCCCTTCAGGGGCAGCTTGGTTCAGTGGTCAGCCCTGGGTCAGAGTAACTTCAGATAGATGGAGGGAGGAACAGCAATGAGCTCAAACTCAAATTCAGATTTGAAAGTGATCCAAGGTTCAAAAAATAAGTATGTGAGGACAAGTTAACACTTGCCCCTGGGTCAGTACATCTAAATCCATCTCTGCTTGTTTAAAGAAGAGAGGTTGACCGATGGGTGGACCTACTGGGTGCAGGAATGACCCAGTGTCATCCAAGTCGTGGTACCAAATTTAAAGACCCCGACCTTTGCTTCAGATTTCAGATTGCAGGTATCAGGGAAGCTGTGCAGAGTGCTCTGACTAGCTGCCCTTCTGTGTGGCACTCCAGGACTTCCAGCGGCTCGCAGCCTTTATTCTTCTGCTGCACCTGGTTCAGGTTCAATTCCCAGCGCCATACAAACACACAAAGCCCAGCCAAGCCAAACAGACAGAAAAATAACTAAAAGGTTCTATGTTTAGGATAAAAACAAGGCAAAAGCATTATAGTATCGTATTACAGTGTTTTTGGACAATGGGGAAATGAGCCCCCTTGTGGCCAGAATTTTATGTGGCCTGTATATATATTTAAAGGGAAAAAAAATCACTTGTTATGCTTAAATACAAAAGCACTCTTAAGAATAGATTTCAGAACAGAACGCAGAGGAGTCACTTGGGATGCCCTACCTGTGGGTCGTCTGTCTGGGCCTGCAAGGCTGTGATTTAAGGACCTGTCTTGTTACTGCAGGAGCAGGGCATCCCATGAAGCTCAGAGCCAGAGAAGGTGATGCCCAGATGCTGGCTCTGAACGCCCACCCAGAGTCCAGAATGCCATCAGGACTATTGCCTCCCCCCATGGCCTTCTCCAAAGCAGACTCTGGGTGGACATTCTTGCCATCCACAGGCCCTGACAAGAGTGAGAGGAATAAGGCCAAGTAAGATCACCTGAAGGTTAGGGAGAACATCTGGGTGAGGGATATGGCTCAGCAGGGCAAGGTGCCTGTTACCAAACCTGAGGATCTGAGTGTGACCCCTGGACCTACACAGTGGAAGGAGAAAACCAACTCCTTGCAAGTTGTCCTCTGACCTCAATACCTGTGCACCAGTCTGTCTGGACCTGCAAGGTCACAGTTTGCCTTTGTCTCTGCTTCTGGCTCGGTCTAACTTTGTTATTTGGGCAAGTCTTACCTACTGCTCCTACCCCGCGCTACTCCCTCCAGCCCAGTCCCGTGCACACGTTAAACAGGGAACCTACTTCTACGCCACGCCCCTGTCCATAACCTCACTTCTACACTTAATTCCATGGAAAGCTGCACACTCTTCCTCCGTTCCCCTGAGGATTGGGCTCCTTCACCATAACTGCGAAGGAGGAGGCAACTGTGCTTGGCCCTCATGATCTCAATCAGAACTCATTCTGCTACTTGCTATTTCCCTCAAGCTTGCGTTCTCTCTCTCTCTCTTTCTCTCTCTCTCTCTCAATCATAGCCAAGGGTCTTCTGTGCTATTGATTCCTCATCTTTAAATAAAAATAATATCCTATAGAACTTGTTGAAGACTTATGTTACACACTGAGCCTGACACCGGGCACAGAACAAATACTTCACAAGTATTAGCCACTATTGTAAGTGGAAAGTGGTCACGATCTTCACCAATGAACCACTCTGAAATACAGGGAAGAAATGCCACTGCCAGTAATGTTCCCCTAAACTTAATGGCCCCATATATGCTACTGGAAAATGCACTCTTGTAGCTTTTTTTTTTCTTTCTTAATTTATTGCATATGCTTTCCACAGTCACTTCCAGAACAGTGTTGACAGACCCAACAATATTCTTTAATATTACTGTCAATTGATTCATGATACTCCCTGCACTGTGGTCAATATACTCAGTCTTTCCATGCTAATTTGTCATTGTTCCCAGACTGGTGGGAAAGACAGAAATATTTTGAAAACAAAAATAATTGGGGGCAGAAAATAATAGCATATCTTAGATTCTATGAACTGCCTAGACAAGCTTTCTAAGTTAAAGGCTGCTTCTTGGCTCCTTTTCTAGTTGAAATTAAGTTGAGATTGACTATTACTATGCTTTAAATTTTCAATGTATAAGACTACATTACTCTAAAACCTTCAGGCAATTTTATTCTCTCTCTCTCTCCCTCTCTCTCTCTCTGTGTGTGTGTGTGTGTGACCTCTCAACTCTACTCCCTTTATTTAAATTCTTGTCGCTTGTTATTTTTCTTCCTTTGTGGTGACTTTGGATGACCACAGCAGTCCATAAAGTGAGATGGCCAGGTTTGAAAGAAGATTCCTCCTGTTCACCATCCCAACCTGCTTTCTATCTGGGAAGGGCAAACCCATGCAGAAGGCCAATGAGCAGGCATTTTCATCACTCCAAATTTCTCATGCCAGGCTGACTTCAGACTGGTTTGCCTTTGGTCTGGAATACTCCTTAGGCAGGAAGGCTCCTTCCTCTACTACGCACACAGATGGATCATCTAAGCAGTCCACCCACCAGGAGGGAGCAGCAGACCCATCTCCTCAGAAAGGTCCCCTGGGAAGCTTGGCCCTTGGCTGGTACTTGAGACTGGTAACCAGTTTGCTACACTGGCTCAAAATCTCCCCTGAATGACGACTGTGTCTGAACTGTGCAATGTGGTCTGTGATAGGCTCCTTTTTTTTCTCCTGGGAGTCTGGGATTTGGGTTCTTACCAGGCAGAAGGTGCTGCCTACCTGGCCAGTCCCAGAAAAATATCTTTGCCACTCAGCAACCTGATGAGCCTCGTGACAGAAGCCACTTTGCATGTGTTGTCACAAGTCACTGGGCCAATTAGCTGTGTCCCGTGTGACTTCACTGGAAAGGCACTCCCAGAGCTGACCTAGTTTCCTCTGGACTCCACCCCGGCGCTGCTTCCCTTTGCTGATTTTGCTTCATTTGTTTCCCTGAAATAAATCTTAGCCATGGCATGCCAAGCCCTGGATGTCTCTGCCAAGCCCACCTAGAAAAGGCCTGGGTTCCCCTAGCACTCATGCCTCCCTAAAGAAGGTCCTGTCCTTGCTGAGTCCTTCCCTCTCTGCAATGTCAGTGCTCCCTCACGGGAGGGAGTCCTCCTGAATGGTGGAGAGCATCTGGAGGAGAGACTTGGCTTCAAGGTCACTCCTTCCTTTATGCCTGCATGACGCTTTGGTGCTGCTGGCAGCTCTTTGGGCGGGCTATGAAAACAGCAGTTACGGAAGGGACCAGGCCTTGGTGAACATACCCTGAACGTGAACTTGGATAGCAGTGTTTAGCTACCACTGACAGCTGCGGTTTCTTTCGGTAGCTGACAGGTCTGCTCTTAAAAAGGACTCTGCAAGGCAACCTCTGTGGGACCTGCTGCCGATGAGCCTGCGTGGGGGAGAGGGACAAATGTAACCGAAAACAGGAAGTCTAGAGGCTTCGCCAGCCAGTACACGACATTCCAGGACAATGGGGTAAAGACTGCAAAGAAAACTCAAACAAGTTCCAAAGGCGTGAGCACTTTCCTTATGAAATACAGAGGCTGAGCAACAGGCTGTCAGAGACCTAAAGCACCAGGAAGCCTGTTCCCGGAGGCCACTACCTCCAGCAAATAATAACAAATGTTAAAACTCCAGTTGTTCTTAACAGTGAAAGACTGGCCACCGAGATTACCCTCTGGTGGGCCCTGGGTTGTCCTCACAGTGGATTAAAATTGGTCCTGGAGTGCTTCATAAATTGAGATCATGGTTTGCTGCTTCCTCATTTGCGGTTATTCCTTTCTTTCTGGGCCTCTCTGTCACCTTTCTGGCCACCATCAACAAAAGTCCTTTCCTGTTTGCGTCAAGGGTCATTCACAAACAGGGATGTGCTGTGCCATTTCGTGGCGCGGTGAACTAGAAACCTGCTGCTTAAAACATCTGATAAACTACTTGGCTGGTATGAGCAAGGCCCCGGAACCCCAGCACCATTTAGACACCAAACAACAGCACCCTTTACATTAAAAATAACTGACGTTTCAAATCCCCCCCTCCCCAAAAAGCACGCCAAAGAAGAGGGTAAAGAATCTTGGAGTAGAAGTCACTAGAACTCATGGTGAACCCCTAATCAGGATCCTCATTTTCCCTTGAGTTTTAGTTTCTGAACTGATAAAGGGAGAGTACTTTTTAAAATGAGAAACTGCATTACAAAAGTTCATAGTGATATATATCCAAGCATGAACGCACACATATATAAGTAGCACGTACACTGCTGAATCTGCAATCCATAGTTTTGTTTTTATTTGACATTTACATGAATGCGCTTAAATGCATAAATTTGTAAATGTAATGTGTGCAATGATCAAGTCAGAATAACCGATACTTCCATCTCCCTAAACATGGGTCATATTTATCATTTTGTTGTCAACCTTTAAACTCCTCTCTTCTAATTCTTTATATGAATGTTTATATGTCCTAACATAGATTAGTTAATCTATGTTAGTTGTCAAAACTCATGATAAACTAGTGGAGTCAAGACCCATACTTGACTCCACACGGACAAACAGAGACTTTGGCCCAGAATTTTCTATTCTTTAGCTGTGAATATAATGACCTTGAATATAATGGGGGGATGGAGGACTGGTGATGAAGTATTCTGAAGGCCCGTCTACGTTCACACTGGAAAGAATGAAAGACAGTGTGAAGAAATAGGAAGAAAAAGCATTTAAACAGTGGAAACTAACTGTAGTCTGTTAAACATTATGCCTTGGAAAGATTTCAAATGGCTTTCACGGGACCCTGAGTTAGTTCTTTAGAGAGTATATGATTATTCAAAAAAAAAAAAAAAAAAGCCTTTCCCGTTCTCAGGTCCCCTGTTTTGTCATGGGGTCTTTTCTTCCAGGAGCTCCTGCCACCTTGATGCCTCTGACATGAGGCCTTCACTGCAGCTGGCACCAAGCCATTTGGCTCTCCAGGTTCCAAAACTATGAGCTGCATAAACTTATTTTCCTTCCAAATCACCTCAGTTATTTCATGAGAGCAACAGAAACAGCCCACATTCCTCAGGCCTGGGGATGAAAAGAGTGTAGTTCTTTTCCATGGTATTCAAAGCTAGTGTTCCCTGGTTAGACCAATTACAGACATTCATCCCCAAGAACCACGCTTTTTTTCCTTTTTGTACTATTTTTATTAATTCTTTGAGAATTGCATACAATGTATTTTGAGAGTATTTACCACCTTCCAGTTTTCCCCCTTATCACCCTCCAGCTCTTCCCATCCAACTTTGAGAAAACTGCTTCTCTTCCTCCTGCTCCTTCTTCTTTTTTCCTTTCTTTCTTTTCCCCATCTAGCCCAGTTTTTGTTGCCCAGCTAGTCTTGTGGTTGGGGTCTGGCCTCATATGTGGCCAGCCTATCAGGGGGACACATCTTTAAGGAAACCTGACTCTCCCAGTAACTATCCAGTGTCAACAGTCCTTCAGCTAATCATGGGATTACAAACCTCCCTTCCCGGTGTATGTTGGGATTTTGTCTGGCTGGAGGATCTTTTAAAAGTCTTGTGCAAGCTATCACAATTGCTGTGAGTTCATATGTACATCTTTCCTGTTGGGTCTGGAAAACACTGTTTCCTTCATGTTACCAATCACCTCTAGCTCTTACGACCTTTCTGTACCCTCTTCCAACAACATCCCTGAGCCTTGAGAGGATGGTGTGCGGTGGTTTGAATAAAAACGATCCCCATAGGTTCATAGGGGCTGGTACTATTAGGAGGTGCAGCTTTGGACCTTGGAGTAGAGGAGGCTTTGTTGGAGGAAGTATGTCACTGGAGGAAGGGTGTAAGGTTTCAGAAGCTCAAGCCAGGCCCAGTGGCGTATTCTCTCTTCCTGCTGCCTTCAGATCAAGATGTAGAACTCTCAGGTCCTTTTCCAGTACGGGGTCAGCCTGCACACCACCATGTTTCCTGCCATAATAATGGACTAAACCTCTGAAACTGTAAGTCAGCCTCAATTAACTGTTTTCCTTTATAAGAGTTGCCTTGGTCATGGTGTCTCACAACAGTAGAACCCCCAACTAAGACAGAAGCTGGTGCAGCGGACTGGGGTGTACCTGTGATAGAGCTATGCATCCTTTTGTTTGGAGGAATGCGGACTTTGGAAAGTTGCATTAGAAAAGCAGTTAGATGCTCTAAGTGGTACTTAATGGGCCATCCTAGTAAGAACTTGGAAGACAGTGGTACTAAGTGTGATGTGAACTGTGTGGACCTGGCTCAAGAAGTTTCCAAGGAGAAGAATATTACAATGTGGCCTAGAGACCATTCTTCTGATATTTTGGACACAAACACACACACACACAGATATATGGCTGCCTTTTGCCCTGATCTGAAAAGTCTGCCTGGGGCTGATTTGAAAAGTATTAGATTAGTTGTGTTGACAGAGGAAATTTCAAAACAGCCCAGTATTGACTTTGTTGTGTGGTTATTGCTGCTCACTCTTATGAAGATCTATAACAAAGAGGAACAAGATGAGCAAGGAAAAATACAAAATGTACAGTTCAAGGAGAAAAGGGGCACAGGAAGGGGAATGAAACTAAACCCTGTGTTCAAGGAGATAAACAGATTAAGGAAAAGCCTGATGTTAAATGGAATGAACGGAGTGGTAACCTCAGGGCAAGTTAAACTTCAACTTGTGAAAATTAATTAAAGAACAGCTGAGGGCCTGGCATGGTGGCACACGCCCTTAATCCAAGAATTGGGAGGCTGAGGCAGGCCGATTTTGAGGTGAGCCTGATCTACACAGAGAGAAAGCTGGTGAAGATGTAATTAAAGGATAGGGCAATGTTCCAGACTCAGCAAGTAGCAAAACTTAGAAGCTCTGGCAATGTGGTTCTGGCTCTAGAGTCAAGGATAAAAAAAAAGGGGTTATGGAATCTCCCTCCAAGAGTAAGGAAAGCCACTGAGGCCAGCGTGTGGCAGGAAATTTCTGAATGGAGGCCTAGAGAGGCCATCTGGATTGTCTCGGAGACCCCAAGATGTTGGAGATGCTGGAGTCATGGGATACCGGCTAAGGAAAGCTGCTAACGGAGTGGAACCAGCCCAAGAGAAAGAGGCATGTTGCAGTCAACAAAGCTGAACGGAGCTGAAGATGTGAGGACATGGAGATGCAGAGTTTGGAGTTTGCCCAGCTGGTTTTCAGGTTTGCTTTTGTCCAGTATTTCCCTACTATGCTCTCTTTCATCTATTTTGGAATTGTAATGTATATCCTATGTCACTGTATGTTGGAAGTATGTGGTCTGCTTTTTTGATTTTACAGAGAATTATAGTTAAGAGAATGATGACTCTCTTATAGTTATGAGTCTCAGAAGAGGGTTTGAACTTTTAAAAGGGTGTGAGACTGTTATAGACTCTGAGGACTTTTGAAGTTGGACTAAATGCATTTTTTTCATTATGATACGGCGCTACAGGCCTATGGGGGCCAGGGAGTAGAATGTGGTGGTTTGAATGAAAAGGCCCCCAATATGTTCATAGGGAGTGGCAATATTAGGAGATAGCCATACTGGAGTAGGTGTGGCTTTGTTGAAGGAAATGGACCATTAGCAGGTGGGCTTTGAGGTCTCAGAAGCTCAAGCCAGGTCTAGTGTCTTACAGTCACTTCCTGCTGCCTTCAGACCAAGATGTAGAACTCTCAGCTCTTTCTCCAGTACCATGTCTGCCTGCATGTCAATAACGGACTAAATCTCTGAACTGAGAGTCAGTCCTAATTAAATGCTTTCCTTTATAAGAGCCGCTGTGTCACGGTGTCTGTTCACAGCAATAAAACTCTAAGTAAGACACGGTGTCATATGGCCAACAGTGGAGGCAGGACTCTTACCCAGATAAGCCTGCTGCAAAACTTGCTGTCTTAACCAATGTCCTTCCTAGGAGGAACTGCCCATGAGCAGACACTTTCCTAGCCCACTACGAACAGATTATGCAAGAACACTGTGAGGGGTCCCAGCCCATGAAATGCAGAAATCCAGGCCAGTTAAGATGGCTCAGCAGGTGTAAAGGCCCTCGCCACCGAGACTGATGACTTGAGCTAGATTCCTGAAACTCACATGGTGGAAACAAAAAACTAGCTTCCACACGTTGTTCTCTGACCTCCGCAAATGTGCCACACTGTGTGTGAATATTTAAACAACACACACAACAGCCAAATAAACACATGTAAAAAATAAATAAATAAAAGAAAATACAGAAATGATCTCCCAACAGTATCCAACAGGATACGGACAAGCAATAACTAATAATTATTTGAAATAGTGGAGATATGCTACCATACACTCATGAATATATATGTATATATATATATATTCATGTGTGTATGACATATATATATATATACACATATATATATGCTTTGCTATACCAATAATATAAATATGAACCAATTTGGTTGCCCTGAAGTTCTTGTATTAAACCAAAAGCATGCAGCACTTACCTGGAGGATTTTATTGGCTGTTATTACCGGAGCCTCGTCATTTACAGACTTAACAGTCACAAAAAGAGTCTGAGGCAGACTCTGTTTCCCAAGCTCGGAGCTGTTTGCCAAGACGGTAAGACTGTCCAGAAACTCCTCATTGCCATTATGAACGTAGTAAATCAACTCCTGCTCCACCTGAAACCAAAACCAACAAAACCACCAATCAGCTGAAATGCAAACCAAAACCATGACTGAGCTGCTCAAAAGGAAGTCCCACTTAAGGATCTCCCTAGTGCACAGACGTATGTCTCCATCCCATAAAGTCTGTGTGGGCATCACAGTGGGAACTGTGATGGATGGCATCACACTTCATCCTCAAAATAAGTGAAACAGCACTTCAGCCTAGGACTAAGTTTAAGGGAAAAAGAGAAATGTACTGTGGTGTGTTAATGAGAATGCTCGTTGGTAGCAGACTTGAGCTTAAATGCCTCTTCCAACAGCAACACGTGCTGAACATGCACAACCCAGCTTCCTACGCATGGGACACCACAATAAAGCTCATTTTAGTTGCCTATTTAAAGTGACTAAGTTTTGGAGGTTTTCATTGTTTTGTTTGACATGTCAAACTGTTAAATTTAGGCTGCCCTGAGGTTCCATTTCTCTTCCTTGGAAACATATGGATCAGGGCAACTATTAAGTTCCCCTGAATGTATTTTATGAGCTAAGAAGGCTTTGTTGCCTTAACTGTTCTCTGTGTCTGAGGTGATGTGTGATTGTGAGTTTAACTCTCAATTTGAAACAATAAAATCTAGATGCACCTTGAAAAGAGAGTCTCAATGAGTGATTGTCTCCATTGGGTTGGCCGGTAGGCATGTCTCTGGAGGCTTTCAATTAAGCTCATTGATTTAGGAAGGCCCAACCCACTGTGGGTTGCACCATTCCCTAGGCAGGGGGTCCTGAACTATTTAAGGGTCGAGAGTAGAGGTAAACATAAGCAAGCAGCATGCGTGACTTTATTTCTCTCTGCTCTTGATTATGTATGTGATGCAACTTCCACAGTAACTCCCCACTATGATGGACTCTATGTAACCTGGAATATGCTGCTATAAACCCTTTTATCATAGCAACAGAACTGTAACAAAGACAACCTGCTACCTCCTGATCTTGAGCCCTCACCTTCATAATAAATCACGTGTCTCTTAAGCTAATATTTATCTCCTGTGGACAGACTATCACAGAATACATACAATCAAGTTATTCTACCACATAAGGTCTCTTTCACAGTAATAAAGCAAAGTAATAATCTAATAAAGTAATAAAGTAAGTAATCTAATCCCCGTTAGATTCCATCTTTTTCCTTTCAATTCTGAAATGGCCACTGGATGATTTAGTTATTCCTCTTTGATTTGTAGTAACCAAAATTATGATCAAATTCCTTTCCTCTCTACTGGAACCACTGAAGATTACAGTTCAGCGCCAGAGACTGTTCAAGCTAAGTGGGAATTTAGCTGCGACCCAAACACAACAGCGAGAACTCCCGATGCCCCTGAGGAACTGTTGGAATTCTGAAAAAGTCTCTGGGGCTGTGTTTGTTCTGACAAAACTTAGCCAAAAATTTTAGCAGTTTAACTTTACCCATTCTTGTGGTGGGCTTCCTTTGAGCCAAGTCTTTTGATCTTACAGGGGTGTTTCTGACAAGGGTTGAAAAGTTCAGTTAGGACCTCAAGAGGAAATCATGGCCACTTGAACACAGGTGCTATGAGAATTTTCTTGGAGTTCTGTGGGTTGAAGATTCCAGATAATAGGCCTAACCTCAGATTCCTAGAATATCCTGTGTTAAGCTACTTGTGAACAAACAAGGAAAGACACTGATCATGAG